>NC_083108.1:18891215-19191215 GCF_949774975.1 Lagenorhynchus albirostris
ATTGGCAACTGTGTATAGGGTTTGCAAAATCAGTTTTCCTCTAACTTCCCAGCAAGGGAAATATTATAATCAATGATATTTTAGGACAAACAAAGGAAAATGTGGATTTTCTATTACCTTCAGTTATGAAGTGTTTCCATGACCATAACTCACAACAAATTGTTTCCTTCTTTCTGTGAAATATTGGACCTGTCCTGAACTGTGGACTTCAAGAAGCCAAAACCTACCAAAAAAAAAATCATAACCCTAGAGCTGCCAAAGACTAAATCTTGAATATGAACCAGAATGTATTTTTAAAAAAATCAGCTCCTCCTCAGGTGAGAGTTTAATGAACTTGACCAACGTGAATTGTGTGATTTCTTTTCTCTGTGGGTTAGAGGTTTCAATATAAATGAAGCCCATTCTCAGCTAAATAAATTTGAAAGCACTACTCCTTAACTATGGGAGACAGGGTTTTTGCAGAGAAAATCAGTACAGTTTCTTTTAAGTGCTCTGAGTATAAACGCCTATCAAATAATATTGCTGTGTCTGTCCTCATTGAGGCAATAAGTGTCAGGCATTACCTGGTCCGCCATAAGTGTAGTTTTACCTCTAAATTTTGATTTTTATAACTGCTTACATGTCTTACTCATCGAATAAGAATTTTAGTAAGTAATTATTTGGTCAAATTCCACCTATCTAAAAATAAAGCAATTCCACAAAGATAAAATTATGGCAAAGGAAATTGAAAACAAAAGTGGCGAAATTTCCTCCTAATGGTAATTTAAGATCACATCATCAGCGCTCGCCAGCATGTGCATGTGTTAAACCGTATAGAGAAACCTGTAATTATTGTAATTGCTCTTTTCGCTTTATACTAACAAGCTTCAAACCATGTTTCAAACTAGTTGTTTTGAAATAGTTATTTGTCAAGTCATCAGATCTCAGAAAGTAAATGGTAATGAGCTTTCCACGTTTATATTCTGACTCTTGGTCATAGGATACAGCTTTTCAACTCCATAAAGTTGAGAGATGAAGATGGTTATTGATTATTTCTGATATCGAGGCCAAAAAAATAAAATAATTTCATGATTCCTTGCTTAAGATGGAAGAGAGGAACATTTTAATTCCAAAATCTCTCAGTTGGGAATATGTTCTTAAAAGAAAGTTTTCCTATGAATAAGTAAAAATCTCAGTCACCTAAATTGTTTGAAGCTAAAAATCAGGATGTGAAGTGTTTAGCTATTTTTTTCATGTACCACAGGAAGTGCTAACATAAAAAGCTTAATATTTAAATAGCACCAGTAATAATATTTTCCAGTGCATTTTACATATGGCCCTTTCTTTGCAAACCTCACAGTTGGTTCTGGTAACCTCATGCAGGTAGGCACTGGGTTTTTAAGTTTTCAGTAGTGTATCGACCGTAAATTCCATTTAGTATTTTTAAAAGCTATTTCACATACTTAACTATTTTCAGAACCATGAGTATAAATGAAAGTAGCTGGTATAAATGCATTACTTTAAAAAATAATTGTTTAGCTGTTGTTACAGAGCAAAATTTGCTTAGGTTCAAACTAATATAATTTTTCAATTCCCCACTGATTCAGGAAAACAAAACATATCAAAGGAAAAACAAACATGCAGGAAAAACTTCCTTTAAGTGGACCTATTTTTTGATATTGTTGACAATACAAAGCATTTTAATTTACTCATTTTAAAATAACAATGAAAATTTTATTTTTTTTCCTTCTGTGCTTGATTGGTTACAAGAAAATTATGTTGATTTTGTTCTGTAGGTTTAAGCTGGTAAAAATTCACCAGACGCATAATCTTGATCTTGTGGCTACATCTTGCTCTTCTGCCTCTGATTAAATTTCCAAAATCCCTGCGTGAGATTCACAGATGACAGACAGTTTGAACATTTCTCTGGGGCTAATTTCGCAGGAAAAAAAGATGGATCGGTTACATATTTGGTTAATTTATTTAATCCCTAATTTCTGGTAGGATTGAACATTTTGAATATCGTGTTGATAATTGATAAGCATCCTTGTAGCGCTAGGCGATGGCATTGTTTCAAGGAGATTGGGGAGGAAGGACATTGGAACACAGGGGGAAGAGGGTTTAGGGAGAAATGGAACACAGGGGGAAGAGGGTTTAGGGAGAAAAGTGGCCGAGGAGAAAAGATCTAATAGCTGGTGTAGTCCTTAAATACCTTTCCAACTGATCTACAGGAAATTGTGCTGAAGAATTGTTTGTTTCCTGTTCCACTATAAATGTGGTTTGCATTACACTCCCTATTTGTGTTTTATTTTGCTTTGCTTTCCTTTTTTTTTTTTTTTTACTAAAATTGCAGGACCACTACAGAGACTTGAGAATAAGTGATTTCTTCCTTGCAACTTATTTTTTAAATGGGCTTTAGTATAGTTTGATTTTAGACATTATCCTCTTTCATTATTCTCAATGTTATGTGAGTGTGTTTCTAAGCTTGCTTGCAACTTCTATCACTGTGATGCCACTGAGGAAAAAACAAACGCTTTAGTGTCATTTCTTTAGAATCACCCTGTAGGCCATACGTACAGTCAGCAAGCTGCCATCAGGAGATTCATTTTTTAAAGAATCTTAGTTTCTAATCCTGTAAAAATATATGGATAGGTTGTGGCAATTTTAACAGTTGTTAGAACCCAGGTTTACTCTTATCTTAAAAGAAATGCAGTAAGAAAACATTTGTTCCGTGTATCAAACAAACACTTGTAACTGAGAATCTCAGGACAGAAACACAGAAGATTACGAGGCTTTTTCGCCTTTTTCCTCTAATATCATCACAGTTACACAAAAGCTAATTTTTCACAGTCAGTAATTTTAGACTTAAGTCTTTCAGAGTTTATATATATTTGGGTTTAAATTCGCCCTTAATACTTCAGATATAACTCTGAGGTGACACAGGGTAAAGTTATATGTGGTAAACATTATTGATTACTTGAAAAAAATAAGGTTTGGGACTCTGTGTTTATAAAATGTTTATATCTATTCAGGAAATCATCACAGTCCTAAAAAATAGTTATCTGTATACCAGGAAACGCAGAGGAATAGTCACAAAACTGAAAGAGAGACTTGTATAAAATAATTATATTCTGAAGTATGAAGTGATCTGCTCAAAACCTACTCATGGAATTTTCAGAAAACTTCACTAGTTGGAGGATTTTTAACATTTTAGCATCTGTAATAAACTATTTGCCACATTTATTGGATCATCTTAGGCATACAGATATTATTGTATTTTGTTAAGCAAAACAAATTTATCCTTCTGAAGAAGAGTTCTTAAGGTTTGGGGCTTGAAAATGGTTTGAGAATTAGGTTCTACTCCACTTCAACTTTGGGAAACTTTCCTTTTTGCAATGCCGAAGATTTATAACTTAGGTTCCGAACTACAACTTTTATTAGCAGATGTATTTATGTCACGATACCATATTCTGATTAGAATTTTAAAATTCACGTTGCTGATAGTTTGGTCTTTCCAATTCCATGTTGCCTCATGTCCATAGCTTTCTTCAAATTCTTCTTCCTTATTTCTTCAAGGAAGCTGCACATGCTAATCAGGGCATTTTATTCAGAAGTGACTTAAAAGGGACACTATGCCTATAACATTTTATTTGGGAGAGTATCCTGTTTAAAGGCAGTCCACCCCCAAAATGCGGATAAAGAATGGGTTTCAAACACCTGAGAAGTCAGGGGTGGGAGCAGTGTAGATGATGTCTAATTTCAGTCTAATTTCAGACTCCACTGAAAAAATGCAGGCTTTGGCATCCTCCAGGGACCCAAGGGCTGTGCTTTCCTGGAGACCAAATTACACTCCTCTGAAGAGAGGGCACGTTGAGGTAATTGGTAGGACAAAGTGGGGAGAGTTGAATTCCAGCTGCTTCCATTGTAGCTGCCCTGAAAATGAATAGGGGATGTTAAGAGTGGAGGCTAACATTTGACTTGGCTCTTTTCACCTCCACAAACCTAAGGGTGAGAATTATAGAGTCCGGAATGACTGCAACCGATAATGATCCTGTTCAAGGGGGGAATTGCTATGTTGGGAAAAACTCTCACACCATTTTAAAAACAGTTGATTCATTTACCAACCACAGTCCTATTACTGTAGCCCCAAGAAAGTTTATCCACAGTATGGAAGCGCTCCTTGTTTCTATCATGAACCACCTAGTGAGTGCATCTTGGGTTCTCACCTCTTTGGGTACCATTTTTAAAATGCTCATAATGAAAGACATTCGGAAGGTACTGGAATCTCATCTCCAAGAAAGGAAACAAAAAGTAGAGTGTCTACAACACTCCCTTTTCCCCAGAATGTGTGCTCTTCTTTTTTTTTTTTTTTTTTAAGGAGAATGATGCTGTGTTACTCAATAGCTTTTCTCACGAATAAAACAAATTAAATTGATGTTACATGCATATTTAAACCCCATCCAGTTAAATACTGACGTGATTAAAATAATCAAATGTATTACTTAAAAAATTAAAAAGGATAAATCCTGTACCCCATTATTTTATTGACTTTTAAATATAAATTGCAGAAATGTTTACATTCCTAATGGCATTATTAAGCTAAACTGACAAATCAGAGGAAGAAAAGTTGATTGCCCAGCACATTATTATTTCTGCACCTGTTATTACAATTCAGAAGTGGAGGCTTCACACACAGGAGCAGGATGGATGCTGTTTTCTTAGGCCTCCTTTGTGTGATGTGAGGGTTGGGATAAATGGTTAACAAGTGTAGTTTCACTTTGTAGTGCCTTTTGGAGTGTTGATGTGATTAAAAGACTACAGTGTTTTTTTCATGTAGCTTTGAAATTAATATGTAAATAATAGGGGATGGTCGGGCTCTTCTGTACTGACTGCACTAAGCCTCCCTAAGCAGAATTGGGGGGAGGATATCAGCTCTTTATTAGACGTTGTTTAGGTATAAATAGTGCCAACTTTTCATCTCTACCCTGTGAATCTGTAAGGGAAAAGAAGGGAAGAAGAGGGGCGTATCAAATTAATTTAGGTAGTGTTGCAGATCTGGGTCGAAAATCCTTTAGACTTCTTCTCTTCTGGTTATATATTGGCCAGGAGGTTGGTAGACTTTGAGTGAATGTTTTAAGTAGTAGGCAGTGCTTTGGTTTGAAATGTACGTTTTTCTTTAGTTTATTTCCTCCTTGTCTTAATCATACCATATCGTTTTTCAAACATCTGAGCATAGGTGGCCATGACTGTTGGTTGGTATGATTCTAGAACTTCTTGGGTGTTCATTGACTACAATTAACTTCACACAGAGAAGCCTAAACTTTCTGCAGCTAGTGGAATAAATAAAGCCCTATTCCCTTTTTTTTTCCTTTCTTACTTTCCTTAAGAATGGCATTATATTCTTAGAAATGTATATTAAATTGGCACTGAGAGGGGGGAAAGTTATCTTTATTTCATCCCATCCAGCAGATAGTTTGAGTTTGTAAAGAAGTGGTTAAAATGCCATTATTTCCTGGAAGATACTAGTTAACACTATTCATATGAGTTTGGATTTTGTCCTGTGTAATATTGATCATTTAAATTCCTAGACTTTAATAACACTTCATGTGTAGCATGGACCCCACTTAATCTGCCCCCTGGCTTCACAGCAAAATGTTTACATAAATGAACTCTCAATTTTTAGATCAACTTTTTAACTCTGTCTTTCCAGAATTAATACTATTTCCATAATTAAGCATGTTCACAGTTAGTTCCATCGGAGTATACCTTCAAGTTGATGTTCTTTTCTGTTGTTTTTTTTAAGCCATCTGTTGGCTAGGTCAGCAGAGAAATGGGAGCCTGGTTTTATTTTAAAGCAAGTAAGTTATTACTCTACTATTGTATTAGACATTGAGCTTCAGAGGGAGTAAAAGATAAAGTTCTATCATATTTTCATTTTGTTACATTTGCAGCAGAATGTGTGTGCCCAAATTGGTTATTTTCAACTCGTGACAGCTGTGATATTTAAAATGCTCACAGCTGTTGTGACTTAAAATTGATTTTTCTATTAACACCTGAGAAAAAGACCTGTGCCACATTAGAAACTTAAACAAGGTAACTGTAAAATTAGGTATGTTGATATGGATCTGGTAATCCTTCTTCCCAGAGGTTGCGAAGTGCAGCAAACCTCTTGGATGCTTGCAGGGAAAGCGCTCAAACTGCTAGAAATAGATGCATGATTGCTAAACGCGTTTACCTTTTAAAGAATTCATGTAACAGCAGATCTTCTTGGCCCAACTTTCCAATGTCAGTTTTGCTAATAAGACCTTTTAGGATTCAGTTTACTTTATTAACCCTGAGGAGGATGACTTACGGGAATCATTATGAGATCCTAACCTCTAAATTTCTTTTTACCTTTCAGATATGACACTGAGAAATGCAAACCCACACTAAATTGTTCCTTATGGAGGAAGTTCCGGTTTTATGGCTCTTTTCCTCCATCATTTTTAGATGATGAAAAAAAAGCAAAACAGATGAAAAAGGAGAAACAAATTATGCCTAAGCAGTTTTAGGCAAGCATTTGTTTTGGGAATCTGTCATACATTTTTCAGGATCCCTTTACAGATCCATTTTAACCTGGTTTAGAGTGAGAGAGTGCTTCCTGCGTTGGGTTGAGCTATTTTGATGTTAACCTTCTCAGTGTTGGAATCTCGAATGTGACAGGAGATCAGTCACCTATTTAACAATGTAACTGATCTAACAAAACTTAGGCACATTTAGGTATGGAGATAGTTTTACATTTTGAAATAGACGGTATGGTGTAGAAAACATACAGCTGGCCTGATGTGGAATTATTTATGGATAATCATGCCTTCACAGATGCATTGCCAATAGGGAGCTATGTAGATTAAACTCTTTGGCTGGTCCTAGGCTTTTTACCTGTGTAACTCAATCAGAATTGAAAGCATGACAGCTTTTATGATGATAAATATATGGCTGGATCGGAGAAAGTGCGGACCGTTGGGTGGATAGGTGGATGGGTTACATAACTAAAAGATAATGCGAATTATTTATAACTCAACTTGCTTATTCATCAAAAGTTTACATACACAGTATTATTTTGATTATTGCATACAGTTTAGAATAAGTTAGTGGAAAAAAATAATTTCCCATCACATAAGCAAATCACAATGGAGATGGTGCCAAAACTTCTAGAATGAACATAGGTAACTTGTTTCACTGATGTGCACCACAAGATTACAAGGTCAAAATGTCACATACGAAGTGATCAGGAATATAAGTGGACATTTTCTTGTTCGGTGAAGGAAGATACTCCTAGAGATGACCGTTTTTTATGTGAAGATTTATGAAAATTGAAGTGGGTATTTGACATACTCTGATTACAAGTAGATATCTTTAGAACAGTGGTGCCCCCTCAGGGGACATAGGGAGGTATCTGGAAAATTTGTAATTGTCCCAACTGCAGGAATAGGGTGAGGGCTTGCCTCTCGCAGTTAGTGGGTAGAAGCTAGGGATGTTGTTCATTATCCTATGGTGCCCAGGGCAGCCCCTCACTCGTGCTGAGATTGAGAAGTCCTACTTTGGAAGTCATGTATCTGGACCTTAATAATTAATTCCCGGCATGGTGAGCCACCTTACGAATGATGGTAGCTCCCTTCCCTTCTCTTCCCTTCTCCTTCCCTTTTCCTTCCCTTCTCCTTCCTTGCCTTTCCTTTCCTTCTCTTTTCCTTTCCTTTCTTCCCTTTTCTTTTCCTTTTTTTCTTGTTTTCTTCCCATAACAATTCCCTCCCTCCCTCTCTCTCTCTGTCTCTCTTTCTCAGTATTGCCCAGGTATTTCCACCATGTACCATGAAAATGTGAGATTTTCTTTCAGATGTTGTAAATATAGTACATTATTTATGAACCAACTGGAATGGCTTCAAATCAGCTGTTAAAATATGTTGTGTCAATAAGGTACGTTTCTCCATACCCTGAATATATATTTATATCTTACCTTTCAAAATACCTTGAATTCTCTCATAGTGTAACCATTGGTTTATTGGAATTGTCCGAAAAGAAAAGTTTATTACCATGAATTTTTTTTTCTGTAGAACATAAAAAGGAAATAAATTAGCATAGAGAAACTAATTAATAATTAAAGTTGATGACTTTGGGCATTAAGGATATTGTTTGCATCATTAACCATGTCCTCTGCGCGAAGAAAAGTTGAAAGCTGAAAACCAACATTAAAGACTCTCTTTTCAGCTCTCCCAATAACACAGCTTCTTTCTCCACTCGCAACTGGGGATCTCTCTTCCTGCGCTGCTGAGCTTCCATCAGTGTTGGATAATCCTCGGCAGTGATTTGGAAGTGATTTTAAAACCTAGATTGCCTTCCCTAGTATCCTGGGGAGGAAGGTGGCGGTATCTGGTGGCAGAGTCTTAACACCTGCCAACTTGTGGAACCCAGAAGCACACCTCATGTCTTAGATGCCAAGGTGTGGAGAGAGCTGCCAAGTCTGACAGTAACTGCTGCCACTCTTCAGTTTCCTCCCCGTGCCCTACAAGGTTCTCCGAGGTTCCACGGAAGTAGAGATGGCAGCGGGGAATGGAGTGGCAGCTCTGACTTGAAGCCTGTCTTTGGTGTGGGATATTCTTTCAAGTGTTGCTCAGCCCAATGGCTGTTATATTTCATTTCCATCTCACAAGTATCCTCTGACTCTGTACTGAGAATCGTCCCGTTTCCCTGTTCCCTAGTGCAACATAGTTCTAGTAAAATCACGTTGATGCCTTTGGGTTTTACTGTGTCCGTCACAACTGAAGCCATCTTATAAGATGGTCCTCAGTTTACATTTATTTTGATGGGTTTTCCACTTTTTATTGTACAGAGCTGACTGTGTTCAAAGCGAACAACGAAAAAGAAAATGTGTAAACTTGTTTATGTGTATGCCAGGCAAGAAGCAAAGGTGACCATTTTTGATGGTCATGTCCTCGATTTGGGTATTTCTGTTTCTGGGAGACGGTAATTTTTTTTTAATTGCAAGTTTGCTTTAAGTCAGGGCTCTTTGGACCTTGCTTCTATTTTTGATCAATCATTGATTATCTCTGTTGGACTCTCAATAATTCTCTTTTGTCCCAGTATTGTTCTCTGAATAATCTTAGAATTATAATTTGCTTACACATCGTTTTTGGAATGTTATTCAGAGAGCTTGCTTGTGTGGTATTTGTCAGACATGTATGGAGTCTAAAAATCGATCTTGTGAATTTCTGTAATTAATAGGGAAGTGGTTTACAGATAAAATAAAGCTTGCAGTAAATATTTCATTGTAGTAATAATCAGCATTCAACAAAATACATGTGCAAGCCTCAGTTCTTTCCGAATGCTTTCTTGAACACCTTCCAGCTTAATCCTTACTGCATCGCATCGCAGTAAGATAGGTGGTCCAAATGTTGTTAACCCATTTTGCAGTCTAGGTAGAACTGGGCTGTCCATTGAGATAGCCACTTGCCACATGGGGCTATTAACATTAAATGTAAATTCGTTAAAATGAAATAAAATTCAAAAAAGTCAGGTCCTCAGTGACACTAGTCACATATCGCATGCTCAGGAGTCACATGTGGTGGTTAGTGGCGAGTTTTGGACAGGTCTGGGAAATGGTAGTGTTACAGGATTAGCTCACTTGCTCAACATCATATGGATTATAACAGAACTAGAGGCACTTCTGCTGTATATTTCAATATATTGACATCCGAAGTAAGAACGGATAGTTTAAAGCTACCTGGCATTTTAGTGAATGCGTATCTCATCTGTGTTCATCTCTTTTTTCTTAATTAAATTTAAAGCTTGATGTAGAGAAACTTTTCAAAGGATATAACCCTTTGTCTACGCACAGTGCAGACCCTGAATCACCTTCTTCTGAATAAGAGGTCCTCCAAGAGAGGGACTGTAGCTTTTTTTAAAAATTTAATTTAATTTAATATATATTTTTTATACAGCAGGTTCTTATTAGTTATCTGTTTTATACATATTAGTGTATGTATGTCAATCCCAATCTCCCAATTCATCCCACCACCACCACCCCCGTCCCACTTTCCCCCTTGGTGTCCATACGTTTGTTCTCTACATCTGTGTCTCTGTGTCTGCCTTGCAAACCGGTTCATCTGTACCATTTTTCTAGATTCCACATATATGCGTTAATATACGATATTTGTTTTTCTCTTTCTGACTTACTTCACTCTGTATGACAGTCTCTAGGTTCATCCACATCTCTACAAATGACCCAATTTCGTTCCTCTTTATGGTTGAGTAATATTCCATTGTATATGTGTACCACATCTTCTTTATCCATTCATCTGTCAGTGGGCATTTAGGTTGCTTCCATGTCCTGGCTATTGTAAATAGTGTTGCAAGGGACGTTGGGGTGCATGTGTCTGTTTGAATTATGGTTTTCTCAGGTATATGCCCGGTAGTGGAATTGCTGGGTCGTACGGCAGTTCTATTTTTAAGGAACCTCCATACTGTCCTCCATAGTGGCTGTATCAATTTACATTCCCACCAACAGTGCAAGAGGGTTCCCTTTTCTCCACACCCTCTCCAGCATTTGTTGTTTGTAGATTTTCTGATGATGCCTATTCTAACCAATGTCTTAATGCATCTTTATACACTTGTTAGCGTATTGTGGACAACCAAGAAATGTTTATACAGCCAAATGAATGAGTCCCCCATGCACCATACATGCCTACGCCTGTATATACAGTTAGGCAAGACTCTTACGTAGAGTGCTCCCCGAGAGCTGGCCTCCGTGGAATTTGGAGAGCTCATACCTTTGTTCTGGCTGTTCTACTACAAAGTAGAATTTTATTTAAAAAAAAATCATGTGTATTTCGTCATATAATCCAAATATATCTTCCTAATAAGTGAAAAAGTCTGCACGTCTTATCCTTAACACTCGTTTAGTCCCTAAATTGACTGCATGGTTTTGAAATCTTCACATCTTCCCGACAAGCTTTCAGGCATTTAGAGGTCAAGTTCAAAGATTAGCCTGTGAAGCTACTCAAATACTATTTCTTGAACAAACCAGTATGTACTGAAACTTTTTTTAATGTCATGTTTCTCAAGATTCCTCTGATCCAACGTGGCCTACTAGGACATTTTTGGTTGAATGAATGAAAATATATATCTTTTCATTCCTTGCATCATGCCGTTGGAGAAATGTGCCTGGTGAATGTTGATGGTCCTGATGACCCCCTTGATTCGTACATGCACATTCAAAATTGTGTGGAATATTTTTCAGTGATGTCTAAGCATGGCAGTGGATGAGTGGGCTAGCTCTAGGGTATTGTTAAGCACAGGGAATGAGTGTTTGGGCCTTACACCTATACTATTTTAATAGACGAGATGATCGCAGATTTTTCCCGTCATCCTTTTGTTGGAAGCACCAGGAGCCTATAGTGGTACATCCTGGCAGACGCTTTGCCCTTGAACTTCTAATGGTGTACACAAGCTCTCATTCCTCTTGGTAATAGTCGTGGTATTAAGAGGCATTTGTGTTCTTGCAGCTTGTACCCTGTTTAGTTCCTGTTATGCAAATACTGCTTTAAACTTAGAAATTCCAATTTGCATTAATATTTTGGTTTCATATAGCTAGCTATTGCATTTCACAAACAAGTGCATTTTAATGAGTATTGGCAGAATGTAGAAAAAACGTTATTCATTACATTCTATTGTAGAAAATGCAGTAGTTGCCAAAATCATTAAGACCAAATATAATGTGTGTGTAGAGGCCACAAGGATATTCCTCTTCGAGAATGTTTGGCCCTTATGGCATTCAATGCTATTACAGGCATGGAGGACGGGGGTTATTACTGTAACATAGAAGCCAGCGTACCACTGACATTTGGGTTTATTTTCAAAATGGAAGCATGCTTTACTTTTTTATGTTGGCCATAAGACCATAGGGAATTCACCTCTGAGTTACCGTGAAGAACTTTAAAAGTCATCAACAAGCTGTAATGTAGTGTCTTACATTTTGATGTTAAATCCTAAAATGAGGTTTGTGCTGTTTTATTATGGTTACTTTCCTGCCTGAGATTTTTAAAAAATCAGAATTGTAGGCATAAAATTTTGCTAAGGGCATTGTGTGGGGAAATAAAAATTTTGCAACTGGACTTTCAGAAACTAACTATTTTAGCACATGGACTTTCAAATGCTGCTGTCATGTTGTCATAGCTTGTGGTCTCTAATTATAATGGGCTTTTTTGGTGGTGTCATTGCAGTTGTTCCACTCCTCCCCCCCACAGTCTTCAACTCACTTTTCCCAGAAGGAGAGTTCCAGGCCTTTGAAAATTCTCATGATTTTGCAAATCCACTCTATTTTTGTCTAGAATACAGGAAAGTTAAAACTGTGGCTGGTATGATGCCATGTTTTGAATCCAATTTTAAAGCAACCCTTTGCAACCCAGGGAGTAAAGCTGACATCTTTGTATCTGTAATGAAGATAATTATACCTGCAAGGTGACATCACTCGTAACAAATGCAGTAGAAAACCGAGCCTCTGGTCTTCTCTGAATTCTGTAGACCACTTTTGGCATTTAACACTAAACTCCTCTTTCATGCCTGTCATTTGAGAAGTTGCTTTCAGATGAATTTACTGAAGCTGAGTGACACAGGGTTAAATTAATTCTTTTCTTTATTACTCAAAGTGATACAGACCTTTCTTGGACTAATGTAGCTTAATTAGTGGTCAATTAAAACTGAACATTGCTGAATTGAAGTTCTTTGATCAAACTCCCTGGCATGAGTTCTCTTTCTTTAACTAGCCACCATCTTGAATTCATTTGGAATCAGTAGTATAAACAAGTTTAAAACTGGTTCTTTTATAAGAAAGTCAGCAGGCTTGTATAGCTGTGGTTTCTTTTTTTACTTCTGTAGGCGGCAATTCAAAGGCATGCTAAATGAAAACAGTACTACACCCTGAAAAAAATACATTTTTAAAAGTAACACTAAGTAGTCAGAAAACAGTCAATACCCCCACCTATTTATTCTAGACGGAAGATAAATTTCCCAATTTTAGTGGTTAATTTTGTCATTACATAGAGGGCTAAAAGAAAACTCCCGGTCCTGACAAAGTCCACAGTTATAACAAAAAGTGAAACAAACAAAAACCAAGCTGTGGCTTGGGAGGAAGATGGGTCGGGCACCGTTACAACATATATGCAGAGATTTAACCCAAGATTTAACCCAAATTCATTCTTTATTACTCTTAGGAGCATATTTGCTCTCTTTGCCTTTGGAGTTGGGGGGTCAGACACTACTCACCTGTTGATTTCACCATTTCTTTGGGGGGGGCATTGTTGCATCCGTGAGAGCTGATGATGGGGTATCTTTCATACAGATTGCTAGGTTGAAACACACATTGCTTTTTTTGGAATTCGGGTGCAGTTTAAAAAAAAAAGAAAAGAGGGATATGGGGGAGCCAGGAATTGGGACAGAGAGAGTCACTAAATATTTGTAAGTAGATCAGCCTCTTCCTTTTATGCAGCTACACGTCTTAACATTTAACGTGTCTGTGCTGTTCTTGTCGAAACATAAGTCGATACCATTCAGTAATCCCAGTTGTGGAAAGCCTCACAGTCTAAAAATAACAGGGCTGGCATTCCGTTAGTGCTCTGTATTTTAAAGTATTAATTAAAACTGGCACTTTTGTGCTGGAAATAAAAGTAATATATTAGGTTTAAATAGGTCATTTGCTCAGTCTGGAATGGCTTCTTTTAAGTTCTGAAATTTTCACAGAGGAAAAAGTGCAAGGAGATTTTGGAAGTGGCCACGTAGTGTTTTCCCCCATAAATGACAAAGTTTTTATAGTTCTCATTACTTATACCCAAAAATTACAGTTATAACCAATAATTAAGATAAAAATTTCATCACTTGACAGAAAGAGAAATTATTTTTAGTCAGTTTGCCTTTCAGCCTTCTCTCCTGCTCTCTCCCTAAAGGGCTGATTAGAATGTAATAATTGGGGATGATAACGGGAGGAAGAGGACAATTCCATTTAATTAAAGATAATTTATTTTACTTTAAATTGGTGATGTCCCACATGAATAAGAGTAGATTTAGCAGATAGATTTATTAACGGGTATGACATCTCAGTTGACTTAAAAAGCAAACATTTTCTTTCTGTATTGTTTTTATTGTGTCTCCGCACCTGAAACGGCTGTCATCGTGCTTCCCTCCCCGCTTTACAGAGCTGTAGACTTTTCCACCAAATGTGCAATTATTGGCTTATCAGTGGAACCAACTTGAGCCTCTGCTGAGTTAAAAAAGAAAACTCAGGCCAGGAGCTTGAAAGGCTGCTGAGATTCTCAGGGCTCCCATTGGAAATGCCGTCTCCTCCAGTGACATTTTCTTGACTCATCTTTAAAATATCTAGTTCCCAGATTCCAGGGTAACTTCAGCATTTTTAATGAAGAGCGTAAGATTTCCTTTGGCCTGGGGCAAGGTGCTTGCACGAATATTCCTTTAAGAGAACGTGGACCTTGAATGCCATAGATAATGAAGAGTGTCACAAAGCGATCATGTGCACTGCGTAGGTTCATTTCTGACACAAAATTGGGGAGAAAGTAAGGTCCCTGTGTAATATTTTGATTGTTGTCTCATGCAATTGCAAACAGATCCTGGAAATTAGGGATATGTTATAAAGTTGGAAAGTGGATTCAAATAACCTGTGAAATTTTTTTTTCACATAGTCTCAGCCCGTGATGACGTTTTCAATGGAATACCTCTAGCAAAATTGTGCTTGTCATTCCGTAAATCCTAAGGCACTTTTTTTATGCTTCAAGCAAACTGTCTTCTGTTTTCCCAATTTCTATGTGATCTCTTTCGCACTGTCTTTATCCCTTTTACCCCCATTTCACATTCCTGTATCCTTATTTCCATTTTTTCTTGTTCAGTCATTTCTATTCCCTGGCCTAGTGTGTTTCATTCATTTTTCTTCTCTGAGTGAAATCCAGACCTTCTGGCTGTCCCTTTCTCCCTGGACTTCGCTTTCTGTCCAGCACTTCCTCCGTTCACATCAAACCCTTACATTCATTTCTTTTCCCGCCTTGTTGCACTCATTTTCACGTACAGTTCCTTTACGCTGGTTCCCTTGTCTTGCCTCTTCAGATTTCAGTGCTGTGTCTTTCTAGCTTGATTTCACAAATTATTTCTATATAATCGTGTTTTCAAAATGAAGGGGAGAAATGAGGTTTTTCTTTCTTGTCTGTTTTTGGAGGTGAAGATCCTGGTGGAATTTGTATTCAGTTTTAAGCCAGATGGACTTACTTTACCCTTTTCTGCCATTTTACCATTCCAAATGGATGTTAGATCAGGGATGGTGTTTCTCAAGGATTAACTTTTATTAAGCCTTGATTTTCCTGTTGCGTTAACCTTTTCCTTCCCCTCAGCCAAAGCATCTTATTCCTTTCTCTGTCCACCTAACTGGTTAGTTTTAATAACCTGATCTCTCTGGCCCTTATTTTACCCTGATTCCCTGCCTCTTTCATCCATCTCTTTTTAAAATCATTCTGCTGTATCCTCGCTTCACCTTGTATCTTTTCTTCTTCTGTAAGTATTAATGAAACCATGATGACTTTCCCCAAATTCTACTAACAGACAATGCTAGGAAAGAGGAAATTTGCGAGTAATGTTTTTTGATGAGCATTGGGGAATTCTGTTTGGATTTTGAAATTCTTCTAATTTTTTCCCCCAAGATGTATAGTCATGATTCTGGGGAGTGGGGAACAGGGAGGCAAGTGTTCAAATTGATCCTTAATTGGAGGTGAAAACCCTACATATCGATATTCATGAGGGAGGGTGATCCTACATTTAGAGCAGGTAAATTCAGTTGTTGTTGTTGGATAGTAGACTGGTTCAGGGATGTGTGTGTGTGTGTGTGTGTGTGTGTGCGTGTGTGCGTGTGTGCATCTATTAGGAGCAAGATGGGGACAGTAGAGGGTGATCTGTGTGGCCAGCCACTGTTGCTTTCAGCACCTCCTGTTGGCCAGAAAAGAAGAAGATACTTGGGTCAGAATGAAGACCTATCCTCTCTGACCCAGGGCTGGGGGTGGTTCCTCTCTCCGTCCCATTTCCTAGCTATTTTCCTTCTTTTCTCTCTGTTCCATTTTTGACAGCGATTATTTCACTTACTATTTCCCAACACCTTCAACCTCTGTCTCTTCCTCTACTTCTTTGCTTTACTGCTCTCAGATAGGTAAAGAATTCCATTCAGTGGGAGGCCATTCCCCAGCACAGCAAAAATCTAGATGGGATGCTTTTGTCGGCCAGCCTCTCCTGAGTACCTTCTGTATCCTTTGGAAGACGTCACAAATGTTGAAAAATAAATAAAGGAAAGGAAAATTGCCATATCCCAAACTGGAAACCCCACCACTTTTTTTTTTTTTTTTTTACCGGTACGCAGGCCTCTCACTGTTGTAGCCTCTCCTGTTGCGGAGCACAGGCTCCGGACGCACAGGCTCAGCGGCCATGGCTCACGGGCCCAGCCGCTCCGCGGCATGTGGGATCTTCCCGGACCGGGGCACGAACCCGCATCCCCTGCATCGGCAGGCAGACTCTCAATCACTGCACCACCAGGGAAGCCCCAACCCCATCACTTTTATTCTGGGAAGAGGGCTTTCAGGGAGAGCAGCCTGCTGTATTCCCTGGAGGTAGCAGGAACTGGGAGTGGCCAGAGGGAAGCTGCTAAACGGGGTCCAGATGCAGCTCCATCCAGGGGGAAGCCTCGTGCTTGGTCATTTGGGTGGCTGGGCTCGTCCCACCTCCCCTTCTCCATGCCCTCCTCCCAGCCTCATCCTGGGCCCTCCCACCCCTAGGCGAGCCCCAGGCCTCGCAGCAGATGTCTGCGGGTCTGACTTTCCTATATCCAGCATGAAGTTCCCTCTCTCCCTCCTATTATGAATTCTGTGCTGTGGTCCTGCTTGCTCCTTGTCTGTCAGATTGCAGTTCTGATGCTGTCAGCCATGTCTGATCAATCAGCAAACAACACCACAGGATGAAATTTAAACAGTGCAGATGCTCAGATACAGGGTTATGTTGACTGGACCTCCAAGGGAAAGCACAGGTAAGGTCAGAGTCTCCCCAGAGTGGGTCTCCCGAGCCTGCCTGATTTGACACCCTTCTGAGCCCCGCTCTGCTGCTTTGGCTTGTGTGCTGCCCATTTGCTTTGCCCTACTCCTTTCTTCCCCTGGCATTCACCAGAACTTTCGTTTTAATCTGCTGCCCTTGTTACTTTCCTCCTGTCATTTATTCGCTGCCTTTTCTCTTGGATCGGTGCTGTCACTGTAAATGTTCCTGGATTGCCTCTAGGTTGGGGGTCCTTGCAAAATGCACCTCGTTCAGGGCTTTTGTGGCCACACTTCGAGGAAGAGAGTTCTGCTGAGAATCTGGGCAAACGGATGGAATTGATAGGCCTGATTTATTTTCCCTCTGGGACAGTGGAATTTATCATTAGGCTACAACCAGGGTTTTCTTTCTTACCATTGAGATGCATTGAATTGTAAATGGAGCTTAAATCATCTTTGGGGGGAAACGTTTTTAATTAGAAAAGCTATAAATAGATACGACCTAAATGAGGATGAATCAGCCAGTCCTTGAGAATTTGGGGAAAGAAAAAGAGACTTGATAACCGTTCCCCTTTTACAGTTTGCGGTGTTGGCTTACAGGGTTACTGCTCGCAAAAGAAGTATGTTCTGTCATCTTCCTCTTCTGTTTCAAAGTATTCAGTTGGCCCTTTTTATAACATAGAGTGTTTACAGGGTTCTGTGTTCCCTAGTCCCATCTGGAAAATATTTAAACTTCATAAGATCTATAAGACTAAAATATCACATATAATGGGATAGGCAGAAGGAAGGAAAATGAGACCCATTGCGTGTGTTTAGAATAAGTTAGTTGTTTGTTCAGAAGCGCTGCTAGAAGAATTGGAACAAATAGCTGTGTGCAGTGACTGGTCGGGTCCAGAGCACTACATTTCACCACAGAATGATCCTCGGTTTGTAAAACTGACGTTTTGTTGTGACTTCTAAATCCAAACAAATCTCTGCAAATTTCTGCCCGATCGAGTTAATAAGAAAATATATACATGCAGAGGCGAGAGCCGTGCGCTGCTCGCGGTTCTGTCAGTGTCGGGGGAAATAAGGGATGTTTTTTACCTACTGTATTACATTCAACCAGCAATTGCCAGGACCTCCAGCTCTGCAGGTTTTCTGGACTTTATTTATTTTTTTTCTCCTTCAGTGAGAACAATGGGATGCAGAAAAGAGCTTCAGAAAAGGAGCCGGGCAGATTTCTTCTAATTGCCTTGTAATTGGGGAGTGGTTTCCCTTTCCCACCATCTCACTTGCAGGAGGAGAGGAAGGCAGATGTGGCTTAGCGGGAATAGCCTCTTCCAGACCGGATGTGCCGGGGGCCGGGGGGGAGGCAGTTCCCTGCACGCAGGCCTGTGATCTGCCTCACACCTGTGCTCATTTCAGCCCCCTGATCGATGACCTTGTATTAACCTGGAGTGACCTTGCGCCTTGGCCTGTTCTTTGGGCCCAGCTCTTGGCTGGCGGACCTGCGTTTCCCCTCTGATTTACAGGTGGTTACTGGCGGCGGTGTACACATGTTTTTCGTGGTGCACAGCGCACTTAGCAGCCCGGCAAGACCTGCAATTTCATCCCTCTCAAGGGGCCAAGCAGGGGTTGGGAAGGTGCGGGTGCAGCGAGAGAGGTTGCCGTTTGCGTGTGCTTTTCTGTTTTGTGGCTCATCTGGTATCAATTACCATTTGATGGCAACGCCAGGCCCGAGGCCCTTTGCATGTTTGTCCTGTGAGAAAGATCTGGAAGAACCGACATATGGTTTTGATCGCAGCAATTGCAGGTTGATAGAATGAACGCAGGGGTGAGGTGGGTGGGTTTTCCTTCCGGCCCTTTCCACTCCGGGTTGCTAATGTGCTTCGCTTGTGGAACTGGTCTTTTCATCATCCAGTCCCTCCCCACTTTGCCCTCTCCCCCCCACCCCAGCTCCCTACCACTTTGCATTCCTGGCCCCTGCCTCCTCTGTACTTCCCCGTCCCCGCCAGAAACATGTGGCCCACATTAAGGACCTTCAATTAAAACAAACAAACAAAAAAAATTGTCCACCCTTCTGTTAAAATCCCAGAGCAGGTCAGCCTATGGAGGTGAGCAGAATTCTACTAAAGTTGAACACCAAATGGGTGGTGGGAGTGGGTTCCCTCCAGAAGCTCGGGACATGCTTTCAAATGGCTGTTAGTTCAGGTTGTTAAACATTGAAACGACGCTGAAAAATGGCAGTGATCGAGATTAATATGTGCGCATGTGTGAGTTTCATCTAGGACATCTCTGAATTTGTTTGAGCATCTGCCTCATGGGGCAGGAATTCTTTGAGGTTCTACCTTCCTGTACATCTCAAGCCGTAAAATGGAGCAGCAAGTTGGGGCGTGTAGGTTCTGGATGAGCATTTCCCTTCAGAAGCGGGAGGTTGGAGACCCATCTCTCCCATACTCGGTGACTAAATTTTACTAAATTTCTGACGGTCGGTGGTACCCAGGGAGAGGTTCCTCATTACTGCTGCACAGCAGGGATTGCATCTGTGAGTTTGCCAAGGGAAGGTCTAGTATTGGGGAACGGAGAGGCAAAGAGGGGAAAAGAACATTAGAGACACTTTTAATGCTACCCATGAAAATGTTTGCTTTCCAAGTAACATTTTTCTGTAATGCTCTCAAGTTCACATGTCTTGTAATCTGTTCTGCAGATGGGTAGTCCATGAGGCTGTGACTTTTTCACTTCAGCTGTTGCATGTCGAAATATTACTCCCAATTAGGACTTTATATAGTTGAAAAAGATAATGTGGTAGCTCACAAGTGCATGTTTCTGTTGATGTCTTCCTCCTTTTTAACGGAAAGCCAACAAACCAGGACCATCAAATCAATGCATGTCCTCCCCAAAAGGTCTTCAAATGTGAGATAAGTTATTAGTTCTGAAGGCCAACTGTTGAAACCTAATTAGAGTACCTGACACACTTCTTTATATTTATTTCTACCTGAGAGCTGATCTCCATTGAAAGGTAGTAAAAGCTAGAAACTTAAGCTGTTGTCTTAAATTGTATGGAGGTGTCTGTATGACTGTGTTGAGAAAACTGACCATATTTTTACAATGGTATTGACTGTGTCTTAAGATATTTGCCGAAGGCTGCTGTCTTCCTTTGCCCAAGCTTTCTCTAGATAGTATACAAATTGGCTTGCTAAATGATTCTTTTTTTTTTTACAGTCTTGATAATGATTATATTTTGTTACTTGGTAATCTTCCTACAATTTAATAAAATTTCGTCCCCTGAGCTGTGTTTGAATTCATAGCAATTAGTGATTAATTTCTTTGCTCTAGTCACATATTTTAGTAGTGGCTATTTTGTTATTTGACTGATATTTACACAGAGTATAACCTTAAATCACCATTCAGCCTGACAGCGTAAGACAACATTTCTCCTTGGTGCGCATGCCATGTTAGCTGCTTTCAAAGAGGGATGTATTGAGAAGTCCATTTTGGTGATTAAAAAAAAAAATATATATATATATATATATACACATATATATATATATTGCTTTTCTGAAATGTGTAGACTTGGGGACTCATAGAAAAATAATGTAGTGTAAGGAATATGAACCTGTCTTAAAACATGTTGGGTCACTTAACAGCAGCTGTGCTGGAGAGAGATTTGATCTGAGAAGACTTTTTGAATCTTCTCAGCCCTAACACCATTCTGGTTTTGAAAATGGGAAAATGGAAAAGAGTTTTTGGGAAGGGAGATAGCTCAGTTTTGAAAGGCGGCATAGGTAGAAATCTTTCAGTCCCAGCTCAGACTAGCCAACACTTCTAATCTATCCCGCCAACCAGACGACAAAGAGTCAGATGGGAAATGTGGGTTTATATTTTAGAGACACACCACAGAGGCATGTGATAGTGTTAGAGACCACTTACATGCTTCTTTTCCAGCATCAATTTGATTTGGGGACTGAAATTTAGGAACGTTTGTAGAGGAGGCAACCTTTTTTTCTTTCTTTTCAAATAAATAAATAAATTTATTTATTTATTTATTTATTTATGGCTGCGTTGGGTCTTCATTATTGTGCGCGGGCTTTCTATGGTTGTGGTGCACGGGCTTCTCATTGCGGTGGCTTCTCTTGTTGCAGAGCATGGGCTCTAGGCACACGGGCTTCAGCAGTTGTGGCACGTGGGCTCAGTAGTTGTGGCTCACGGGCTCTAGAGCACAGGCTCAGTAGTTGTGGCGCACCGGGTTAGTTGCTCTGCAGCATGTGGGATCTTCCCAGACCAGGGCCCGGACTTGTGTCCCCTGCATTGGCAGGCAGATTCTTAACCACTGCGCCACCAGGGAAGCCCAACCTTTTTTTAATATACGATTTCTTTTAAAAAAATCTATTTAAAAAAATCACTGCTATTAAAATCAGATTCAGCCTCTAAACTATTACTACCTTCTACAGTATCATTTAAACTGCTTATGTAGACACCTTGCTAAAAGATAAAAGCCCTCCTACATGTGCTGACTACATGGTATCAATCTTTATTAAGAAAAAAATCCCTGCTCTTTCAAAAGTCTGAATATAGGGATCCTTGAATTAACTTGGTCCATGGAAGTCCTAACAATTACTAGTATTCTTTTTTTTTTTTTTTTAGTTTGCAGTTACTTACAAAGGGAGAAATATTTATAAAATTATGTTATGGTGTTTTTTAAATGTATGCAAACAACTCTCAGATCACAATTGAATCAGAGTTACTTTTACAAATTGAGGAAAGAGAAATCCCTAGTGGGGTGAAAACTGGTCCTCATTTTCTCAGGACTCTCCTGGAAAAGTGATAACAACATTTCTCTCTCTGGATACTGAAGCCCCCTCCCCTGCCCCAGATACCATGTTACAGAAGGCATTCACTTCATCTTTGAAGAGGTCCTCGCATCTCTTTAGGATCTGTTCTTGTTCATACATTGCAAATATGTACTTTTATGTCCACAAGGAAGGCATTAGTACCATTGAGAAGGGCAATGTCAATTAGGACCTGGAAAATACAAAGTCTGCAGGCTGTAAGAATTGTACTCAGACTTTATGCCATCTACCTTTTGAAGACAATTTTGAACCTTTGAGGTTCAAAATATTGGGGGTTCTGATGAGCTTTCTTCTTTCTTTCTTTTCTTTCTTTTTTTTTTTTTTTCTATTTGCAAATCATGGCTTCCTGATCCTAAGGAAAAAACCTCAAAGGCAAGACTCAACAGGCTTCCTGGACATCAAATAGTTCGTACAAAACAACATTCTGATGACTTGCATGTAAATAAATCAGAAACATATGAATTAAACTGCTCTTGGAATACATATGGGTTGAAAAATAGAAGTGCTGAGAAAATGTGTTTCGGGTTTTGCTGAGCCCATGACATTTGAAAAAATAGTATGAGACACTGAACAAACACAAACCACGGCTTGGCTTCCCCACTCCTAATATTAACCTCCCAGTTCAATGGCAAATCAGTTTACCATGTGCCTAACTGCGAGCCACCTTTGGTGTGCTCCTCCACACTTAATTACTTGCAGTTTAATTTTTTTTTTTCAATGAGAAGCTCAAAAATAGCATCACATTTCAAGGAAATGCAAATCTTAGCATTTTTTGACCCAGTTGGTTCACGTCAGACTATTTTAGAAAATACCACAGATCACCTTAGGAACAGTCATACTGGTACGGGCCTCTTTGGTGTGACTGGAGACGAACAGAAGAAAAGCATCATTATTAAGAAACTGGTCCTGAAACGGATGCTGCCTTATTAAATCAAAGCGCTAAACCACCGCAGGTGAAAACCTCATGAAGGAGGACAGTTACCTCTCTTGGCATTATGGTGGGAGGCCTGCCAGCCCCGCTGTACACTACCAAGCACAGATCATGACCTTGGCTTCCGATCTTTTTCACTGCTGAGGTCTGTGGCCTTGTAGGTAGTGGAAGTTTGCTTTCTCTTTCCCACATTGCACTCAAGATAGCTAATAACATTAGGGAGTCTAAGTCCTGGGACAATTGCAGACTTCTTAGAGCCCCCGTATCCTCTGTCCTTGATATGTTGTTCCTTGGCATCTGGCTTTAACTACAGGAGCAGAGCACGTGGGCATTTAGGGAACAAAAAGAGCCAGACCTTCAGGCTTCTCCCATGGAGAGTAAGTCATTGACGTGCACTTGGATGGCATCCTTTATCCATTCTTTGGACTGGCACTGTCACCTGAGGTTATCAGTTTGAAATTAGAGAGAGATGGGAGATTTCATCTCTTCTCTTTAGGAAAGTGTTGTTTTGGTTGTTTAAGAAAACATTTTAATGTTCTTTCCCTAACTCCTTCACTCAAATGGTGGTAACAGGCTTGGATGCTAACTCTGAGTCAAGTGCTGAAATACGACTCTGAACAAGACAGACGTGGGATAGACAAGTAAACTGAACTACATTTAGTCTGATAATGCATCGATGGGGGAGTACAGGCTGTTGAAGGTACACACAAGAAGGGTACCTATCCCACATTTGGCCTGGAGGAAGTGAGGTCCACCGATGAACGGGAATTCAGCAGGCAAAATGCAAGGGTAATAACCAGATCAAGGGAGAGAAGGGCATATACTGTTATCCAAAGGTGGTGCAGGATGACTGGAGCTCACGGTGCACGATGATAATAGTGAAAGATGGGACTGAAAAGATAAACAGTGGCTAGATCATAAATCGCCTTGTGCACCCCATTGAAGAGTTCAGATTTTATCGTGATGTCATGAGGAGCCCTTCAAATGGATATGCCTAAGATGTCATTGCATTTAAAAGTCCGGAGAGATGGGAGGAACAACAGGAAGACATAGTCACAGAAGCCAAGGAGAGCAGATTTGACTGGCAGGAGGAAACTGTCAACAGTGTCAGATGTTACTGAGAGTGAAAGTGACATTTGGCTGCAGCATCCAGGAGCTTTCGAGCAGTTTCATTGGAGGAGTGGGTATGGAAAAAAGATAAAGAAATGGGGAAAGTCCATGACAAGATGCTTTTTCCATCGTCATTGTCATCATCATCATCACCATCATCAATGGAAAATAATCATCTTCCAGACAGAGAGACTGGTAGAAAGAATGAGCCATCTACAACCCAGGGGATTGGAATGTATTTGGGAAAATAGACCATAAATATAAAGCAGAAGACAGCACCACAAGTTAGAAGACATGCAAAGGGTAAAATGAGCCTTACAGATCAGTCAGATGAAGGAGGGATCTGGACAGATCCATGAAAGAATAGGAGGAATTAAGATGGCAGATGGGGCTTCCCTGGTGGCTCGGTGGTTGAGAGTCCGCCTGCCGATGTTAAGATGGCAGATGAAAGGGGAGAGTTATTTAAGTGGTGAGTGTAGCTTGAGGTTTGTACTCTGTGTTATGCCTCCTTATCCCAGTCCAGTTTGGTTTTGAGTTCCCATTGAATGGAGATATTAGAAAACACCATCAAAGGTGATGTGTGGTCCTAACCTGCCTGTGACTTCTGTTTGAGTTTCTCAATCTTTTTTTGGAAAATTAAAGTCCTAGACTGACTCTCTGTTTGTTTTAGTTTCATGCAATCTTTATTTTTAAAATCTGGACACAGAAACGAAGGAACAGATATCACAAATATAGCACATCAGAGATTCCCATAAATTCTACATGGATGAGTTCCTTGAGAAATTTTGCACATTCAATGCTGGACATCTGTGAAACTGAAGCACAGTGTCTTTTACATCTGTGTAATCTCTATGTGACATCTTCCTGGTATGAGGCCAGAGATTCACCCCCATTGTGCAGTACCTTAAAGAAGCCATTCATGATTCAGAGGACAGTTCTCAACAAAGATACCTGAAATACACTTCTGTAAGGGACTTCAGTGCCGAAAATCTGCTGTGTAAGCTTTGTAAGTGCAGGAAAGAATTGGTCTTCTTTTACTTTGGCTGTTGCCCTTGTTTGTATAATAAATACTTATTGGGCACCTGCTGTAGGCAGTCATTTCATTGAATGTCCTCTGTATCACACCTTCTTTCCCTGAGGAGCCCACAGTATTTTATGGGAGAGAAGACCTGTATAATTCATAAAATTTACAAATTTCTAAAAGTAAAGTGCTGGGAAAGTTTAGAAGATGAAATATATTTGATTAAAACTTACTGAGCTTATTCTTTCCGCAAAGTTTTTTGGTCTATACTCCTGTCGATATGACACCCCTGGTTCCCATTCCCATTTGTAATTGATAGGGAAAGAGCTGAATAGGTTGTCTACGTATCAAGAAATTTTCCATTAAAGAAAATGGACTCATCACCATCAAAAAATATTTTAAGCATCACTAAGGTGCTGAACGTGCTATGCAAATTAGATACGTTGAGGTCCGTTTTTTTCAAGGTGTTTTCTCAGAGCATGATCTGGTTTTATTTGCAACACATCTCCATGTAGCAGCAGATGTCATGATCTGTATTTTCCAAATGAATATTGTAAGATTGAGAGAGAGGCTGAATGACCTGCCGACGGTCAGTTGATGAGTGGTAGAACCAAAACTGGAAAGATGGTCTCCATTGGGGACCATTATCTCCAGCTGGTTAGCTCACTTAAGCTGTTTCGGCAATGAGGGAGAATCATAAGTTCATTTCCTTGATAGAATGAAGAAGATTGAATTTGGTGACAAAGAGATGATGAGTGACTTTGGTGAGAGAGCAGTTTCGATAATGGCTGCATTATTTACCTACATTTTCCAACTAGCCTCTGATGACAAGGCTTACTGCTTAAGAAATATGGTCGATCGTTGGTCCTCTCTTCTCCTGGAATACCACCTCCCTGCGGATGGGTCCTCACTAATAGTTTTTGTGAAGGATACATAAGTTTTAGGCCTGCTACAGTGATTTTGTTTTGTTTTATTTTAATTGAGGTGAAATGTACGTAACATAAAATTAACCATTTTTAAATGGGCAATTCATTGGTATTTGGTATATTCACAATGTTGAGCAACCCCTACATCTGTCTATTTCCAAAACATTTTCATCACCCCTAAAGGAAACCCCATACCCATTAAGTAGTTCCTTCCTATCCACCTGCGGCTGTGTTTTATAAAGCTTTAATTTCATCATATACACAAACTTGCATACACATACATTCATACTATACACATCTATCTGTCTGTCTGTCTGTCTATCTACCTACCTACCTACCTGCCTACCTAGAGATTGGAAAGTTCCTGACAGAGGATCTAATATGTCCTAATTATGTAAGCAAAGAAGTATATATTTAATGGATGTTTCTCCATCAGGAAAAGGAAACATCCCTTGCTTCTTTTTAACCTTTCTGTATATTTCTCTTAAGTTCTCACCAGTTAGTAATTTATCAAGGAAGAAAAAAAAAGATAGTAATCAATTCTAAGCCTTTTATTATGTGAAACTGCTGTGTTCCTCTTCTTATAAGAGAAACTTTCTCATAACGTTCTTCAACATTGAGAATTTTAAACTGCTTCCCTTATCTTAATAGTGAGCAATCATCTGGATTTTACATTTCTGTTTTGAAGATTCAAAATGATTGAACAAAGTAACTTATTTATAAAAGGTTTCATTTCTTGGAAAGGAATCAAAGGGGCATTCTTACTGTAATTTTTATTGTTAAAGAAATTACTATTGTTTATATTTATTTATACCTTTGTTATTCCAGAAAAATATTTGAAATAGCCAGTAGCAGAGCTTTAAACTGTATATCTTTAAAATTAAGAAGAACTAGGTCGCATGCAAAAGTGTCTGGAATTTAAATATTAGAGAAAGTCAACTGAATTGTATTTTAAATGTGCTTGAAGATATGACCTATTTATTGTTGGTCACTTGGTCTTCTATTGCCCAGTCTTTGAGGTTTTTTTAAATAACCCTAGCCTAATGGAATAATTTCCTTTACATTTCCTTTGCATAAACATTTAGTACAAACTATACTCACTTTCATACATTTTCTAGTTGATTGTTATACATCTGAAATCTCCCAGCTAGCTTCTAATGAAAATTCTGGCCTCCTATTTTATTTATTTATTTATTTTTATGTACCAAAGCATCTAGAAGCTCTGCTGTGAGTTAAGGCAGTGAAACATTGCTGGTTGATTTTACCTGAAAGTTTGCCCTGGGTGTGGGGGAGGGGCAGGTATCTGAAGGGATAAAGAGAGGTGGCTGATTGGACAGAGAGGTTGACAATTTGCATACTTCTTTTTTTTTCATTTCACTCTGTGCCACAGAGTTATACATTTGGTAATTATTTCATGCTTTTGTTTTTAGTTGAAAGTACTTAGCGCCATACGTTTTGACAGAAAAAAAGATCATTTGTACTTTTTTCAGCTTTGTGAAAGGGAGGATGGGATAATAGTTTTACAGTGTACCATGGCAGTGATTCCTGTTCAAAACTTTACCAGATTGGAAACTCAATGTTCTTAACAATTCTCTTGGTAAGTAGAAGATGAAGGCACCTGTTTGAAGCACCCAGTGTTAAGTTTGATGCTTCGAAGACCAGCCTAGAATTCATCTTTAACTGTACTCAACGTTAGTAGATATCATTTACTAATATGAAAAATTGATCTCCAGATTCTTTAGACCATAGGTGATTTGGAAGGATATTCTTATCAAGTGCTAACAACTCTGATCTGGGATTTGCAGTGAAAAGACCAAGGTTAAACAACAGGATCCTACTGTATAGCACAGGGAACTGTATTCAATATCCTGTGGTAAACCATAATAGAAAAGAATATGAAAAAGAATGTATATATATGCATAACTGAGTCACTTTGCCGTACAGCAGAAATTAACACAACATTGTAAATCAACTATATTTCAGTAAAATAAAAAAATTTTTTTTTTAATTTCACACAATAATATATGAACAATAGCAAAAAAAAGACCTAGGTTATCTCGTGCTGTCCTAGAGTCATTTGACTACTGGGAAGAGAAGGTGCTCTCCCAGCCTCTGTCTCCTAATGTATAAGATGGATGAGAGAGTTGACCACTTGGGTAGGCGATCAATCTTAAAGTGATTATTAAATAATGTAATGGTTGTAGAAAGTCTTTGTAATTTAAAATACTTTGAAAATATCAACTTTTTATGACGATTAATCATAGAATTTCACCAAATTTCCTTTTATACAATTAAGTTCAAGGTCAAAGAAGGTGTACAGCCGTCTGCGCTGTACAAACACAGCCCTAAAGACACTGGGATTGGAGGAATAGGAATGGCACATTTAGGGTTGCACAAGGTCAAACTATAAAGTAATCAGCATTTTTCTCTGGTGCTGCTTTCCCTTCTGGTAAAGCCCTCTCTGTACCCTCATCCCCTCTTCACTTCCCTCTCATTCTTAAAAATTAGTTCCTGGGAAAAGATTAGAGACCTTGTCACATCAAAGTGTAATAACTGCTAACAGACTATACAAGCATTTCCCAAGATGGGGGATGATTGCAGGTGTGTTGAAAAGTGGGTGTGTGACATGGAATTATTTCCAGGGAGGTAGACTTGTACCTCCTGTAGTATTGTACATTGACTAAGGTCTGCTGCAATGGTATTAATTTGTTTACCCCAATAGTGACCAAACTTATTTGAGCTTAGATCCCTTTTTAAAAATCACACCTATTAACATCCAGTGAAGGATGTGAGCTCTAGTCCTAAGGCATCAACCTATGACCTTAGGTTCAAAGGGAAAAGGGCGGGAAATGGTCCTCTTTAGAACCCTTACATATGGATCGTTAGAGGTAATTGCCTCCCCTTCCGAAAGACAGCTCAGCCCTAAAACACATCAAGACGTGAAATGTACTCAAATCTATTTTGGCAGAACCAATGAATGTTTATCTTTCTCTGCTTTATGATGTTATTTTTAGTTTGACTTGTATCTTGTGTGCAGTGCGTTTATTCATTCATTCATGTGTGCATTTAGTAACTACTGGGGCCTATTCTGTGCCAGGTACCATACACACACACACACACACACACACACACATACACACACACACAATGCACATTTTTTCGTAACGCTTTTTTAAACGTTATTGTTTCTGTGATGGACCGTCCTCAGCAGGCCTTCTTAGCCTTCAGCAGAGTATAGAAGAAACAACAATAATGAACATCAGAATAAACCTAAAATTAATTTTCCTCTTTCTTGTGGAATCATATAATTTGTTTTCATCCTGAAAACATGCTGCCCTCATTCAATTGATGAAACCATGTCATCAGAGGTCACAAAGCTATTTATTGGCAGATATAACTAACAGTATTTTGATGTTCCAATACCTCCTCATGACCCCATAGTTATCACCTAAAAAAAAAAAAAGCAAACAGTTGGTAGTGAAAGAGGAAAATATAGTATTGAGATGGGAGCTGATCCATTAGAAATAATTGATAGTCATGAATTTGATGTGACAGCTGAGATAGAGGTATGAAATAATTTAGTTACATCTGTTTATGATTGAAGATAACTAAAAATAATAAATCACATTTTTCTTAACATTACCTTTAATTTCTAATGAACATTCAATAAATAAAAGCTTGGAAACAACTTAGGTGTTCAAAACATATTAAAGACATGTGATGGGCTTAATATCTACAGTCTTTTATCTGTGCTGATCCTAAGCCTGGTCAGGAAGCCGGTTCCCCTGTGAATAAGTAACATAAGGAATGTAACCAGGAAGAAGTCAGGTTTCACCTGGACCAAATTTTACGCAGTTAAGTAAAGTATTCCAAGAGAT
Organism: Lagenorhynchus albirostris; assembly: GCF_949774975.1. Classification (NCBI taxonomy): domain Eukaryota; kingdom Metazoa; phylum Chordata; class Mammalia; order Artiodactyla; family Delphinidae; genus Lagenorhynchus; species Lagenorhynchus albirostris. Next base: position 18,920,989 of record NC_083108.1, read on the forward strand.
CTTTAGCCAGGTGTAACTTAATCAATTTAAGGCCTTCTCAGGGAGGGCCAGGGTGCTCAGAACGCTGGTAGTGGGCATTCCCGTGATACACCACATTGACAGTAATAGCAAACATACAGTATCTGCTCCGTCAGTGCCAAGAGCAAGAGCAATGCAGGTGTCAAAATAAAAAGATGTATTCGGAGCCAGAGGCTGGTACACATAGACGGGGCTGTAGTCACACTTCACATGAATGCCTTAAGTAATAGTGTGGTGGGGTTTTTTTCATCAATTTAGCATATTGGGCTTCCCTGGTGGCGCAGTGGTTAAGGATACACCTGTCAGTGCAGGGGACATGGGTTCGATCCCTAGTCCGGGAAGATCCCACATGCAGTGGAGCAACTAAGCCCATGCGCCACAACTACTGAGCCTGCACTCTAGAGCCCGTGGGCCACAACTACTGAACCCGTGCTCCACAACTACTGAAGCCCACGTGCCTAGAGCCCGTGCTCCACAAGAGAACCCACTACAATGAGAAGCCCACACACTGCACCGAAGAGTAGCCCCCGCTCACTGCAACCAGAGAAAAGCCCGCACGCAGCAATGAAGACCCAACTCAGCCAAAAATAAAATAAATAAAATAAAATATTTATTTTTAAAAAAATAAATAAAAGATGGGCAGAGATTTCTATTAAAAAAAACAAGTTTAGTGTGTTGGTATTTAGTCACCACTAAACCCCAGTGTAACTCTCAGCAGATTCTCTGCCTCTGTCTGTTTTTAGTACTGTCAAACAAGAGAATCAGGTCCTGCTGCTACATGGCTCAGCTTCAGGTCTGAAAGACAGATGAACGGTCCTCCTTGTAGTAGTGCACAAGAACTTTCTTTGTGCCCTGCTTACTGAGGTCATCTTGTGTTCTTCTCTTTGGGCCAAACAGCGTTCTCAGCCCCTTGTCTGCTACATGGCCATAGAGTATGTAAAGGGGATTCAGAGTTCTACAAATCTGGGTTTAGCTAGGCGTCTGTGACCACCTTGGAGAGAAGCCCCTTAGCGATCAAGAGATCATGTTAAAGCTCAAACTCGCAAGAAAGATGACATGATTTTGAATGTCAGTTTTTCCACTTAACGAGCTATGTGACTTGGAGCAAGTTACTTAATGTGTCTATGCCTCCAAATTCCTTCTATGTAAAACTGGGATGATAAAACAATAGGGTTGGTGTCAGGACAAAATGAGGGTATGTAGTTTTGCTGGGATAGTGTCTGGCACGCCCTAAGTAAATTTGGTGTTAGCTATTTTTTATCACTGGCATCACTTTGTCATGCCAACAGTGACAAGAGCTTGGTCTGACAGATATTGGGACCAGATCCCTTTCCAGTTCTAGAGAGTGTTAAGTTATAATACCATAATAAATGGTTCCTTTTCTTTGTTTTTAACTGTTAACTCCCTGCATATATCACTGAGATGGCTGCATGATAATATGTGAAAACAGCTTAAAATCTCAAACGTTCTATATCTATGATATATCCCAATATCATATGTGTGATACATCTATGATATCATAACAGAGTAAGCCTAATCATACCTATCTTCGCCGTTTCACTGCCTCATGTTTGCAGTGATAACACACTGACACTTGTAAAATACTTGTAAAATAATGGGACACTATGTAGATCTAAATCACAATAATATTGCTATACAATTATTAGTGGTTCTCAGTTGTTTTTTATTTTTAATTAAAGCAAAGTTTTTTTCCTTCCTTGTAAATTTTTAAGCTACACAGACTCTTTTTTAATAGGTTGAAATTTAGAGATTTGAAAAATATACTGCAACTAGCTATATTTAAAAACATATTGCCTTTTAATTTGAAGAAAGGATAGAACAAGGTAGAACTGTCTGGCCATAAAGAACGTCAGGTTTTTCTGTAGCTCTTGCAGTTAATAATAGGTCCAGCTCCCTTTTTTACTGTGTCATGGCCAAGCCTGCTGCAGGCTGAGTGTGCTGGTCGAAAGTGCGTGGGCTACAGTCTGCCCATCCTGCGTGCTTATGTGCTTCTGATCCATTATAGATCACTCAGATCTCTGCTGCTCCTTTCTGTTGCTTTCTTTTGGGTCTTTTAATTTCTTTTAATTGAGTTACACAATTTGATAGATAGAGATGCAAAGAAGGGAATTAAAATTCTTACAATTTTACTACTTAACATAGAAAAGGAAATTTCGTGGCTGAGAAGGATAAAATTCTTGGCTGTAATTCACTTGTAGAGTTTAGCTTCAGGTTTAATATACTCATGAACGGATAATCAAAACTCAACTGATATTCGGAAGGGTAGAAAAGTTATATGTAGTATTTGTCATGGAGTGTTTGGATATATGCTCAAAATGACTTGTGTTCTAAATATATTACATACTCAAGGAATTTCTTTTGGGGGTTCATATTCATATTCTTTTTCATTTGTTTTTTGTGATGCACTATGGTAGAGTGAAGACAGGTCATTGCTGTTAGTAGAAATAAAATATGAATATCATATACATGAATGGTACATTTTATACATGTCTAGATAATTGTGATTTTTTTTCAGACTACTAATAAAAATAGTTTGAGGAGTAAAACTCTTCTTATTGGGAGCTACTTTGTGGCACTTAGAACTATTTATTTCATTCCTATAAAAGCTTCAAGTGATTGAGATGGAAATAAAAGCTTCACAATTGCAACAGACTATACCTCTGAATTTTTTTTCATGTATAATTAAATATCCATCTATTTGTCAATATACTGCAACATTTATGTGTTATCTCTAAACTTATTTCCTGTTTATGTGATAATAATGCAAAGTGGCCTTTAACCATCATTTGGAAATGAAATAGGATCTTTTTCCATTAGTAAATATTCCTTGACTTGGTAATATATACTGAAAATATACCAGATGATTAATTTTTATTTCTGTAGTTGGTTTTTGTTTTTCTTTGCACTGTTGGGTTGTGTGTTGCCTTCTTTTTAATACTCCTGAGCATTATTCACTGCCTATAAACCTTATGACAACTTATTCAACTCTGTTACTTGTATCTGCTTATTAACCTTTTATGCCATTTTACTACCCGTTGGAATATTTAAGTTATAAAGTTAAAAAAGACTTTAGGAAGTAGAGTGCCAGGAGGACTGGATGAGAAGTCAGGAGCCCTGGGCTCTGTCCAGGCCCTTGGGTAGGCATCACTGCCCTATAGCCATTCTTTTCTCTTACTGTGACCCATGTCCTTCAAACAGTAAGAGTTGAGGTCCAATACGGTTAGTTGCCTGAGTAGTGAGCTGATCCCCCTACAAGTACTTTTCCCCATTAGATGCTGGGAAGCATCAATGCATGTGCCTAAGTTTGTGAACATCAGTGGCACACCATAAACTCTTGGCACTTGAGTGTCTAACTGTCACAGTTTAGAATATTTGTGAAATCTCCCAAGGTGTGAGCTACTAAGTCGGCCTCGCCAGCACTTGGACATCTGAGGCATAATTGTGCTTTGCTATTTTCTACTCATTATGGAGCACACAGTAACTCTCTTTAAGGATCTGAAAGTCTCAATTACAATGTTTCAGTTATTCTCAACTGGTTCTCTTTGGAAATTATTTATTCAGAGGATACTTGCAGATCACAAAGAGGTAGTAGTGTTAATGAATGTTAAAGGTCTACTGCACAGCCCAGTGGCTATCCCCCAACCCCACTCAGTTACACGCCTCATGATACACCATCTATAACCACTTCTCTTTATCCCCTCCAGAGTTCAGCTTCCCACTTTGGGAAGAAAGTAACCAACATATATGGGTTTTACTGTCAACATGCCTTATCACATTTTATTTTCTTAAAAGGTAATTATGAGACCCCACAAGAGCATTTCTGTTAAACCGTGGCCAAAGTACAGCCTTGTGTTCATAGCTAAAATATTTTTTCTTTTTTGCCTCTTAAGATCAAGAAATTGTTTTTTAATGCAAAGAACATAGACTTTGATGACTAGTTCGAATCTTTCCTTTACCACTTGGTGAGTTTTTAACATGGAAAAGTGGGTTAACTTTCCTGAGTCACATTTGTCCAGATAATTAGAATAAAAAAAAATAGCGGCACAACATTAACACAATTATCTGATTTTTTTGCATGCTTAGTAAGTGCCAGGTATTATTCTAGTTGTGTTTATACACTTTATGCCTTTTAATTCTTACAAGGATTTGGCATACCAGGCACTGTCATTCCCTCTTTACAGGCAGGAATCTGAAGACCAGAGAGGGTAAAGTAACAGGTCCGAGGTTGCCTAGCTCATAAATGATGGAACTGGCACTTAGACCCAGGCCTGTCTGGGCCAGTGCATCTGACCTCTCTGCCGTCCTTCAGCTGTATGAAATAGGAATGATACTATTAATAATGTCCATCTTGTTTGATTTTTATGAGGATTAGAAATAATGTGTATGGAGCTCCTGGCAGAAAAGCTATTCCACAAGAGGCCCTGAACAAATGGTAATCATTGTTATTTTTTAAAAATCTCCATAAGTGAAAGTGACATGCCAAGACAGGTGAAAATGAGCACCTCAAAGGGAAAAGGTAGGATATGCATTCTACTCCCTTCATTTTGTTCGTTGGTTTGTGTGTTGGCTTGGTTTTCTTCTTTTCTAGTAGACAGAGGTTCTGTTTCAAAGGATGTGTCACATTGTTTCTTTGATGATGGAACAAATGATAATCAGAACATTGGTTGGAACAGCTAATGTGCCATAGTAATACATCTCAAATTACAACAAAAATTAAATCTGTAAAATGAGAACTTTTAGAGTTTTTATTCATTCAGGGTTTACTGTTATCTAGAGAGTTTTGTTAAACTCAGAATTTCTGTATTTGTGATTTTGTTTTAAATTCAGGACTGTAGGAGAAAAGATAATGGTGCTAACTTTGAATATTAACTAGCTATTAGTTTTCCATGAAGCTTTTTTAAAAAAAATTATTTATTTATTTATTTATTTTTGGCTGCGTTGGGTCTTCGTTGCTGCACCCGGGCTTTCTCTAGTTGCACGGCGAGCGGGGGCTGCTCTCCGTTGTGGTGCGCGGGCTTCTCATTGCGGTGGCTTCTCTTCTTGTGGAGCATGGGCTCTAGGCACGCAAGCTTCAATCCTTGTGGCACGCGGGCTCAGTAGTTGTGGCGTGCAGGCTCTAGAGCGCCGGCTCAGTAGTTGTGATGCACGGGCTTCGTTGCTCCGCGGCATGTGGGATCTTCCCGGACCAGGGATCGAACCCACGTCCCCAGCATTGGCAGGCGGATTCTCAACCACTGGGCCACCAGGGAAGCCCTTCCATGAAGCTTTTATTAAACAAATAGTTCACTTAAAGGGCTGTAGCCTTTGAGCTTGAGCCAAGTTTCCCCATTTCCAATTTTGCAACAAAAATTTCACACTTCTTTAGTTACTCTCGTGGCAGGAACTGGAATGCCAAAGGTCACCTTGATCTCAGATACCTTATCAGAAAAAAACTAAGTGTAGATTTTTGTTTCCCTTTAGTCTTTCCTCATGTTTCCTTGACAGAGTCACTTCAATACACTACAATACAAGCTGCAGTTTGGGATTCGTATTTCATTTTCCATTGGACTGATTTTCTTGTGTTAGTCATTTGAAGATATCTGGGGTGTTTGTTATTGTTCTGTTAAATTAAAAGCTATTTTCTTTAACAAATGTGTAAGTCATCTTTCTATTTACCTAGGGTATGATAATTAAAATTAAGTGGATGTGAGCTTTTCTTATTGAATTTAGTATGTCTATTAAATACCTTCCTGCAACCCGTACTTTCAAGTCCTTTGAGAGATTGGGAAAATAGTTGACTGAAATAAAATAATGAGGCAGCTTACTGGTCATCCAGGTTACTAAAAATTAAAGCATTAAGGATAAACTGAAGTGATCACTCTGTTTTCACAAATATCATCCTATACTTCCACCAAGATTTTTAAAGAAAGTGTAACCATTAAGTAGTAGAAAATAAAGAGTAATTGATAGTTGCCTATCTTGAGCAGTTGCTTTGACCATTCCATTATTGAATTTTCTTATAACTAAAATGTGGGGGACAGGTTTAAGCTAAATCTTTGATTCCTTCTACTTTAAAAAATATAATAGTTCTATGTGATATTTATTTATATCAACGAATATATAGAGCACTTACCTTAAAAATAACTTCCGAATGAGAAAGATGAAGTATGTGAATTAAGAGGGAATAACATTGTACCTGATCAGTTATAATATGAAGAAAATTTATAAAATATACAGAAATTGCCTTTTTTAAGAAGCTATAAACAGTGTTCGATTTGTTAACAAAGGCTTGCACCTTATCTAAAGAATCTTAATTTGGCTACACCAGAAACATAGAAATTGTGTGGTATGATGTAGCCTCAAAACTTTTTTAACCCCATAGATACTCTTTTCCATGCAGGCAGTATTTCTGAATTTGGGATAAGTGTGCTTATTCTCAGATCTTTGTGCTTGACCATATTTACAGTCCAAGTAGCCTCCTTATATGAGCAAAATTACCGAAGATTTGTCTTTACCTCCCAAAAGAGGTATCAAATAATTCTACCCAGATCTGGGAAAAAGATGAATCTGGTTAGGTGCTGTCACATGGCATGTATTCGATGTATGTATATAATAATTTAATAATTATACTACACGTTTAAGGGTAATGTAGTAGAATATGTAATTAAAATTATATATTATCCTAAAAGAATTTATTTTGATTGTTTTAAAATAGAAGGTGATTTAATAATGTGGGAGAGTTTATTTTCAGTTTTAGAGTAAATATATTGATTTCTAAAATTTGGGAGTAATGCATAGTATACTTAGCTTGTGTTAATACTGACTGACCGGGAACCTGTCAGACTAATAGTCTGTAGGTATATTATAGTTGTTTGTGCTCATTCTGTCATTAGAATGAGATGATCTAATTTTCAATTTCCCCTTTCCCTAGAAGGTAATGTTTTTTTCATCTTTTAGCCTCATCTCAAGACCTCTAATACATTTAGTAGTATTTTCCAAACTGTTGGTCAGTTGTATAATTCTCAAGGAAATACTGGGTTTTGCTTGATAAAGTTAGAGTATTGATTTGCTTTGGGGTTCCTGGCTTACGTTTTATTCTTTATCCCTAAAAGATACGTGAAAAAGTTTTCCCCTTATCGTAAGCCCTGTAGAAATAGAAGCAAGGAGCTGTTTACACATTTACAATATGACTAAAATTTAAAAATCAAATGAAATCTAGCCCAGGAAAAATATAGGGCTTAGATTCTTTCATGACTTAGGAAGAATCCTTGTTTTGTAAAGTGTGCAAGGGTTTTTCTGGTTTATTTCTGTTTTGTTCAGTCTCCAGGACCTCCCAATTTCAAGGGCACTCTGGGGCATACGTAGCATTTATTTGATGTATGCATGTGTATGCATATTCTCCCACATCTGTCTCTGTGGCCCTATCCTTTGTGAAATCCTAGACCTTGTATTAGCGCCTAGTTCGTGATTCTTGGTGTTCTGAGAACAATTATATAATTTTTCTCAGGGTGTTTATTCCATGTGTGCTGTGAAAAAAAAAAAATGGGAGTTATTTTTTGGTAACCCTGCAGTTGCCTTTTTATTGGTGGATTTCTTTTTTCTTTTCCTGTGACCTGTGAATATCACCAGAGGTTCACTGCCAGTTTTGTGAGCCGCCCGCTTCAAATTGGAGGCAGGAAGGTATCCATTTTCATCAAGAGGATGACAGCGTTTCAGTCTCTCCGACCATCTGGAGAGAGGAACTTTTGGAGCAAAAGGGAACGGGGATTAAAAAAAAAATTATATTTAGCAGAAAAGGCAAGGGGGAAACCCAGTGAAAGTTAAACCACACCTTATGAATTTATGCTTTTCTGCTGTGCTGTCTTCTTTAAAGCAAACATAAACAAGAAAATACACAAGCTATTTTTATTAAGGACCGGTTCCCCAAGTCTCCTGAGTATTAATAAACGAATGTAAGTAAATTAGGATTTTGGCAGTTTTTAAGTTTATTGAACATACAAAGATACTAAGAGCTATAAATGAGGGTTTTCCTCCCCCTTCCTGTGTACACACTGATTGTCGGGGGTCTGTGTAGAGCTGGGCTTTTAATGGCCCTTTTCATGCATCTCTACGAAAAGCTAACACTATGGGAATTTAATATTCCAAGATCTGTGTGTCACTTTCTGAGATCTGGAGAGTGCATTCATTTTGTCTGTCTTTTTTGTCTCTCTGTCTCTCTTTCAATTTTAATTGAAAGGTAGACAAAACGGGAGAAGCTTGAGGCAGGTGTTTCTCTTTTTACCTTTTACATGCTCATGGGCCATTTGTGTTTAAAAAAAAAAAAAGAATGCTTAGGCTCCCAGGACAACCCTATGGGTATTAGATAATATATTTACAACCAGACCTAGTTCTCAATATTCTTGCCCATAACCGGAAAATATCACACCTGGTTTTCCATTCACACAAACCTACTCGGCCTTTTTTTGATTTTCTGTATTCGGAAAGGGGCAGTGTTTCCAGGTTTTGGTCGGATCTAGGATGGACGTGGTAGAAATTTTGCCTTTTGTGCCTGCTTCTTGTAAAGTCATGGACCTTGAGATGCTTTGGTCCAGGCAGCAAGCAAAACTAAACGGGCTCTTGTTCCCCAGGTTTATGCTCCGTCAGCCAGCACTGCCGACTACAATAGGGACTCGCCAGGCTACCCTTCCTCCAAACCAGCAGCCAGCACTTTCCCTAGCTCCTTCTTCATGCAAGGTAAGACACCACCTCTTCCGAGGGGAAATCCACGGGTCTTTTCATGTCATATGTGGGACAGAAGAGTGCTGATCTGTTACTCAAGAAATGGAATAGGAGGCAAGTGTAGAACACTGAAGGTCATGCTCTGTTTTAGGAATTGAATTCATTGAAAATAAATTAATTAAAACTTCACTAAGACTTATTTTTTAAGTGAAAGCCACTTGAGAGATGATGAGTTAAGATTAGACTGGTTTGCTTACTTAGAACAGATTCTCCTTGGGGAATGGTCTTCCACGACTGATCATTTCTGTGTCTTCACTTCCCGAGAAGAGTATGTTTATATGTTTAGAAGAGTGTGTATTTTAAGCATCCCGGATTTAGCCTCCTAGGAACAAATTACCCTCATATATACCTTTATATAAAAATGTTGGACACTTACAATCACTTTTCGGCCTTTTGGCTAAGATCAAGTTTAGTATCTGTTCTTATCAGTAAAAACGTTGGCCGCTTATTAACTTATAGGTAAGAACAAGTGTCCCATTTGAAGATGAAGTGACCTATCTAAAGTCAGGAATATTATTTCATTACACAGCAAAAGCTCTATTCCAACATACGGATTGAGGGCCCAAGACCCAGCTTTTTTCCCAGAAAAATATAGAAAATTACAGGTTCGTGGTAGATAAAGTATATTTAATCCATTTAATTGTCCAGTGTATTTAATTCAGTGCACATGGATGTGCGTTCCCCGAGCTTATAATCTCACCCCTGGTAATACAGCTCTTTCTGCTGCTTAGAAGAGACCAAGATGGTTGAAATGACAGCAGCTGCTTATGAGAGGAGACTGTCCAGAGGGTGCAGCTAAGGCTCCATTCCCTATACCCCTGGGACACTTATTGTCAAAATGTGATGATCTTGTTTCCAGGTTAATACTCTGAAATTCAGATGTGGGATTCACCAAGAACCCCTGTATGCAAACGTCACTCTTTTTGCATTGGCAAAGTGCCATGGGATTTCCTTCTTCGTGCTCCTCCCGGAAGGACCATGCCATGGGAAGGGGAGCCACTTGGGGCAGCAAGTCCCAGGGAGGTGACTTGGCATCTCCCTTAGATTACAGTGGACATACCCAAACTCATTCTGTTTCAAAGGGGTTTGTTTCCTTTCCCTTCAGAGTGTTAGCTCTTTTGAGTTGTTAGTTCACATGTGAAATTCCATGGAAAATCTATAAAATTGAATCGAATGGGTCCCTCAGGAATAGAGAGAATTGGTTCCACACGTAATGGAGCTCCTGTTGACCAGGGTCTTTTATCTTTGTGACCTGTCCTCGATGTCCCTTTCTCTCCAGGGGAACAGCAGGTATGTCACTTGGGTGTGTTCTGTGCCATGACAAAAGGTGTATCCCCTTCAGCTATAGATAGCAGCCACTTGGGCACCAGCGCCTCTCTTTTATGACCAGTCAGAGTGTGCTACCACTACCGGTGCTTATAGAGATTGCCAGCTCAAGGACTCATCACTCAAAGCTGAATTTCATTGAGAAAATTGACAGAAGGATAGATTTCTTCTGTCTGCCTTCAGGAAGGTCACTTGCTTAAACCGTGCACACTGCAAGGAAAGATCAGGTTGAGTAAAGCAGTAGGCTCTTCTCCGTAGACCACGCAAAACAAACTACGGGGAACGAATTTGCTTTTCTGCATATGAATACCCAAGAAGCAAAAAAAAAATGTTTTTTGAGTTGACATTTGTGATGAGCACAATTAATTTGCACACATCTAATTCTATTCTTTCAAACCCACATTATGCCAAGATCATGGGATGTGATAAATATTAATTTACTGTGAAAAGCATAATTTATGTAAAATGTGTATTTTTGTAAGTCTGCATTGAGTAGAGTGTCTGTGTTAACAAATCCTAAATGTATTTCCTTGTAGGGCATCATGTCAGAATGTTTCAGGAGACTCTTTTTCAATGATAGAGATTCTCAATTTATTTGCCATGCATGTCATCTCTTTGAAATGTCAGTGGTCTTAAACTTCATGTTTGAATTTAAGATGACATCTGAACTTCCACAATCTCAGAGCTAAATCTGAAGTACATGAATAAGAACTTTTTAAAAAGTCCTATGTTTTTACGTTATGATCACAGAAACAGTACGTCGTGATCCCATTTCACATCAATGTCCTTCAGTAAGGGTCCACAGTGCCCTGAGAATTCAGGTCTTGAAGAAAATACAGTTTAGATGAAAGATATTCAGAGACTGTCAATAGCATATTTTATTTTATTTCTTTTTAGTAGCTTATTTTAAACCCACTATTGTGTGACCTCTTATTTTTAACTTTAGCTTCCACCTTCTCGTTAAAACTCTTTAGTTGTCAAAATCACAGACATGATTTTGCTTTCATAGTTCTTAAGACATCTCTGGATTATTCCTTCCTGCCCTGAAACCATTCCAGTTTTCTGAATTCTAACTTCTGGGGTGAAAAACTCAGGGAAAAAAAGGCTTTATGAAATATAGTGTCAGATTTAACTTGCCTATACTGCCTACATTTTCAAAAGGCCTTTATTAAATAACGTGTAAGGTGAAAATACTCTTATTTTCAAGGGAGCAATGCCTGCCATACAATTAACACCTAGCTGATGGCCTTGTATATATCTGGCATTTAATAATTTTTGTTAAACTACTGAAGGAAAGAAAACTTGAACTGAGCAGTAACATAGATGCTCTGCTCCCTTAATTTGAGAAACCCAGACCAAACAATAGCAATCTAGTAGTAACTTCGAGGCCAGTAGGTCCAGAGAGTAAAAAAAAAATCTGTAGGAATATTTTTAATATGGTGTTAATAAAAGATTAACTTGGTATTAAAAGATACTTCATATAATTTCCATATAATTTTAAACCTCTTTTTAACTCACAGTTTTATAAAATCCAGAGGCTCTCAAAATTGTCCTTACGGTAATATCTACCTTACGACATGTGTGTACCCTTTCAATTGCTACTGAAGGCTTACGATAGCTATTTAACTATATACCAAAATACAAACATTTAAAAGGAAGTCAAAAACTCAGAACTATATACATGAGGTTCCTCTTCCCTACATACCAGAATGTAATTCCAGCTTTAATTCCATCTACTCTGTGTGTCACAAAAATGAAATCCAGTCTGAAATCAGAGATTTTTTTTTTCATTATTACTTATTTCTTTATATGCTCTCAAAACTTGTAAGCTTGCCAACCCTGTAATATCTCACGTGTTTTATTTTCACCCCAAAATTTAGGAACAGTTTACTTTTTTAGTTGGTTTTCATAGAAAAAAAAAAAAGGAGACTTCTAAGAAACGTTTTCTTTAGCATTAGCTACCTTGCTGTCTTGACATAGTTCTATGTAGAAATATGTTCTGTTCTTTTACAGTTAAATTTTTACTAAGAACCCTTTAACTCTGTTAAATATTTATATTTGTTTGGCAATATAGAGCCACTCGGGAAAAAATAATGAGACTGTCTTCTGATATAATCAGCTCACCAACACAGAGATGAATATACAACAGGCAGTCATTTTCCAGGATATGAAAACACGCTACTCTATAAGGCAAGGCTGAGTGCCTCAGAAAAGTCATGGTTTTCTTTGTCCTTTACAGATGGCCATCACAGCAGTGACCCTTGGAGCTCCTCCAGTGGGATGAATCAGCCTGGCTATGGAGGAATGTTGGGCAATTCTTCTCATATTCCACAGTCTAGCAGCTACTGCAGCCTGCATCCACATGAACGTTTGGTAAGGCAGACTCACTTGGTAATGGGGACAACCCAGCTGGTTTAGTAAATCTCACCCCGTCTTCGCATGCGTGTACACATGGGCTCGATCCACGAATGTAAAACTGGCACGTACCCGTTATTCTTCCAGTGGTATTGTTGCTGCAATCAAAGACAGAAACGCAGTCAGGTCACCTTCATAAGCCATATTCTCTTTGTCGCTGTCCTTCTGTTTATTGCGTTTTGTTCTGTGCTTTCTTTATCACAGTGTCATCTTCCCTTGGTACATAAATACATATTGTATTTGAGTTGCAGAATTTTAGCTGTGGCGGCTCCTTGGGTTTTTTTTTTTTTTGGTTGTTTTTGGTTTTGGGTTTGGGGTGGGGTTTTTTGCTATCTGTAGTACTGAAGGATATACTGCAGGGGGCAGAGTGATAGCCAGTGGACTTTGAAAGTAGGTGATAACGCATCTCCCACGGGCATTTCCATTTCCCCTTGACCGGCTTCTGTAGCTGGTGACAGCTTTGAACTCTTGTACCACACCTGAAGGAAAGCGTTCATGTTTCCTATACACTCCCATCAGTAACAGCAACCATGGGGCTTCTATTTAGATCAGATTCCCAATTTTCAGTATTTTAGCTATACTTCCATACCCTCCAATACTATACTCATCCATCCTAGTACGTGTCTTTATTCTGGAGGAAGTAACGCATCAGATGTTTTTCTAACCTCAAAAACTACCACAGCCCAGAACCCACTGACGAACTTAAGTCTATCACTAAATGGAGGAAAGAGTACTTCTAGATCATGAAGGTTTGGGATACAGATAATATGGGACCAAGTATCTTGCGCAGTAAAATGGCTTTAAAAAAGGTATGAACCTCTAATCTTCAAAATGCAAAAGAGTATGAAAAATCCAGTTAGTGGGACTTATATTACTACTCTCCATCTTGCGATGTGCTCCTTTTTCTTCTAATACCCAGATTTATGTTTCTTTCTCTCTTCTAATATGGGAGATAGTACTTTCTGGATTTCTGTGGTCTTTATTCTCTTTTGCTCGGCCACCAGAGATATTGAAAAGGTGACATATCCTATTCTGATGACTGAAAACATCCCAGAGGTTAAGATTTCCGATATCCTTTCAAGTATCAATTTAGTTAGTCCTAGTGACAGAGACACTGGGGGGTCAGTTAGCTTATCCTCAAATGAGAGATAAATGATGGAGATGGAATTGACCTTTTTTAAATCATCTCTCAAGTTTGAATGTGGAAATCACAAACTATCTTAAATTTCAGCACATTTTCAATAAATAGCAGATGATTTACTTTCACATTTCTTCTTCTCCCACCTCCTACTTAGAGTCATTAGCATGAAAGCTTAAAGAAATAGCACTTATTATTATACTAGAATTTCTTCTTGGCTAACATTTTTATCTCGCCATCATCATTTTGTACTTCTCTAAAGAACCCATGATCAAAATTGTATGTGTCCTGTAGGCAAGGAAAGTTTTGATTACAAATAAAAGACTTCGGCACTGTACTATATGTTGGAATTTCATTTGACATTTACTTTTCTTCGCTCCTGTATTTCTTTCTTCCTTTATCATGATCTAGAACTTCGACTTAGGTGGTTTGATTTTTATCCCAATCGAGTTCACTGCATGGGGGAAGCATGTTGAAAATGCGCTCAAATGCACAGAAAATGTAATTTTAAAAAGGAAACCAACTACACCCTTTTAGAAAAGTTTGCTGAACCAAAACAATATTATCAACCAGGAGGAAAGATCATTTTGAAGGAGTAACCCAATAGGTTGTATCAGGTGCTATATTTGTAATGTCATTTATCCATCTCAAAACAGTTTTCATTCTTAACATGATCATTTAGCAGATCTTAGAGATGAGGGGTTTTGTTTTTGAGAAGGGCAAATGAATTAGGTCTCTGGTAATGTAGCCTGATGAATTTTCTCACTGATAGGGAAACTATTGAATGATTATATCTAGTAATCATTGTGATTTCAGTAACTATTCAAAATTCTCTTGCTGAAGTGACTTCTAAAAATCTGAGAGTGATTGAGAATCATTTGAGTATACAGTAGGTGCTTAGTTACCTTTCATTTAAAAGTAATGGTAGTTCCTTAAAATTTTCATCTGGAGGGCTTCCCTGGTGGCGCAGTGGTTGAGAGTCCGCCTGCCGATGCAGGGGCACGGGTTCGTGCCCTGCTCCGGGAGGATCCCACGTGCCGTGGAGCGGCTGGGCCCGTGGGCCATGGCCGCTGGGCCTGCGCATCTGGAGCCTGTGTTCCGCAACGGGAGAGGCCACAACAGTGAGAGGCCCGCCTACCGCAAAAAAAAAAAAAAAAAAAATTTCATCTGGAGCTTTTGCCCAATTCTATACTGAACAAAGGAATAGTTTGAGAAAAAGAAGAAAGCTTTCCTTGGATTACTTTGGGTGTAATTTGGCCAAATTAGTATGTCTCTGAAGGTAGCACATTTTAGAAACATTATTGCCTTTATCACTTTATACTGTGTTATAATAGAACATGTAATCACAAAGCTTAAAATCCACATATATCAGTAGCAACTGTCAAGTCACCCATTTTGATTCTTTAAATCCCCTGAACAGTTTCAGCCTCTACAACAATCCCACAGCTAATCACTGCTATGTCACAGATACACATGCAAAATCACTCAAAAGAATGGAGTTTGTGGTTAAGCTTTGAGATGAGCTGTTGTAGAAGGCTTAAGTTTGGAATGACTTGGCAGAGTTCTTTTCAAAAATAGGATAGAATCCCTGCACTCTGGCATGGGTTAGGCATGGTCTTTGTACCACACAGGGAAATAGTCCTGGGAGTCTGGAATTTTAATATAAAGGAAGTGCTGTTGTCTTTCATTGTTTGTGACATAAAGCCTTACTCCAGTGACTCTCACTGGGAGCGATTTTGCCCTACAGGGAATGTTTGGTGATCTCTGGAGACATTTTGGGATGTTACAACTCAGAGGGGCGTGGTGCATATAGGTGCTGCCGGAATCTAGCGTACAGAGACCAGGGATTCGGGAAACATACTACAGTGCGTGGGAGGAACCCCCCTACACCCACACCCAACCCCTGCCAAGCAAAGAATGGTCAGGCACAAAAGATCAACAGTGCCAAGATTGTGCAACCCTGCTCTAGCCCAAAGTTTGACTACTTTATTCTTAGTATGTGCTAACAACTATATTTTCTTCTTTGTGAATTATCGACCCATAGGTTGATAAAAACATCACTCATGGAAACATTTTCAACACTTACTCTGTCAGTAGACTCCACATACACTATAATTGGGTATCATAAGTAAAAATAAATAAACAAATAGTGGGCATGTAAAACCATAACACTTTGTCATACTTCCCCTTTCCTTTGCTTTGTGGCAAGCAGGGTAGACAGTATTAATAGCTGAAGTAAGAAAGACTAAGGGGAGTGCTTATAGTTGATCCCTAAATACTCTTAAAGAGACATTATTCACATATCACTAATATTTTCTGTGGTGTTTTTATTACGTCTTTGAGTGACAGTAGTTGTCAAAATCCTTTTCTTTGTAAAATAGTCTAGTTATAAATCTCATTAACTTCTTTCAGCATCTGATTTTCTGTGAGTCTCTAAAAATTACTGATTTACATGGATTGCATTGGTTTCCCCATTAAAATCTGTGGGGAAGAACTTTTCTCTTTATTCTCTGAACTCAGTAGTAACCCTTTGTCAAATCCTGAATTACTGCCCATTTTACACCAAGTTGAAAGGGTCTAAAAGTTCTCACTGGTGCAGTAATCTTTTTCCTGTCTCATCCTGTCATTATTGTAGGTATTTAACTATTTTTCAAAATGCTTTTTCCTCTGTTTTGATTTTTGCAAGCTTGGGACTGATTTATAAGGTTTCTCTATGCTTCAGAAACTCAGCATGGAATAGGACTGGGTAGAAATGAAATCAAACCATCTTTTTTACTTTTCCTTTTCTTTTTCCATAGTCTGTTTCTTTTTTCTACATTATTATAGTCCTTAGCTCTCAAGCAGAAATAGCTCTTCTAAGTTTGGTCTTCCATGGCTTATCCAGTTTTTTAGGTCAGTCGTACTATGGAATGGGCCCACTCTATCATTCTTTGGAGAAAATTTCGTGGACTACTTGGGGTATTCTGTAAGTGCCAAGTAGAAATGAGTTTAACAGGTGGCCTAAGGAATTTTTGGTCAAGCAAAGATGTCCATGAAATTTTAAAGTTTGAAAGGCATTCTTGGGAACTTGGAATGGTTTAAGGGCATCATCCCAACTTTCTCACTGAAATTGTCCTTTCCGTTGGACTGTTTGGAGTGTGCAGAGGTAATATTTTCAAAGGCATCTGCCACGTCATTGGCAAACTGACTCCAAAATGTAGATTCATTTTCTAAACTGTTTAGTTGTCTCTCAGATGAGTAGCATTTCAGTCCACTGTTTATTAAACACGAGCTGGTAACCTGTTGTTCTTTGTTCTTTGTTCATAGGATGAGTGTGTTTAGCACTCAGCCACAAGTTGTGGGATGCGGAGCTATGAGCTCTATCCCTCCCCTTGAAGAGTTTACAGTTTCGGTGGCAATGCTCTTGAAAGAGAAAGCATGGAAAAGCAACATTTAATTAAGTGTTTAATGGCACAGTGCAGAATGTAAATGCATTAGGGATTCAAAGAGACGAGATTATGAAAGAGTTGGAAGTAGTAAGGGACCCTCAAGGAAGAGATAGAACCCAAGATGGGCCTCACGAAATAACTAGGGGATCCCAAGACACAGTGTGTCCACGCTTTAATCACCCCTGACTTTCAGCATCATATTCAATCTCTTAATTTCAGCAGAATCTCCAATAATGATATAATAAAGAGGCATAGCCCATTAATATACTACATAGAAAGAAAAAGTATTATATTTTAACTTAAATATTTTTCCTTTACGTGTCTGTAATCCATTCAAATGCCTATGAGAATAACTTTTTAAGCTACTTTCTTGTCATGAAAAAGAAAATAGCTCCATTTTTGTAAATGACCATGGTTTTGTAAATAACCATGTTTCTGTTAGTGATCTGCTGATGGTACGGCACTTACAGGCACTGTGAGATGCCCCAAGAAAAGCAGCTTATTTGGACAACTAGTATGATAGTCGAACCCAAAGCTACGCCTTAAAGTAAATGATTCTGTAAAAGACGATGTTCTTTCTTCATAGTCAACTCTGTGGCGTACTGCTAGGGGAGAGGACCTATAAAGAAAGAAGTAAAATAAGTCATTCTCGTTTGTTTGTTCCAGTGTAATTCAACACAGTCATTGATGTCAGGCTTTATGTGTTAATGCTTTAGAGAGATATTGAATCATTACTGCTTTTGAAATTTTTTATTTACCATTTTGTTCTTGCTGGCGTTCAGAAAGATGATCCAGTTTGTCAGGAAGAAGATTTGAGACTGGTTATTCTTGGTCAGTTTGTATTCAGAAGGTCAGGATGAAGTGTAATGTAAACCCTGTGGGTCATGGTGGTGTTTTATTCATTATATTATGGAATCTTTCTTACTTGATCAGTAAGCCATACAGAAAAATAATAGTGGTGGTGGTCTCTTATGTTGCTGAAGTCCTAGACATGCCTTTAAGCAGTAATTTTTATATTTAGAGATCGTGATCATTTCTCAAGGTCCAGCATTGCCATTATATTCCCCTAGATTTGATGCAAACCCAAACCAACTATGTCTTTGTATTTTATTATTTGAAAAATGAAAGCTGTCAGAGCTAAGCAAGATGTATTCTTGGATATTTTGAAATTCCGAGGGCTGTCTCCATTGCAAAGCGAAGAATTCTGAAAGAAGTGTTGGAAAACTAATCCACCAGATGTTTTGTGATTAAATATGGCCTCCTTTTTCTGCTTCTTGCCACAGAGCTATCCATCACACTCCTCAGCAGACATCAATTCCAGTCTTCCTCCGATGTCCACTTTCCACCGTAGTGGTACAAACCATTACAGCACCTCGTCTTGTACACCTCCTGCCAACGGAACAGACAGTATAATGGGTGAGTCTTGGAAACGCCAGTTCTGTTGCCGACAACCAGTGTCAGGGTTTAATAATCGAGGACCTCTCCTCGCCCCATCACTGAACAGTAATCAAGCAATGGATTTTTATCACATAACCAAAATGAACAGACAGATGAACCAAACACAAATTGTCATTGGCTTGACTGTAATCACTTTTTTTGTCCCAAGAAAATGAAATTTGGCCACTTTCTCTATTGTGAGTGATTAGATCGAATAAAGGTTTAAATAGACCAAAACTACCTTGCTTCTCACAGTCCCAAACAGCTAACAAAGTGAACTTTAGTAAGACGAACCATTGAAGATTAGTAAGATAGAAGGCATAATAGCTCTAAATAGGAGTTATTTATCGCTTCTCTAGTTCCAGTCACTGTGCAAAGCTTTTAACCGTAACACAGCACTGTCTTCTGAAAACTAGCTCGTGTGACATTTATAGATTGTTATTAATAACTAGATAGCTTCACCTTATGGAGACTGTGGCATCGTTGAGTCCTCCAGAGGGGACGAAGTGTTTGCTGACTTATGGGAGAGGAGATGCCTGGGCATCAGTGGGCCAGGAGTTAGTTGCTGCTTTTTCGCAGCAAATTCACTGATAAGTTACGACCCAAGCAGAGTGCCTCTATCGAATGAGCTGAGCCATCATCTTCTCAGTTTTCGTGATGCCCATTATGGTCCTCTCCCTAGGATGGACGGTTAGCCCACCAACACTCTTCTCTTGAGGGAAGAGCCAGGCAGGGCATGCAGCTGCCCCTGGAGGAAGAGTCCGGGTTAGCGGTGAGGCAGCCACCAGCTTCTGATTCTGCCTTTGACAACCCTGTCCTTCAGATGAGTGGCACAGTCTGACGCTTCAGGGTCTTATTAAAACCTCAGACTTCCGTTGGTCGCCACCTCCTCTGGCTGTAGCTCAAACCCACCCCTAGCTCGGCCTTATGATCACTTCTAGTGGGTCCAGTTAGTGACGAGAACACTAACTGTACATTTTATAGAGAAGAATGTATGACAGAAGAATACTGCTGTTCAGTCTCCTCAACAATTCGCAGCTTTTTTTTTTTTTTTTTTTTTTTCATTTTCTTTAGATAGTCTCTGGAACTTCGGGAAGTGGCATGAATCACTTATGAGGGGGAGAGTTTTTGATGAACGAGAAGAGATGTGTTTTGAAATGTTGCAAATAGAATTCTGCCTAAATAATACACTCCCTGCTTACTCAATAATATACTTCACACTTGAGATGAGCCAGCTAGCAGCCCTTCCCTTCGCCGCCATGTCGCACTAAGAGGCGAATTTAGGGAAGAGTTTCCATTTTTGTAACTTTCATAACAAAGCTCTACCAATGCGTTGCATCAGTTTGACCTTGGAGAGCTACGGGCAGAGGTCGAGTGGGGAAGTTTTGTTAGCTATCAATGCAGTTTTGGCAGATCCGAAAAACAAGAAGAAAGAAAGAAGTGCAGAACTGAAAGAGTGAGAAAAGCATATTTCACTTCAATGTGGTTTGACAAATGGAAAACCCCTTTCTGCAGTCATGAGGTCTAGTTATAAAGAAGGATGACCGGTCATTCATCCTCTTACAAGGCACATTTCCTGTCTACTTATGGTTTGAGTAATTTTCTTTTTTTAGGAAGGTACAAAGGTAGAGCAAAAGCTTGAGTTGAGGAAAGTAGACCTAGGCACCATTTGAAAAAAAGTTTATATTGACTGATTTGCCAAACAGTCTTTTTTTTTTGGCTGCATTGGGTCTTCGTTGCTGCACGCAGGCTTTCTCTAGTTGCGGTGAGCCAGGGCTACTCTTCATTGTGGTGCGTGGGCTTCTCGTTGCAGTGGCTTCTCTTGTTGCAGAGCACGAGCTCCAGGCATGCAGACTTCAGTAGTTGTGGCACACGGGCTCAGTAGTTGTGGCTCATGGACTCTAGAGCGCGGGCTTAGTAGTTGTGGCGCATGGGCTTAGTTGCTCTGTGGCATGTGGGATCTTCCCGGACCAGGGCTCGAACCCATGTCCCCTGCATTAGCAGGTGGATTCTAAACCACTGCGCCACGAGGGAAGTCAGGACTTGGGGAGAAAGAGATATTATGAGATGGTGTGATTATCCTCCACGAGCTGTGGTCAGCAGAGCCACGACAAGTCTCAGTGGGAATGGAATTTGCTTTATTTAAGCTGATTGGCTCATTACTGGCTTGTAGATGAACAGGAATATCTACTCTCCTTCATTTGGTTAGGGCAATAATAGGTGACTTCTACATACTAATGGGCTCAGCTACATCTTAAAGATGGACTTAACTTTTTATCCAGACCAAAGGGCCCGGTTTAAGTGGAGCGGGGTCTAGACAATAATAAAGGAGCTATAATTTTCAAAGGGAAAAGTGTGCGATTTGGGAACCCAGAAAATGCTTTTTAGGAACAACTTTATTGCATAAATTACTCCATCATCATGGGTGTACTTGTCAAAATCACTAGCAGCATGTGAGAAAGCTTCAGAATCATTTCGGGACATAAGTAGACATGGTAATTCAGCTTTCTAGAGGAACAGATCTTCATTAATTTGCATACATACAATTATTACTTTAGGGTTACTTTAGGGGAGAACATTCTAGAGTGTTCATCCCTAAAATAATACATCCTCAAATTCCTTAAGTTAAAATACAGAGGAGAATTTAAGTATGATAGTAAACCTTAATATTGCACGGGGTCCGAGTCGCTCCTGGTTCTTTGCACTTTATTATTTTTTTCTTTGCACTTTAATTCTCCTAGGCTTTAGTTCGATTTTCACAGTGTGGTAGAAGCCAGGGATGGCAGTATGTCTGTGTAACAAGAAGAGAAGATTTCTCTTCTGATGTTAGTGATACTTCCCTAACAAACAGTATGGATTAATAGGATACATCTGTAGACTTTTGAAAATATTTGGCATATACTCACTCATTCTGAAATGCAGGAAATAAAGAAATATTACATTGCCTGTATCTCAAAGAACAAACAGAACTAATTAAATAATTGGTAAATAGGGAACACATAGCCTGACACATGTTTGAGATTACACACATGATTCTGTAGAAAATGACTGTAAGCAATACTAATGCCGTAAGAATGGGGTTCAAGCACTAACACATGGACATCACATTTTTCAAGTTTTCTTGGTGAAAAGTTGCAAGGCAATGCAGTCTTTTCATAAATGGCGTTGATGTCTTAGGAAGTGGCTTTTTCAGTTCAGAGGAAGATCATTGCTCCATCTCTCAGTTTCATGTTATACCGTGTCTTCCTGGCAGTCAATGATTGTCCTCAACCAGTGACAGGACAACAAAATGCATGTGGAGTGAGATGTAAACTCCAGAATCATCAGAGGGTAACCTCTCTGGAAACATGCTCCTTTGCCTCCGGCTCTGTCCTCTGCATCTGAAAGATGGAAGATGCTCACTGAGGTTCAGGATGGCTGTGTCTGACTTGGAGGGATAGCCGTTGCTTCTTGTTTTGTTTTCTTTTGCCCTTTAATGCCCAATATCATTTTTTGAGAAATGCTTGGAAGGACAAAGCTGACTCAGATTTTATTAACGACAGGATTTTTTTTTTTCTTTTTGCGGTACGCGGGCCTCTCACTGTTGTGGCCTCTCCCGTTGCGGAGCACAGGCTCCGGATGCGCAGGCTCAGCGGCCATGGCTCACGGGCCCAGCCGCTCCGCGGCATGTGAGATCCTCCCGGACCGGGGCACGAACCCGTATCCCCTGCATCGGCAGGCGGACGCTCAACCACTGCGCCACCAGGGAAGCCCATCGACAGGATTTTTTTAAAATGACACATTCATCCATGGATTTTTGAAAGAATCGTACAGTAAAATATTTTACATGTGGCATGTAGACCACTACTTTTCTGCGAAGCCTTGCCAGCAAACTCCGGAGGTTGCATTAGGCATGTCTGACTTAGAAGGGTCTGTTTAGCACCCTGAAATTACATGAATATAGTGCATGGAACACACCGTGGATTCTTAGTCGTTCACCTGATGTGGCAGCCAGTTAAGGATAGAAGCTAAGTCTGAGGGCTTCAAGAGTTACCACCATCAGAGCCTTTCAACTTGATTCCTAAAACTCTTTCAATGTAATGCTGCTCAGTGTACTTTAGAATCACTACAGTCCAATAATGCCTCTGCATGTGAGCATGCATACAGAGGAGGAAATGTACTTAGTTATTAGATACCAACTCTAGAGGAGAGAGATGTCTAGAAGATGGTAGTCATATACATGGTACATGTAGGTACGTACTGTCTGCATATTTCCTTCCTACCTGCCTTATCCAATAGCCCTTCCTATTCAAAAGGGTTGAGAGACCCACCTCAATCCCCTGAGACTAACACAATCCCCTTAGACTACCCAAGGACAAGAGCGCTTCAGTTACCCACTGGGAGATACCACTTGTATACATTCAGAGGGTGTGAGTGCTTGTGGTTTGGGGCTACACACCCTCCCTTCTTCTCAGAGGGAATTGGGCATAGAGCTAGCATAATGGTTATAATAACTGTTATTGTTTTATTAGTCTTTAACCGGCCTGCTTTTCTAAAGCATGGTATTTGCCATGTTTTTAAACCTCAAACCAAACAGTGTTGAAGGAACAGACTTCCAAGATTGATTGAATGCAACATATGCTAAAGATTACCCTGGAATATCTATCTGGTTCATGGATTAATCTGGCTTCCAACTTTCACTTCTAATGACATGTTTGTATGACACGATGCGTTTTAGTATGTGGCTTTTCTAGTAGAAACATTATGTCCGTTTCCCCTTGAGGACTTGGTTTCACAGTAATTTTATTATGAGAGTAGTCACATAAGATTCACTTCGTCTTTTACAAGAATCTTGAGCCTTCAAATACAGTTGGGTGATGAACAGGCACAGAGCCTAAGAGTAATAGGAATTTTATCCAGCAGTGTCGTGGCATCTTAGTTACAAAGACCACCAACGGAGAACAATAAACCAGTTTGATTTAAGTCTTCTCATCCATTTCCTGCGCATGGTCAGGGGGCCCAGCTTCCCCCCTGAATTCCTAGGAATCCCTCCTGCTAAAAATGAGTACGTCGTAGCCTAGATGTAAGTTTTTATTCTAAAATTGTAGGTCGTAGGAAGGCTGGAAATGCTCCTTCTTTTGTTATCTTTGTAGAGAATCTCATGACATTGTTAGGCTGCTTCTACTAGTTTAATAACATGAGGGTCACTTGGACACAGTTCAGAAAAACTTAAGTTTTTAAAACCATCATCTTCTTTCAGACAAAGGCACTATGAATTGCACCTCTTCATCCTTTTATATCTTCAGGATGTGCCCAGCCTGGGATTCTGGGTGTGCAGTAAAGGGGTAACACATCTTCCAAATTCTGGTTTACAGCAGTCAATCCCCAGACACCACTTATCCTGATGTTTGGATTAGGGTATGTCTAACGGAAATTGTCATTTTCCCCAAAGTGGAGTTTGAGACCGAGGGTGGTCCCACCTGTAGCTGAAAAGACTAAACCCTTCTTTTTGCTCCATCTTCTAGCCAGCAATAGCACCTGTGTTCAAGCCATCTGAATAATGCTTGGGTGGCTGGCAGTGTCAAATCCTACAAAATTACAGTTCCTCTTAATAACTTCTCATCTTCCATTCATATTTATGTTACAGCTCTACTTAGAGATTTGATTTTTTTTTTTTTTTCTCTTGAGCTAGAGAAACTGGTAAGAGCTAAAATAACATGAGAAATCCATCCAGTCTTTACCAAGCAGGGCGGCAATAGTTTTTCTCTTTATTTCTGTTATCTGGGCATTTTGGTAATTTCTGATAATATCAGTTGACAGAAACTCAGGCCTGGAATAGTAATCAAGTCCTGTTACGTTAAAGGTGGGAAAGTGGATTTGATGAGCACACATTTAATGAGGAGTGTAGTTTGCTAAACGTGACCCGTTTCTTCAGTATAGAAGAAATTTTGCTATTTGAGAATTAAATATATATTCACTTTCTGATTATTCATGCCCTTTCACATAACAGGCACACAACTACAAAGAAATCTTCAGGAGAAGAACCCATGTAGCTGAACATGTTTAGGGACTCTTGAAAATGTGTCTTCTCCAGTGTTTCCTGGAACAGAACAAAAGGCATTCCAAGTGAAAGGGCAAACTGGTCCCAATAAACTGCTTTGAAATTTAAGCCCTGGGGGTGGTTCTCCAGCTGTTGCAAGGTAGAATGGCTGGCTGTATGTTAAAAAATAGTCTGCTCTTATCAGTGGCTTCCATGAGCAGCCTTTGTAGTTTTCTGAAACATTTTCATGACAACATAATGTAAGGCGCTAAATCCTGTCTTTCTATTATACTTCCTGAGTTCTAACATCTCCCTGTATAAAACAGGCGCTAATAGAAAGTTTAGTTAGAAAGGCGTAGTATGAAAAGGTCGTAAGGATTGTATCTTATCTCTTCTAAAGTATGATTTTTATGCCCTATATAATTTATTTTTGAATTAGGCATATTCTTTTTTTTTTTTTTTTTACAGTAGGTCCTTGTTGCTTATCTGTTTTAAAGATAGCAGGGTGTACATGTCAATCCCATACTCCCAATCTAAAAAGAAAAAAGATGCAAATGAACTTATTTACAAAACAGAAACACTCACAGATTTAGACAAGGAATTTATGGTTACCAGAGAGGGAAGGGTGGGAGGAAGGGATAAATTGAGAGTATACTTTATTTTTTAAATGTCTCTAAAATATTTTTGTTGCTTTTTAATTCTTTCTTTTTGGTTTCATGAAAGTATATTTTAAAACACTTATTATTCTCATTTTAAAGCTGTTCAAAGAATTAATCTTTTGAAAGCTACTACAGCAGCAAATTTTATCCATAAGTATAACAATATCTTATCCTATTTGAGTTTAGTTTCTTTGTTAGGTAATGTAATTTTTTTCTATTGTGGCTCTGAATTTTCATTTCATGAAGATCTGTTTTCTAGTCAAGCAGATATCACAAATTATTTTGACTGATAAATCTAATTTTAAGTATATATGATAATATTGCTTCGGGGGGGGGGAAGAAAAACAAATATATACGTATAATTGCCCCCAAATACCATGGTAATACATGCTAAAAAATGTTAGTGCTCTTTGTGTTTTCAAAATCTTTATTATTTTCTCTTTAGAATTGTCTTAAGTTTTAAAAGAACTCCTTGATGCAGAAATTTTTATTTTCACACCAGATATAATTTCAGTTATCTCTTATATTAAGTATTTTTAGCACTCTTGATCTCTGAGTTCCTTCCACTAGCTGAATTGTATGATGTCAGACCCTCATTTCAAAGAACTTTCTTATACATAAATTCCTTAGTACTAGCAACTAATATATTTTTATTATTATGAATTTGTGATAAGAATAGGTTTGTTTTGTCAGAAGGTGATTGTGTTCTTTTTATCACATACCAGTCTTCTTTCAGTTTTAGTAATTAACAAATGAATGTGGGTGTGAGTTTTGTTAACCAAATAAAGCACACATCAAAAGATTATCGAACTATCATACCTAACATATAAATATGTAAAAATAACAAGCATAATTTAACTATGCTAAGCAGAGGTCAGGATAAGCTAGAGACGAAGATAATTTGACCACTTGCGATCTGATCCCGCGACTGTATTTTACAGATCTGGAAGCTGAAGATGTCACATTTGCCAGAAGGGTTGCTTTCTTGGGTTGAGGATGGGGCTGGGAATTTTTCTTAAGTTTTAAATGTGTAATGAAGTTTTGCTTGGGTTAATCAGTTGATTTAAGATTTCCTTTTCTTATTTCACAAAATAGTGAGAAACATCTTCTCCTGGAGCTTAATAGGTTTTATTTAAATATTATATCTATTTGCTTATGCTGAGGCCTTAATAAATGTAAAAGAAGGACACCACTGGCTATACCATTTTATAAAGGCAAATTGCTTCCAAAAGACACTTGTTAGAAAGAGCTGGCTTCGAATTATATACCAGAACCTATATCCCTTTATTAACAGTACAGTCATCCTTCAGTATCCTTCCAGCGGATTGGTTCCAGGACCGCCCAACAGATACCAAAATCTGAGGACGCTGAAGTCCCTTTATAAAAGGGCGCAGTATATGCATATAACCCTTGCACATCCTCTCATATACTTTAAGTCATCTCTAGATTATTTATAATACCTAATACAATATAAATGCTATGTAAATAGTTGCCACTAACAACAAATTCAGGTTTTGCTTTTTGGAACTGTATGGAATTTTTTTTTTTCCTGAAGATTTTTGATCCGAGGTTAGTTAAATCCTTGGATGCCGAATCTGTGGATACAGAAGGCTGACTGTACTCTTTGTTCATCTGTTTTGTAGGTAGAAACACCAGTGTTTAAGATAATAGAGATTGCTTCTTCATCATGTGGACTTACTTTATCTCCAGAATTTGAGACAACATTGACTTTTAGTAGCTAAGGGTTCAAATTCTTTAAATGTGAACACAGACTTAAAATATGTGGAGAATATATGTTACTTAAAATATTAAAAATGTTTTCCCTCCTAGGGAGGCAGGCCTGTTATAGATTTTTTTGTTTTATTTTGTTCATTGTGGAACTCTGAGAGGAGTATCTCATTTTGCTGTATAGCCCAAAAAAAGGTTTTTTTAAATTTGAAAGCAGATGTAAATCATTCATGAAGATAATTTAGTTTACTATATAAAATATAAAGAAAAGGCAAATTCTGAGGATTTCAGGGACCTGAAAGTACTGCACACTTTTTAGCAATGGCCATCATATGCTCACCTGCTACTGTTCACCACCAACCACTCATATACAACCAGGGGGAATGTAATAGCAACTAAAACACTTTATCTTTAAACCAGGGTGTCAGGTTTGTATTTTATCTGTAAAAAAATGTAACATGAATATATTTGACATCTACCTCAGCAAACAAATTAATGCTAATTAAAGATTAATGTGTCGTAATTAGCATTAAAAATGCAATTAAATTGTGAGTAAATGGACCAGGAATAGAAAATCATTTGGCGTCTCACTGCCTGGTTTTTCATATTCTGCCTTTTGTTTTTGCAGCAAATAGAGGAAGCGGAGCAGCAGGCAGCTCCCAGACTGGAGATGCTCTGGGGAAAGCACTTGCTTCGGTGAGGAAATATTGACTTTGGACTTCATATGTACCATGGCAGAAGGGTGAACTTTAATCAGAAGTGGACATTTAGAATTTTAGAAAATGGATGGCAAATAGCTTTGATTTTTGGAAAGGCTAGCTTCCTTGCATAATGATCATTGGAAAACTTGAGGAGAGAACTCTGAAGATTCCAGCGGATGGCTGGTCTTCCATCTTGCCTCCTCTGCTTCCCGGTACTCAATCGTGGATTGGTGGATATTCTCAGGGCCTTTAAGAGGATAGATTTTCTATCTTGATGTCTTATTTTCTTCTGAAGTCATTTGGGTACTCACTGATTGACTGACTTTGCCAAGGGGTAATTCCAAAACACTTTGCAAAAGGCATTTCAGAAAAATGACCATAACTGAGACCCAGGAGAAATTGTCACATAATTGGCACTCAGCTTCTCCGCTTTGCCCGCCCACTGCCTAGAGGCTAGAATCCAGCATTCCTTGCATGTTCACTAGTGACAGATGGTACCCTTCCTTGTCTGAAGGAGTGTACCTGGTACGGTCTTCAAAAGCTGAACGTGATCATTTGTAAATGTAAGTGGAGACTTGCTCTAACGTTTTGTCTCTTCAGTTGGTTTTTCCTTACCAATGGGGGCAGAGATGAGTTTGACTTATATTAGCATTGTGACCTAAGGAAAAGTTTTTCTTCAGTCTGAGCATTCTTATGCCTTGGAATCACATGCCTTAAACATAATGCAGAAGGGGCTGGACAAAAATCTTAGAGATGATGCTGTCCAACCTCCTGTTGTGTGGAGGAGGGAAAGGGAGGTTTGGAGTATCTGTGTAGGTTGATGGCCACACAGCCATGGGAGGACATGGGAGGAAATGGACAAGAACTAAAGTCGGCTGACCCCAGTCTGGTTCTTTTACCACTATCTCATACCACCTCAATAGCTCTTCTATTGAAAAATCAATTAAGTTTTTCATTTTAGAATATTGGTACTACAGTTGATCGCTGAATGCATTGTGTACCTTGGAATTTGTAAATGAATTGCATTGACACTTTGTGGTTTAAAATTGTTGAATATTTATTCCCAATGAATGAGGGTTTGTTTGTTTTTTTTCTCCCCACTGTTTTAAGATCTATTCTCCAGATCACACTAACAACAGCTTTTCGTCAAACCCTTCAACTCCTGTTGGCTCTCCCCCGTCTCTGTCAGGTACAGTACCATAAATCCACTGCATCCGAGTGTCAGTTTATGGAATGGTTTCCCCCTTACACTTCCTGTGCTACTAGGTGGAAACTCACTCCCTCCAAAAGCTCAAAACAGAGCATTTCTGGACAGACAAATAGGAAGAGGTGGGAGAGACAGACTGCCCTACGATGGTGAAGTCATTTACATCCAAAACTTTTCTTAAAAATTACATGTTTTTAGAAATACAGGCATGTGGGAAACTTCCTTCTTAAACTTTTCTTGGCTCTGCACAGAATAATATCCTCCAAGAAAACATCTCAATGAGAAAACCCAGTTCACATCGTCATGAATAGGAATATAGATTATGTAGTCATCAAATATAGACTGTTCAAAAGGATCATTTCCCACAGAAATTTTAGACTTTTCAGATTCCCTCTTTAAAGTCCTTGTTACTGGAATGTTTGAAGAAAACTATAATTGTGTAAATAAATTGTGATGTAGCTGTGGAGTAAAAGGGAATGTTTTGCCATTTAATAGAACAAATTAACATGACCTGTGGCTTCAAATAATAACATTATAAGTTGTTAAATTGTGTTAGTAAAGCATTGCACTTTTCGGAGCTCCATTTTAAAGGCGCATTGCCTTTCCAGTATAAATGCTTCCAGAAAGGCCTTGTCTGGTACATGTCTCTTCTCTTGGGAAAGAGGACAGGTGGCTTCTTAAAAACAAACAAACAAACAAAAAAACACGAAATCACATCTGTACCTGATTGAAACCTGACCTTACTGTAATTTAGACTGGAGTCACTTGCCTGAATGCCGCCACCTCCATCTCTGTATTATTCCCTGCATGCGGCGCTCACATGGCCCCTCATAACGTGGGTTCCCTGGTAAAGAGTGGGAGGTTTCAGATGGCCACAAAGCTTTCAGAGTGGCTTAGGTGAGACTTCATATCAGCCTTTTCCAAGCCTCCATTGACACTCCAAGCCACCATTGACCTCCATTGACACCAAGCCTCCATTGACACCTCCATTGTCACAGAATAGAGAGGGAAATAGCTTGGACCTTTTAGTTCATATCTCCAGAGAGCTAATGTTGAAACCGGGAAGAGCCAGAGATGACATAGAAGATAATGGAGCAGCAAGGAAATACTCCCCATGACAGAAAAGTCAGGTTCAGAATTGTTGTACACTTCCGGCTCAGTACCATATTGTTAGGCTCTGGAAAATGATCACAGGTGTCAATGTCCAGAGCCAGAGAAGGCTTGAGACAACACGGAGCCCAGTGAGGCCAGGGATGAGGGAGTCTGGACAGGGAGAACTCCCAAGTTCCCCATTTCAAACAAAGCAGCTCAGATTTCATCCATTTTATAATTTGGAAAAAAGAATATTCTAGAACCTAATAAAGTTTGAGAACAGCTGTTTGAGTTGAATGTTCTGATTTACAGATGGACATACAAAGGCCCAGAAAGAGTATGGGATGTGCTGAGGATCCATCAGTAGCAATATCAGAGCTCAGGCTGGAATCCAGGGCTCACCACTCTGTCACTCCACTTCCAGATTAAGGATGGGAGGGGAAAGTTACGGGGAACAAATCATTCCAGAAAACGCCACAAATCCCCCAAACCGAGGAGCATGCTTTATGTGGAAGACACTGAAACAAGGCCACTTTTGGGGTGCTGGTAATCCATCCTGGAAGAGCACATGTTAGGAAGAAAGAACTTTATGAAGATATAAATATGGGGATAGACTGCTATTTTCACACCAATCGCTCTGTCCAGATTCTGTCACTAAAAGTAATTGAACGAAATATTCTATTTTTATTTAGCATAAAAATACATACACATGCACACCCAGAAATGGCAGGAAGAGTGGAGTTTTAAAGTGCTAACAGTGTCGGAGCAGGAGATTTCAGTGAGATCATAGATTTTTTTCCCCTTTCTTGAATTTTTTTATTTTCTAAGTTTTCTACATGGAGTATGTATTATTTTAAATTTAAAAGTGGTTTTTATTTTGAAAGTGGTAGGTTAGACATGTTATATTTATTATAGCAGGAATCTTTCTTTAAGTATAGTGGATCATTAAAAACGTGTTTTCTTAGGAAGAAATTACTTAATGTTGTTATATTGAGTGTTTAAAGTTCTGGTTTAGTGGATCACTGCCAGCTAATCTTATTTCCTTGAAAAGTTTCTGAAGGCTTATCCTTTCTTAAAGATCATTTAAAAAACAAGTAGCAGAGCTGCTTTTCATTGGTGAGAGAATTTTGGTTTAACAAACTGGCTTTGCATGAGGGTGTAATGAAAGCCCCTCTTTGCACTCTTAGAAGTACCTTGACTGTGTATGATAGTTTTCTATCAAAGGGACATTTCTCTAGCTAAAATTCAGAATCACTGAAGTGTTCCCTTTTAGGAGGAAGCCTGAGAGAATTCTGAGTCCACGTACAGTCTACATGTTTTACATTTAAAATGTTTTCCTCGCCCCCAAATTCTTGTATGGGAAGTTTACGTGTATTTCCCTGTTGTCCAAGTAGAAATCAATATTGCTAATTTTTACAAGAACTGTTTAAAATGTTGGTAAGATTATTTTTAAGATTATACGGATCTCATTGTAATTCCCATTTTCATATCAGCAGGTACAGCTGTTTGGTCTAGAAATGGAGGACAGGCTTCATCATCTCCTAATTATGAAGGACCCTTACACTCTTTGGTAAGTTTCATCTGCACATCTTCACTCTGGCCTTTCTTTTTTTTTTTAAGATTATTTTTGATGTGGACCATTTTTAAAGTCTTCATTGAATTTGTTACAATATTGCTTCTGTTTTACGTTTTGGTTTTTTGGCCACAAGGCATGTGGGATCTTAGCTCCCCGGCCAGGGATTGAACCCACACCCCCTTCATTGGAAGGTGAAGTCTTAACCACTGGACCGCCAGGGAAGTCCCCACTCTGACCATTCTCAGGCCATGTGTCTCCTTTACCATTGAGTTCACTCTCCAAGGTTCTTATTTTCACGTCAGGTAAGCCCACGCGTTTGGTTAGAGCCAGAGTTATTAGACGGTGCTTGTTCCTGTTTATAGATTGTAACCCAGATACTACTACAGTGGAAGCCTCAGGGCTCTAAATATCTAGAACCAGGTAAGAGATTAAGAATCTTGGAAGGATCCTGGCCTCCTCCCCTTGAGAGGAAGATGTGCATCAGTGATTAGATGCCTCTCCTGACATGAGAGTGCTGGAGTTCCAGCTATGCTGTGGAGCTGGAACACTTGGAGAGTCTACGTCTCTGTGCTTTGCTTTCCAGAATAACAGGTTTATAGGCGTGTTCCTCTTGACCTCTGAATAAGAAGCCTACTGCTTATTTCCTCATTCACTTTGATTCTCGCGGAAATCTAGTAATTTCATTAAATCTCTCTTGTAGGGAATAGCTGAAAATTTTCCCTTGGTGTAATTAATATTATAAATAATCACATGATGATTCAGTGTTTGACCCTCAGCTCTAGGTGGAAGGGGCTGGAAACATGCATGAAGCAACACTGCTCTGTGCACTGTCTGGTCTGTATATGAGTCAGATGGGGAGGGGTAGCAGCAAGGAGCTGTTCTTCAAGGTTGAGTTTCCCTTTTTCTCTGCATATTTTGAGATGGAACATGGAAGTAGGCATAGATCTATGTATCTATCTATCTATCTATCTTTATGTTGTCTTGTCAGCCGTTCAGGGTTTCCTTTCTCCCTTTTGGCTAACAACTTAAGGAAAATCTAAAAATGCAGATACAAAGGTGGATTTCCCCTTCACTGTGCTTTTCCATGCCGTCGTGTGTAAATCGGCCACCTCCACATTTTAGCCAATAAGGTGACCACAGACTGAGACAGTGTAAGCACTGCCTACATAAGCCCCATGAACCTTCAGGCCATCGTTCTTTTAAGTGTTTCCTTCCATTAGTCAGTCTCTGGGACCCATCGATCAAAACTGGTGTTTTTCCAACTCTAGGGCTGTAAAGACTAGGTTTATAGTTGTGAACGGCAGCTTTAATTCTCTTCGAATTCTGAACACTCAAGAGGGGATTCCCAAGCAGAAACTGCTCTCCACCCAAAAGCTGTGAGCCGGAAAGGATGATAGGCACGTGTATTATTTCTTTTCATGCTCACGCTTACACTTGGAAGTGTATATCATCATTCCTATTTTTATAAATTAAGAAGTATAGACTCAAAGAAGTTTAGTCACTTTTCCAAGGTCACATAAGCAGCAGAGCTAGGAGTTTAAAGGAGGCCCCTTAACACTAAAGCCCACCAAATCAGAAGGCTCTGTACCCTAGACTGACTGTATTAGACACACGTTCTTTCTGTTAGTAGGGAATAATTAGAAATTGTTTTTCTCATGCGGGAGAGCTGGTGTATCTGTTTGCACAGCCCGTTGGAAATCAAAGTGGATTGTAGCATGATCCGGTACAAAGAGGCACTAGATTTGAAGACTTAGATCGTAACCCTGACTTTACCATTTCCTGGCGGTGTGACATTGAATAATTAATTCACTTAATTTCTTTGAGCCTCATTTGCACGTCTATAAGGAAGGGATAATAATGTCTTCACTGCTTGCTTACACATGTAGAGTGAGGATCCAGTGAGACGGTGTATTTTAAAGTGCACCCTGGAGATGTTTGTTTGATATCATTATGGATCACACTGAAAAAAATGAATACACATTTCCATGTCCAATTTCTTCACCAAAAACCATCCATATAGGCTGTATCCAGTTGTGGAAAACTAGGATCCTAATGGCTGGGGTGAAAAAAAGATCAGCTGGTTTTTCATTTTATAAGGTAGTGAATTCTCTACTATAGTAAGGGCTTTGAAATCAATTAGAAGCCCCTGGTGAACAATTCATTCAAGTCTTTATGATTCTTCAGTCTTGAAATCTCCTACCACTTTGGTTGACAGAATTTTTGCGATGTTTTTCTTTAACCGTTTTGAGGCTCCAGTTCCCTTTACACACACACACACACACACACACACACACACACACACACACACACACACACACACACACACACACACACACACACACAAGCTGGTGATGGTAGCTAGAAAGCAAGAAACACAGTAAAAATTGTTAGTACTTGATAAGAAATTACAGTCTGTACGCATTTACCTGTCCCTGACTTGATACATAACACTATATCATATGGCACAGAGGAAACCCAGGAGATATGCCCTTAAGAAGATAATTTAATTGGGAAACTATAAAAAGGTCACCTTTCCATTGTTAACTTTTTGAAATCTTTAACAATTGCCTGCCAGAACGTTCCTTAAACTCAATAAATGTTTTTTCTTTTCTGAAGTACATCTAAATTCTCTTTCAAAGTTATGCAATATAGTGTAGCATGTGTACTAACAATGTCCTGGAAGAATTACTGAATTTGTTCACAAAGAATTACACTATAATTATAGCATTAACAATTTTCACCAGTTTTCTAGGAAGGTCACTATTTATTTTTATTATAATTTTAAGGAAATAAACTTTACTGGAAACATATATTCAGAGACCCAAAGTGTGATTCGTGTCAACTCAGGTTTTATTTATATAACCTACACACGAATTTCGAACTAAATCAAATTTCACATCATTTATTAACCAACAGCAAAGCCGAATTGAAGATCGTTTAGAAAGACTGGACGATGCTATTCATGTTCTCCGGAATCATGCCGTGGGCCCGTCCACAGCCATGCCTGGTGGTCATGGGGACATGCACGGAATCATTGGACCGGCTCATAATGGAGCAATGGGTGGTCTGGCCTCAGGGTATGGAACCGGTCTTCTTTCTGCCAACAGACATTCACTCATGGTAAGTGACTAAATTTAGGGACTCTAGTTATCTTATAGAATTAGAATTTCTAGTACAAATACTACTGCTGCAGTTTTTTCTTTTGTAAACAGCTTTATTGAGATGTAATTTATTTAACCTACAATTCACCCCTTTCACTTTTACAGTGTACTGTGTTCTACATATATTCTCAGGGTTATGCCATCAGCACCAGAGTCTAATTTTAGAACATTTTTGACCCCTACAAAAAGAAAAGAAATCCACATGCCCGTTAGCAGTCACTCTCCATCCTTCCCTCCCCCTAGCCCCTGGCAACTACTAACCTACTTTCTGTCTCTATAGATTTGCCTTGTCTAGATATTTCCTATAAATGGAATCCCACAGTATGTGGTGGTCTTTTCTGACTGACTTATTTCACTTAGCATAATGTTTTCAGGGTTTATATATGTTTTATCATTTATCAGAGCATCATTCATTTTTATTCCCCAAAAGATTCCATTGTATAGCTATACGTTAAATATCCATTCATCAGGTGATGGATATTTGGGTTACTTCCAGTCTTCGGCTATTAGGAATAAAGCTCCTGTGAGCATTCATGTACTAGTTTCTGTGTGGACATATGTTTTCATTTCACTTAAGTATAAGCCTAGGAGATCATTGCTGGGTCATTGCTGGTGTGTTCAGATCTTCAGTTTGGGGACTTCAGCTAAAGATCCCAATGTTCATGTTACGTTGCTGGCATTTCACATGTGAATAGGTAGGATTTTTTAAATTATTATTAAATAAGCCACATCAATGTCTTTTGCTTCTGAGTATGCTGTGGGAGGTAGAAATATATGGTGTGTCTGTCTAAATAGATGATGTGGCACCATGTAATTTCAGTATGTCGTAGTTTTACCACTACCTATTTATGAATGTGTTTATTTGAATACTAATTAAGCAGATTTGTCCACATTACAATTGAAATTTCAATTTTGCCGCTTACTTTTGGAAAGGACTTGGTAGTGCATTCTTTCTTGGATGATTACAAAGATTCAGCAAATCCCCCTAACAAAATGTTAAGTGATGACAATGAATGAAGTGACCATATGGGTGGGGAATTTCATATTACTAGTGATTCTGTGTAATTCTGCTCTTTACCAACTCCTGACCAGAGGACACCTTAGTGTCCTGTTTCGTGCCTTACAGGCTCTCAGAAAGTTGCACGTATGAAGGTCTATTTTCCATTATCACTAGAGCATCTCTTACTTAAAGATGATTCCAAAAGGAGAATGCAAAAGAAGTGCAGGTTATTGTGAGGCTCTTTAAGTTCTTTTCTCGTTCAGAAGTATTCTTCTGCCCTCCTTTGCATTTCTCTTAAGAAAAGATTAAGAGTCCCATCCTGAGCGGTATGTTATGGAAACCTGCAACCAATTTGAAACCAAAAATACTGGTTTATAAATAGAAGCAGTGAACTCACTTCTAAAACGTGGAAAGGTATTTTTGAATGCCAAAGCTAAATCTTTTTTTTTTTTTTCCTTTTTCGCTTTTCGTAGACTCTACCCTAAAAATTCCTCATTGAGTAAAAATTGTTTGTCTATTCATGGCAGTTGCTAAGAGTTTACAAAAGGAAAATCTAGATTTTAATTTAGCTTGGCCTCAGGTAATGTGCTAAATACGCTTGGGATGCATATAATATGAGATTTCAGTTTGTACAGCTTTTTTTTTAACTACAATGTTTAAACAATACTGCTTTTAATTAAGAAATCTGGCTTTATTAAAAGCCAGATCTGTGACTTACAACCATTTCTGTATATCTGCTCTCAATCAAGAGAAAAATACTTTAATTTCTGTAGCTGTGTTCGTTTTGCATATGTTAAACGGATGCAACGTGCACCCAGGACGTTGCTTCAGAGACAGGTTTTTTTTTTTTCCATAAATATGTAAAGTTTGCTCTTAAATACCAGATGTAGGTTAAGTGGTTCTTTAAAATAATAAACTATACAGAGATGTTTTCTGGAACCTTTTAGTTGACCTTTGAATTGCCTCCTCTTTGAGTTTGATTCAGAGGTGGGATAGGAGGAAGAGACTAGACTCATCTTTGGAGATGGCAAGTGGGACTGACCCAGATGGAGGGGGAGGGGAGAGAATGAACAGAGCAATAGAAAAGGGGAAATCATCAGCCCATATTACACAGCAACGTCTTTAATTATTTTGGAAGAAACGATGCCGAAGCAATAAAACTGCTAGTTTTGCTGATGAGGAAAAGTGCCCACTCACTCTCCTGAAGACATTTCTAATGCAGTCAAGGGTGACGGCCGAGCCAACCAGATCACAGAGTAACTCCAAAGCCATGGCAGGACAACCTGCTGCCCTTTGAAGCCGACGGAGGCCTAGCAGTCTTTCTCCTGTTTTCTCAAAAACATTCAGGGCGCCCAGCGCATCTGAGCTCCTCAGCCCGAAACCCCAACGTGTGCACAAGAGATCGGATCCTCATTTCTTGCCTTGCGCAAACTGGTATGACTTTTCAAACAAAAACATCAGAACAAAGGAAATAGTTTTTGAATTTAGTCAGTCTGAAGTTAGCCTTTGACCATTTGATACATTCCACAATAAAAAGGAAGCTGAAGGGGAAGGGAAAAACCCACCCCCCTTCCTCCCCCCAGCAACAACAAAAAAAATTCAAGGAGGATACTGGTAATGTTTTCCACATTTGAATTTTAATACATGAAACAGGCCATAAAACGTTGGCCAGCTGCAGTAAATAAAGTAGCAGTGGGAGGTACACACTGGAAACGTCGGACCAGTGCTGGTGGGAGTTTCATTCCCAGCTACACACCTTCAGTTGTTGTTCTGGAGTGTAAGCGAGTTGCAGTAACTTAACACCCATCCCAGGGCTGGTTTTGTTTTGAGCCAATCTCCTTTATAACTCTCCTTAATAATTCCTTCTGATTAAAGAACAGATAGCTTTGAATTCTCTTGACCTCCGTCTCTCCTCGTTTCCTCTCTCCCTGCCTTCCAAAATCAAAACGAAATGGCTTGATCACTTGGAAGATGATAGAAGCATTTCTTTCTGCAGCAGCTTGCAATCGTGGTGGGGAGAACCGTGGTTCTGCCTGGGCCATTATGTTATCTCATTTAATTGCTAACATATTGTACTTAGCTTTTGATTCATAAAATGTTTTCCTTGGAGTTCTGAAGTAGGTCTTCAGTGAATGACTAAGTATTAGTATAATGAAAGGGATTTTTTTTTTTTTTCACAGCAGCATGGCTCATAGCACTCGAGCGAATGTTGATTCTTGTGGGCTTTCTAGGTGATACTATTTGTCCATGCTCTTTCCTGCTCAGAAACCTTCACCGGCTTTCCATTATCTACATATTTCTTAGCCTAGCTTATTAAGCCCATCACTGTCTACCAAAAGCCTTGTGCTTAGCTCTTCCAATGCAGAAACTTTGCCAGCAAGACCAACCTCTGCATATTACCAGCATTTGCGCTGTGCATTCTCACTAGGTACGTCTTTTGCGTCTATCTGGCTTGTCCTGTTCTATCTACTGCTCTTAGCCCATCTCATTCCCACCCATTCTCAAAACTCTCACTCAAATTCTGTCTCTTCCAGGAAGCCTTTCCTTGCCACCTCCACCTGTGAGAGTCTTTTTCTTTTCTACTCTCACAGTGCTATGAATCATACCATTGGCTAGATATTTATTTTACCCACTTAGGCAAAGCTATATATCTTTGGAAGGTCTGACTTTTGTCTTACCAACTAGATTGTCAATTCCTTGAGTACCATGTGTTACATTTTGTTTCCCTCCCAGTAGATAAATCGTCAGTCAAAAGGGAAGAAAGGAAACTCAGTATTTTCTGAGTGCCTGACAAGTGGCCAGCCCTTCAGCTAGGAGCTCCATATACCTTATCTCAGGCCATCTTCACAAGAGCCCAGTGAGGATGGTAATGCTTTCCATTTTAGGTGTTGGTCAGATGAGCCTTAGAAGGTTTGAGTGGTCAATATCAAGTCCGGAAGCTAGATTTAAACTCAGGGGACTTTGTGAATTCCATGCTCTGTCTTACCATCATGAGCACTCCTCAGACAGGATCTATAGTTATACCTTTTAAGAGCTAATTTCAGGTGGTTAGAACTCATGATTTTCAAATCTTAACAAATGTTGGTCGACAAGAGAGAAGTTTCTAGGTGTCTTATGGCCAGTTTCCCAAAGCAGCTCCCTACCCACATGGAAAGGTAAAGAACTTTCCTCCAGTATGGTAGTATGCTGGATTAAATCCCACCTTGTCTAAACGCTTATTCTTAAATCAACATGTCTGTGCTAAGTGGCAAGAGGTGTGGTGAGTGCTCCTTGCTAGGTGGTTGGAGTAGTTAATTATAAAACATTAAGATGTTTTTCTTACCTTAGCCTCCCAGTTTTCTAATGGAATCCAAGCAGAAATTTCGGAATGTGGGAGATTAAAGAAATAGTGGGGGCTTCCCTGGTGGCGCAGTGGTGGCGCAGTGGTTGAGAGTCCGCCTGCCGATGCAGGGGACGCGGGTTCGTTCGCGCGGTCCGGGAAGATCCCACACACCGTGGAGCGGCTGGGCCCGTGAGCCATGGCCGCTGAGCCTGCGCGTCCGGAGCCTGTGCTCCGCAATGGGAGAGGCCACAACAGTGAGAGGCCCGCCTACCGCAAAAAAAAAAAAAAAAGTAAAAATATTGGGTTGGCCAAAAACTTCATTCGGGTTTCCCATACTGTCTCATGGACAAACTGGAACAAACTTTTTGGCCAACCCGATACCTTCATGTGATTCTGTTCCTGCTTTTTTTTTTTTTTTTTTTTGCGGTACGTGGGCCTCTCACTGTTGTGACCTCTCCCGTTGCGGAGCACAGGCTCCAGACGCGCAGGCTCAGCGGCCATGGCTCACGGGCCCAGCCGCTCCGTGGCATGTGGGATCTTCCCGGACCGGGGCACGAACCCGCGTCCCCTGCATCGGCAGGCGGACTCTCAACCACTGCGCCACCAGGGAAGCCCTGTTCCTACTCTTGATTACTCGTCAGTAGAGTCAGCAATGGTGGGATCATTTTAGCTGAAAAGCTTCTATACTATTAATATATAATATTAGTGTGGTTCCCAGAGCCTTTTTGCTTAAAGCCCATCTATTCTTTTCAAAAACATTTACCAAGTCATTACCAAATGCTGAGCTCTATGCTAAGTTGTGGTTTCTGCTCTCAAGGGGTTCACAGTCTCGTAGGATACGGTATATATTTTTAAAAAAATTGCTGCGGCAGTGTGGTAAGACTCATAGGAGAGCAGGGCCCAGCTCTGGTATCCGGGAGGGAAGGATCAGATTGTCACTTGGTAGGAGTAGTGGTCTCCTAACGATCTAGTTGCCCTAGATGACCTAGGGGTGGAGGAGCCCTGTGAAACACACCACCCACACCTGTTCTCCACAGCATCACCTGAAGCCTCTTACTAGACTCCTAGGTGACGATGTTTTAGAAACCACTGGTATAAGCCAGTCTTAGCCCACTTTCCCTCTTTTCAGTATCATTTTTAGTGTGACTTTGGATTACAAAGAATTCATTAGAAGGTCAGTCATTAGGTGAAGAAGCACCTTTTTATTTCAGTGACACTAAATATAGGAGAGCTTTGACCACTTAGGATTTCAGAGGATAAACAAATGAGTTCTGCTTTTATAGTTCTTAGGAATTAGGACCATTGAATTTTAGATGTTGAAAGCACCGCAGAAGTCATTTAGCCCGTTGCTTTTATTTTACTGCTGAGGACTGAGGCCCAGAAGGGGGAAGTGACCCAGGTATGGATACTCTCTGGTTAATGGCCGAGCTAGGATTAGAAACCAGACAAGCCAGCAACGAGACCAGCACTCTTTGTACTAAATATTACACTGCAGCAACAAATTTCCTCTCTCACCCGACGCCATAGCAATTTCAGAACTGTGACTGGTATTACACGTGTTCTGTTAACTGATGAAACCCAAGAGAACTCTTTAGTTGCCCCTTGGCTCTCTGCACCCTGTTGCTATTTAGTTCTGCCAATCTGATTTGGCCCCAGGAGAGAGTAGTGGGCCGTGATGTGATACTTTGAGTAGCATTTACTGGTATGTTGTAATGCAAGTAACAGAAGTCAGAAAACTCTGTTTCTACGTGGCCGTCTTCAACAAAGGTGTGAACCACAGGGGCTTAGTCATCCTCAGTCTTGTTCCTCTTGGGTTTTCAGGGATTCTGATTCCATAAATTTCTGTGTATAGCTGAGCACCTACTTCCTTTCTAAGCAATTATTAGCATGTAATCTCAGAGACCCTTAGAAGGCATCTCCTTCCAAATCCCTCTACGAATTCTCTGCCAGGCAGTGAACAAGCCTCTATTAGCCTCCTTCCTCCAAGGCTACGTACTCTAAATGACCATAAATCCCATTTCCATCAGACTTTAGAAGATTCTTCCTTAGGTCCAGCCCAAATTTATTTCCCTGTGAAGTTTTCATTTTTCTGCCCATTGGAGTTACCCCTAAGTCAACTCAACAGATACTTGAGAAACTTGAAGACAGTCTACTCATTTTTTTTTTCCTCTAGGGTATACATCTGTATCTTCAAATATTTATCCTAAAAAAAAAAAGTTTTGACTTTATAACTTTCCAGTGCATTCTTCCAAGTTTAAAAAGAATACTCCCCCACTGCTCGCCCAGGACCATTTAGTGTGTAGGATC
This sequence comes from Lagenorhynchus albirostris, assembly GCF_949774975.1. Classification (NCBI taxonomy): domain Eukaryota; kingdom Metazoa; phylum Chordata; class Mammalia; order Artiodactyla; family Delphinidae; genus Lagenorhynchus; species Lagenorhynchus albirostris. Next base: position 18,962,301 of record NC_083108.1, read on the forward strand.
TCAAACTGAATACAGTGCTCAAGGAATCATTAGCACAGACTAGGGTGGATCTGTCTCAAAACCCATTAAATACATTATGTCTTCATTAAAGGCCACCTAACAGCATCCTACTGGCAGTATTTGATGACATCATCATTCTACTGACAAACACTGAACTTGAAATCAGCTGAAATCCATCAGCCACATGTCCGTCAACTGTCCTTGTGCACTATTTGTTGTATCAGTGAATTTCATACCATTTCCGGTGTCAGGGTCTCCTTTAAATCCTCATTCAGTCACATATTCTGCAGCTCTGTTGTTGGCAAATTTGTCACCAGACGCCAGGTGTGCAGCATTCCCGTGAACGAGGTTTATACAGAAAGACTTGTTCTTGGTGGAACTAAACTGAGTTGAGAGGTCATCGCCTGTGTTTCAGAGCATTTCGGAACTGTCTTTTAAATAGCCTGTTACAGAATTTCACCCAAGATTTTAGTCATCAACATCATCTTTCTATAGCTTCTACATTGGGTTTTGTTTTTCTTTAATGAGGATATTTGCCTGTCTCTAGTGTTCTACCATCTCTCCTACTCGCCACAATTATCAAAAATTTCTGAAAGCAACCTCAATTGAAAGGTTTTATCTATATCCAAGTTGTACTTTATTTTAAGAAAACCTGGGCAGAAAAGGCAGAAAGGGAAAATAACTTGAAGAAACTCCCTTCATTTAAAAAACTTCTGCCGGCTTTTTTGAGATATTATTGACATCTAACATATGTCAGTGTAAGGTGTACAATGCAACGATTTGATACATGTATATTTTACAAAATGTTTACTCCAGTAAGGTTAGTTAACACCTCCATCCCCTCACATAATTGGGTTTTTTTCTTTCAAATATACAGTACAGTGTTGTTAATTAATGTCACCATGCTGTACATTAGATTCCCAGGGCTTATCTATTTTATAAGTGGAAGTTTCTCGCCTTTGACCAACATCCCCCTATTTCCCCCAGCCCCCAGCAACCACCATTCTACTCTCTCATTTCTTTGAGTTCATTTTTTTAGATTCTGCATATAACTGAGACATACAGTATTTGTCTTTCTCTGTCTGACTTAGAGAAGTTCTCTTGACCATGGGTTAGTTACGACAGTTTTAGAATCCTTGAGGTCAACATTGATATTTCAGCATCCGTTTAAACAAAAGTCAAGAGGTTTTGAATCCAGCCATAGCAGGGAGACCATTTACTCTCCATTAACAAGCTCTAAGACAAGTGGTTCGGCATGATGTGTGCCCAGATCCCACAGCGCTAGGTCTAAATTAGGTATATCCCCTTTTTCTTCCCCCAATACCCATTTTACTTGAATTCAGGCCCCGTGACCTAGAAATGAGACAGTCAGTCTGCACTGGACCGTCAAACCCAAAGGACTCCCTTTCTCCTTGCTTCTAGGACAAGCCAAGCCTAGTTCCTTAATCTTTCCCCTGTGGTTAGCACCCTGGTGTCATGAACCTTAAATACATAAAACCCAACGGTTGTCTCCTCTGCTTTTAAAATATAAAAACACATTTAAAACAGACTCTGTTACCTCAACACATTTTGACTTTGCTTTCTTCTTAAATAACAGAGGAAAAAGCAGGTAGATGCTTTCAGTAGCACAGTTATATTTTGTTGGGGACAAAGACACCGTGCTAAACAGTCCGTAATTTAGAGAAGACACGACCTGTACATTTTTAAAAGGTAATATTACCTTCAATTTCTCAGGAAAGCAGATTTTCTGAAGGGAAAAATCTGTATTGTAGAGGTTAGAAATTACACAGATGTTTCTTCACTCGTTCTCTATTGTCTGTGCTTCAGGTCCTTGGGGGATACATACATGTGTAAGAGAAAGTCTCTGAACCCACAGGCCTTTGGCTCTGGGGGGATGATAACACAAGTATGTGCCTAACTAACTATCACGCAGGGTGGAATGATTAAGTGACCCGAGAGGTGAGTCGGAGAAGGACGAACATTGGCCAGCCTTCGGGATGGCTAGGAAAGTTTCCCGGAGGAGAGGTCATTGAGCTCATATTAGAGTCTGCGTTAGATTTCAATAGAGACAAGGCTAGAAGAGGCATTACAGAGCCATAGAATAAACATGATCCAAAAAAATACGCAGAAAATCAAGGATCTTAAGTGCCCAGGTGGAAGCAGGGAAATGACCCGATGATGCGGTGTGCCAGGCAGGGCTGCCTTGGGCCGGGAGCCCCTCCTCCGAGCACGGCAGCTCCGACAACTGGCTCGCATCCTTCACAGGAGAGTCGACAGGAAGAGTGAATTTTCATGTATATTTTTTACATCCAAATTAAATTAACTCATGGAATTTTCCACCCTTAGGAATTAAAGTAGCAGCTCATGAAGTAATTCAGTTATGTCATTCATACCAAAACAGAAAATACTGGAGCAACTTGGCACCGTTTAAAAGCCAAGACTAGACCTTGGCTATTTTATATTTTTTTCAAAACCTGTAGGTGTTGTGTTCTGTTAACTTTTACTGGGGCTGTAATTTTTTTTTTAAATTAAAAGTATCTTCATTGCTTAGAAAACAGAAGTGCAAAATGGATTTGAAATAAGAAGAGGGTTTAGGCAAAGCACCTTTAGGAGTGCATACCTAAAAAAAAAAAACACAGAAGTGTTAACGTCGAATTTCTGAAATGCGGGGAGTCTACCTAATTGGTTGACATTCACAGTTGTGCATAATTATAGCTTCCTCTAGGTCCATAAGTCAACTTAGAACTCTAAAATTGAGTTTAACCAAAAGATCTGTCCAATATTAGTTAAATGACATCTTTTGAGGAAGCATTGTCCTGATACAATAGCCACATTCATTTTCAAGCAGTTAATTGGACGTATTGTCAAAAACCACAGTGTTGAGTTTCCACATTTTAATTTCACATTTGCCTGCTCCCCAGCTTCTGCACAGGGACGGGTCTCGTTCGGAGCTGAAAGTGTGTGAAAGTTATTGGAGAATGGTAGTCTCTGGGTAATGTTTCTGTGAGCCGCCCAAAAATTTTCCCCCTGCAGTCTAGATGGGAAACAGCTGGTTTTTGTTTAAAAAGCTGTTTTGCGAAATGTCTGAATCTTGAGGTGTAGAACTGAGGTCACCAGTAAAAGCAGGTGCTTAGGGACAAGTGAGAAAGAGTCTGGGGCCCGGCTGGCCCTGTCGTCTTCTGCAGGGTACTTCCTATTAGAGGAAAAAGTATTGAAGTTGGCTCCTTTATTTAGGACGCAAACAGATAAACTAATCGCATTAGTGATGCTATTAGAAATTGAGCATCTTTGAACATGGCCAGCCCTTGAGTGAATAATTTGCTCCCTCTGAAATGGCTGTCTCCCTCCCAAGGCTTCAAATACAAAGGTCCAAGGCTTTAACTTCCTTTAGGTATTATAAGTGCTTGAATTTCCTCCTTAAATACACCCACAGTAACAGAACTATGATTTCAAATAAGTAGTCCCAGAACTGAGTACGTCCTCCAAGTTCATGGAGGCAATCTCGGGGAAAGGCAGAAAAGGAACCCAAATTGGCAGAACCAGGACAAGGCAGTTTTGAAAAAGGCCAAGTACAAAACATGTGGAATCACTAAAGTCCAGTGCATGTCAGATATCCACCAGCCTGAAGATGAAAGGAAACGACCTCCTCCCCTGGGAGCTGGGGGTTATTAGCAGCTGTTTATCCAGTCGGGAATAGAGATTAACATTGTAATTTTTTTTTTTAAAGAACTAGAAGAAAATTTGTTTGGGAAGTTGGCTCTTCATATCAAGTCACTGTGCATTGCCAAAAAAAACTTCCTTTCTCAGAACTCATGTACTAGGGTTGAGCAATGTTATGATTCTCTGAGAAACTCGGGATTACCAAAAAGCCCATCTCCATAAAATAGAACAGAAAAAGACAGAGAAGTGAATGGACGGCTGCCACTGACACGTTCCCTTGAACTGTGCACTGTAAAACTAGCTGTTTGGTCTGGTACCTGTCCTCCTGCCTGCCTCTACATGGGGGGTGTTCTGCACGTCCCATACCCCAACTTAATCTTTGCCGCTCTGAGGCCTATGCAAATGGATTTTGCACATGCCTACTGCTTGTAAATGCCTTTTCATGACATACTGGGGAAGCTGCTTAGTACTCTGTGGAGCTTTATTCTCAAAAAAAAAAAAAAAAACCACAAAGAGTTGGATATTGGTATTTTCCCCTGATTTAATGCTACTCTTAATGTCATTTTCTTTTATTAAATCCTTTCTTTTGCTTTTGATCTTATTTATAGCAGAGCCACTGGTCATATGGAAACTATTATTGTATAGCTGGGAGATGAAAGACTTCATTGCAGTTAAATAAGAGTGAATCATTTGGGCCAATAATACACACATACAGTGAGGTACCATTTGTATCCAAAATGCCCTATGTTGTTCACTTTGTAACAAAGCCATTGAGGTTTATAAAGGGCTTAACAAAAGTCTGCTTTTTGTCCAAAATGTGTTGTCTGACAGTATGAAAACGCGTTGATGTGCAGTCCTTAGCTGCTGCTTCATATATATATATATATATATATATGTATAATCTAAATATTGACACTTGTAAAAATAGGAACCTTTATTTAAAGTTGAGATGTTAATTAATGTCAAATATCAGTTTTTTAAAAATATATTTAGATAATCTATATCAAAATTCTACCCATCATTCAAACCCTATCTAAAATGCCACCTTCTTGAAGTAGTCTCTGGTTTCTCCATCTGATACGATTTCACCCATCCTTTAAAACCCTACATGACCTTATACTCCTTTATGACATTCATCTTATTTTGCCCTATATAGTAATTATATTAATTCGTCTTTAAGATGTAAGAGGTTGTAAAGGAATACACACATCTATCTTTTATTATTTTTTCCTGCAGTGGCTTGCATATAATAGGCATTCCTAAGGCATTCGTTGAATAAATGAAATGTTTATTTTTTGATAGAAACATGCTAAACCTATATTCGACAGTACCGAAAGCTTTTAGATTTCAGATAGTCTCACGAGATATATGCCATTGGTGTCATCATTTCCGGTTTAGGAAGTAACTAATTGCACCTTGTGATATTACAGCCCTGTACAAGGAGCCAGTGCTTGCCCTTGGGATAATTACATTTCAAGACAAGTATAGGCTTGGGACTTCCCTGGTGGTCCAGTGGTTAAGACTCCGCGCTTCCACTGCAGGGGGCACGGGTTTGATCCATGGTCAGGGAACTAAGATCCTGCATGCCACGTGGCACGGCCAAAAAAAAAAAAGAAAAAAAAAAAGACAAGTATAGGCTTTGTGAATAGCAGCAAAACAAAATCATTGATGCGTATGCCCTGCCCCGTTAGACAGTGGCCTGGAGCGTGTTTTAAGGGTGGTGTCCATAATGCACCATCAGGGGAGAGCCCTGTCCAGATCCAGCAAGATGATGAGTGTTCTGGAGACCCAGACAGTCTAGGGGGAATGAGAGTATGCGGGTCTGTGGGACTAACGAAAGAGAAGTGTTCAGGGGTCGTGGGGAGGAAACCAGCCCTGGGGGACAGAAGAGGAAGGACTTAGCTCAAGCCTTAGGGATGGGGGTGAAGGCAGCAGATGAGGGGCCACAAGTAGGTAACTGAATATTGAGATGAAGGAATTTAAGAATAGGAGGGTACAAGCATGGTCCTCTGGTGTCCAGGTGAAGGACCCAGAAGCATAAAGTATTGATCTTAGACTTAATCCGTAGAACAATGAAAAGCCATGCTGGAAACTTGATATCCAAGAGACCAAGTGATACGCAGAGGATATAGCATTTACAAGCTGAGTATTTTGGAAGTGATGGGAAAGAAATGTTTTATTAGTTCAGGCAAGCTTCTTCACACTTCCATTGCCTTTCCGAATATGTTAAAATCAGCGGATGTTAATTGGATAATAAAAAAAGCATTTGAAAAATAAAGGCCTGATTGTTTCCCCATTATAGGTCATTAGAGAGTATTGAGTAGTGTTCCCTGTGCTATACAGTAGGTTCTTATCAGGTATCTATTTTATATATAGTAGTGTGTATATATCAACCCCAATCTCCCAATTTATCCACCCCCCCTTTCCCCCTTGGTAACCGTGTTTGTTTTCCACATCTGTGACTCTACAGAAGAGTGGATATATGTATATGTATAACTGATTCACTTTGCTGTACAGCAGAGAAACTAACACAACGTTGTAAATCAGCTATACTCCAATAAAAATTAATTTAAAAAATTTAAAACTAAGGCCAGCTAGGTAAGGATGAATCCCTAGTGACGGACTTCCTGGGCTGGCTACAGAGCACTTCGCCTGCCAGTCGGCCTCACACCGGTGTGTTTACACCGGGGGGACCCGAAATTCCAAGTACACATCAAGCGTCCAGTTGTCTTTTCCTTCACACTAGACAAAAGAAGCTGCTTACAAGTAATTGCAAAAGTGCACCATAATCTCTGTGCTACATGGGCTTGGTTCACTAGGCATGGATTAACTTTAGTTCCCTCCAGCCTACTTACTAACTTGCTACCCCCGGGAAGGAAGGGATGGCATGGACTGCTAACCACCCACCCAGGTCCCCGCTTGGTGGGCTGCATCCAGTTCTGGTTTCCTGTGTAGGAAAATGATGTAGAGAATTGGGGGTGGAGGGTGGGTACGCAGAGGAGAGAAATGAAACAGTTTCACTAGATGGAACTTATGAGTTAAGAAAAAAAAATATAAAAAGATGAACTGAAATCAGGTAACGGCCGTTTGCATCTCTCAAACTAGATCGCAGAATCATTCATCTTTAACCATTTTGGTGGACATCAGGGGAGTTTCAGCCTAGCTGATCCCATGACACTGCCAAGGTCAGGGTCATTTAGATTGTGTTTAAATCCTCTCGAAAGTTATTTTATCATCTGGGGAATAAGCATTAAATACATTTCCAAGAATTGCCCAGTAAGGAATTACCTTACTTCAGGCAAAGCCTAAGTGAAGCTGTGAAATTTCTGGGGGAAAAAAACAGGTGTTTTTAAGAAAATGAGGAGGCCTTCTCCCAATAAACCTTTTAAGAATCGAAATCCAAACTAAAGAACTCAATCCAGATCTGACTTTAGTGAAAAGTCCTTTTAATGGTTTAATCACATGAATTTTTTAAAATGGTCTGATAATTTTTTTAAAACTGAGGAGTATGGAAATTATATTCGTGGTTGAAGAGTGTCCCAGATGTCAGGGCTTTTTCGCACGAAAGCGTTGGTTATCAGAGCCTAGTCTCATTTTCTACAGAATTTGGTGCCTCCAATATTGTTCCTCACAGTGTCTACACTGCTATTTCATGAACTTCCGAGTCCCCATCTGTGAGCTATTAAAGAAAGTTTGCAGGACCACTTCCCACTTCTTTAAAAGATGCACCTTTTGGACTCAATGGTATTTTTTGCACATTTGAGAAAATGTTTGCTTTCCTCTAATATGACACAGACAGATCTGGCAAGATAATTGAAACTGAAATCTAGCACTCTATGACTGTCATGTATAATTGATATTTCATGGGGAGATTACAGTTCAGACACCAAAACTGTTTTCTCTGTCAATGGGTGTCCAATTACAATAAAAAGAACCAGCCCATCAGCTTTTTTTTTTATGATTATGGCAAAACAAGAGAAAGAAGAGAGAAAAGTAAAAGTTACCAGGACTTTTTTCTTTGCCCCATTTTCTTGTTGTTATTTTTCTTCTTTCTAAAAGAAAGATCTAAAAGATTTTGAACCTCATGCCATTAATTACAAACTTTCGTTTTGAGCTAAATGTTTCTAACAGCATTTCTGGTTTTGTGTCATTTTCACAGGTCTAGAAATTGATGACAAGTTTCCTAAAGTTTCCATCCTATACTCTTTTAGAAGGATTATGGTAGAGGAGAAAGAACTGAGGTCTGAAAGCCTGTTTTGAAGCAGTTATCTCTGGAGATAACGTTAACGAGGATTGAATAACTGCCAAATGAAATTTAATACATTTTCCCATCCATGAAATAGGCCTCTTAAATACAACAGAATAATTACTTTCACAATACTCCCTGGAAACAAAGAGAGCAGAAACATTGAATGCCTTTTTTGTTTGTGGTGTTTGTTTTTAGCTTGAGGACCAGGATAAGGACATTTACCAGGATGCTCTCTTCGCATCCGCACATAACAACAGCCTTGCCAGCAGCCACCTAATTTGAAACTGCATATCCTTTTTTTTTTTTACGGTACAGGGGCCTCTCACCGTTGTGGCCTCTCCCGTTGCGGAGCACAGGCTCCGGACGCGCAGGCTCAGCAGCCATGGCTCACGGGCCCAGCCGCTCCGCAGCATGTGGGATCCTCCCGGACCGGGGCACGAACCCATGTCCCCTGCATCGGCAGGTGGACTCTCAACCACTGCGCCACCAGGGAAGCCCTGCATATCTTTTAAATCTGTTTATGTTGGAGGAGTCGTGGCAAATATTGAATTTTGTAATTTAGTTAGACATCTTGGACTTGGCCTGAGTTGGTGGACCATGATGTTTTTCCCCCTATGATAAGGAAAACTAAAATGATTTTTATATCTGCATCTATGTATGCGTGCACACACACACACACACACACACACACACACACACACACATAAACACACTGTTTTAAATTGAAAACTCCAGGAAGTAACCCCATTTGTCCCTAAACTCTGCTCCCCTCCCCTATGTGTGTGTGCTTGTGTGTGTATATATGTACATACATACATACATACATACATACATACATACATATATATACATATATATATATATAAAATATATGCCCAATCAAGTTGTTCAATGTTGTTATAAGTTTTCTGAGTTCAAAATCTGTTTTAGTCCTCTAACCAGATGTTCTCTAAGTCACTTAACCATTTCAGCCTTTGCTTTCTTCTTTGTAAAATGAGAAGTTCGTCCTAACTGGTATCCAGGTCTCCCCAGACCCTTCCCTTAAAGTCTATATACTATGATTGAAAAGTGTTCTTAATATATCAATTCTTTCCTCAGAAAGTAAGATTATTTAAAATGATATGGTGCTTATGTGATTCAAAAGAGGTAGTACACTTCTAAAAGTATTTAGTAATTCCCAGTGATAAAGTCACACTGGAGAATTTAAATAGCTGTTTCAGAATTTGAATATTCCTTGTCCTAAGATACAATGAAACTTAGATATCTGCACATAAGAGCCATGATTTATGGGGGCCCGAGGAAGGGGCAGCCATGTTTGGACCACATGATCTTGCCTCCCCCTCTTCTTTTATAGCTCATTGGACCAGGGGTGAGGACACCTGATCCCAGGCTAGCCCATTCAGTGGGTGGCCTGTGTCTGCTTCAAAATGATGAGCTGGACCATCTGGTGATCTTGGCATTCTGAACTCAGAAATTCTAAGACAGAGAGGGAGTTAGGAGCAGATTCAGAACCTGAAAGGATGTACTGGGAACTCCTGTGAAGTGTCCAGGCCATAGTTCTGAGTGGGCAGAAGCCAGAGAGAGACAGAGGTACCAAGAGAGGAAGGAGAGAGGCTGGAACGGCTCCTGAGACACAAGGGGTGGCCTTAGGTCCCGAGAGTTCTCCAGGCCCAAAACGTAGATCACAGAAATCTTCCTGTTAAATCTCCTTTTACCTGAGCCAGCTGGAATGAGTCTCTGGTCCTTCCTATTGAAACCAGCACACTAAATTGATCGCTCCACGAGAATCCCACCAAGAATTGCTCATAAGCTCCATGAGGGCAGGGGCCACTTCTAAATTATTCAGCACCCTGTCCGCAGTACCTGTCAGAGTGACAAGCATGGGCTAGATTAGGAAATATTTGTTGAATTAATAAGTGTACTCTTGGATCAGTCAACTGATAATTATTGAATAATTTTTAGATTTTAGTTCTACTTTTAGCATAGATATATCTAAAACCATATTGTATGTGGCTATAAGATGACTGTATTCTTAAAGACTGCAAAAAAAGTTTACAATCAATATTGATAAAGCTAAGCTTTCATAGGCTGCCTTTTAACTTTATTGCTTATCTAGATGAAAAGGTTTATGAAAATAGGGCTTTAATGAAGTTTGGATTTTCTGGGTGCCATCCTTAGAATTGATTTGTAGGTTGAAGGAATCTGCTTTTTTTCTGGTTACACTATTATTATATTTGTAAGTGGACAAATCCTGACCCTCATATATACAGAAGGCAGTACTGGTTTCTCCGTCTATTTCTGAGTTATTCTGTTGATGGGTTTGTGCTGGCCATTCACTGTGGTGTTTTTCCTTGTCTCTTATGTGACCAGAAATAATGTTTCTGAGGGAGAAGTAAATAGGGTTAGGAAATGCTGTCTGTGGTCAAGGAACCACATAAAGCAAAGCTAATTCTTCAGATCGGAATACTATTCCACAGCCACAGGCAATGGAATTGATCCTGGAGAATCAAGCTAATTAGATGGGTCCATGGATGTGGACCTCTCATTAGTCATTCATTTGACCTGGAATATACATAGTTTACAAGGGAGGCCTTCGAATGTCAAGGATAACATTGTTTCCAACTTCCTTTATGGAAAATGATGTATTATTTGAGATGATCTATAGAAAATAAAGTTAGCTAACATGCGTGACTAAAAGCCAAAAACCTAGTTGGAACAACTATCAAACATGCTTATAGATCATTTAACATTTTACTGTCATTCTGCAGGAGAAAGATTTAAACTCAAATGGATATAAACAAAATAGAGACAGAGTGCAAAGGGATTGTAAGTGAAAGTAGCTTGAGTTCTAAGGTTTCTTGAACTATGTAGACTCTTATTTTTATGTAGTATGCAAGTATTTTCAGCTGGAACACCTAACAATATCAATAATTATTGTGTACCTTTGTGTACTAGCTGTCACGCATACTACTACTCCTTGCAATAAACCTGGAACTTACTCTCTGTAACTGCCAATGTTATTTTCTCTGTTTTGGATTTGAGCAACTTACCCATGATTCTACTTATACAGCAAACAAAGACCAGTTACAGTTATAATCTACATATTAATTCTCATTACTGTATAATTTTCACTCAGTTGCACGGTCTTTCACTTACAGTTGAGGGAAAGAAAATAGAAAGGTTATTGGTTGTAGGTTCTTCTATCCTCTTTTAAAAGCTAAACGTGTCTAGAAGGGAAAAAAAAGAAATTTCAAGATTAATAACTGAATATATTTTAATTCAAAAGCAAAATATTAACCTTGAATTGCATCGTAGCTGCCCACAAAGAAGGCTTGAGGGTTTTAATAGGATGACTCTAAAATAGGAGGAGAGTACGAGAATCTCTGCTGTGCTCAAATCCGTGGTTACCTTCAGTGATTCCAACTTAGAATCATCCTTTGTGGAAAGAATTGAAATCCATTGGGAATGCCAGTAACTGAATCAACACTTGGGTAATTATTTAGGTTAACATTGATGGACAGTCTTAAAGAGCTGCCATTTGATCAGGGCTGTAAAAGTCATGCTTGCAAGTGGACATCTCAGATTGAAAGGATAATCACTGACTGAGTCAGTCTTCTAAATGCACAGATACAAAAATGGAAAACAGCTACCACTGTTTGGTCTGGAAGGAAAATAAAAACAATACACGAAGAGTGAGAAATGGTTGAAGAGAGTTGGGTGGGCATGCTCTACCTATAAAAGATTAGGCTTCAGTTACTGATGAAAAATGGGAGTGGCGTGGCAATGGTGTTAAATATGTGAGAAGGGCTGACACTTATTCCATGGAACTCCAGAAGTTGAATCTCGGACCATTGGGTGGAATGTACAAGGAGGCCAAGGTGAGCTGCTTTGGGAGATAATCAGGGTCTTGATATATTTGAAGCATCCACATAGACACTAAATGACCACCATTCAGATTGTTCTGGGAAGGCACACGGGCACCCGAGTAGCAGAAAACACTGGACTCCCCAGATCTCTCGGCTACAACATTCATTTATACGTCCTGCTGCTCCTGAGTCCTTAAATCCTTTGCTATTCTTGCTGTATTTTGTTTTAACTTTTTTTTAAATTTATTTTATTGAAGTGTAGCTGATTTACAATGTTGTATCAATTTCTGCTGTACAGCAAAGTGATTCAGTTATACATTCTTTTTCATATTCTTTTCCATTATGGTTAATCACAGGATATTGAACGTAGTTCCCTGTGCTATACGGTAGGACCTTGTTTTTTTATCCATTCTATATATAATGGTTTTATTTTTGCTGTATTTTGAATCTGGGCAGTTAGTAGGATTTGTATGATCCTCCTCTCTCTCCCTGAATTATTTTCTTCTGTATTGTTTTGGAGGATATAAAGGTGACACTTTATGCTAGGCTGCCTTTAGATAGCACATGCTTCATTTGGTTCTGTGAATTTTATTGTTGCTAGTTCAGATTCTTATCATTGTTGCACTTTGTGGAAATACTCTTTTAAAACACTGGGTAGCAAAAGAGTGATGATTCTGCTTCGTGGTTTCAGATTTTGGATTGGGAAAAAATTACACTTTTTGCTTCATAGCCGTATAAATTCATGGATAAATATTTTTAGTGTTAGACCCACTGTCCTGTGTCAACGTTCACCTAACAATAGGCTAAGAAAATAACTACTTGGAAATGCCATTGAAAACGCTACTCATGTTCCTATTGGTCTGCAAGTGCTTACTGGTCTTACTTGAAGGTGTACACGATAAAGTCAGTGATTGCTGTCTCAATGCCACAAGCTCAACATCTCTGGACCCCAGAGTAGGTAGTAGTAGTTAATAAAAAGCTCAGCACTATTTTTTTCAGACAAGTCATCATGCTGTACTCTATAATTTTATTCTTGGAAGCATAGAGAGTGTTTACAATATGGTGTCTTTCTAGGATCAGAATAGGGGAAAAAAATATGGAAAAATGTCCAAACATCTTTGCATGGCAATGATGGCATTACTGGTGTGTTTAATAAAACCTTTATTGGTACATTTTCCGGTATGGTGGCATTGGCAGAAACGGTCCCCCTTTGGATTTGGAACTCAGCAGCTGATGAAATACAGTAAACATTAATTTGGAATGGGCTGCCAGTTTTGGAAAGCCAGGTGACATTTTATTATACTTGTACCGAGCAGGGGCTATGTCCCATACTGCTGTAGCTTCCGCTGTCAGTGGCTTAGCTGGCATTATGGAAAAAAAAAATGGCAGGCCTGAGAATCTTATCCCCTGAAATGAAAGTTGAATGCCAAATTGAAATTCCTGTAGGATTTCCGATAGCAATGGGGGAATTGAGGAGACCACAATTAAGCATATGGGCATTAAGATAATTGTCAGATCTGTTGGCGGACATGATAGAAGACAGATGGGTACGAATCAGTGCACTCCACTGCAGCACCCTGGGAGACAATTTGACGTTTTACCTGCCTGAGCTACTCTGCCATATTTGTCACTGGATGTACAGCACAGCATCTTACTGAGTGTTAAAGTGTTTTTTGCTGGGTACTCTAGGTGCATGCGTGGTCCTTTAGCGCCCTCTAGTGAAATGCATTTGGGAGTATTGTTTTTCAAAGGTTAATCTCCCTTCATTGGGTCCTTGCTGCCCTGGAAGTAGCCGTCACACCTCTGATTCCCATTAAACTCTACGGTTCCTCTTGCCCTTTCAGGTTGGGGCCCATCGTGAAGATGGCGTGGCCCTGAGGGGCAGCCATTCTCTTGTCCCAAACCAGGTGCCAGTTCCACAGCTTCCTGTCCAGTCTGCAACGTCCCCTGATTTGAACCCACCCCAGGACCCTTACAGAGGTAGGTCCGCCTCCGCGGGCGCTTCTGATCTCACTGAAACAATAGATCCCGTGTGGATCCCGTGCTTACTCATTCATCCCTCAGGAAGCACTGGCAGATCACCAAGAATCCATTTTGATACAAAGATGGTAAGTAAATGGGAAAGGATTTCAAACGTCGCTGGCTAATTGTGTTTCTTCAGTAACTGTTTTGCTCCAGCATCCTCGGAAATCCTGCTCCTATTTCAGCAGGGAATGAGACCACAGCCTGATGAGAGGAAATGTGATTTTAGCTATTTCCACATTGTGCTCATTCAGATCCTTTAATGTGGTTAGTTGTAGCCTGACAGTGATGTTTCCAAATGAAGAGGAAGGAAGGAAATGGTTTTTGTTGCTTACGATGGAAGGAAATGTAGGTACATTACAAACATGGAACTGGGATGATTTTCGCTCTTGAGTCATCAAGCCCCGTCCTTATTGCCTCGTACCACTGACTCCTTTCGGCTTCCCAGGACCCCAGGTAGCTGTGCCGCAGGGACAAGACCTGGGTCCCAGGGTCCTTGTGCGACTGGCTGGCCAGGTGACCCGAAAATGCTTACATAACATCTCCTCATTCCCCTCACGTTGAGAATAAAAATGATAACAGTGGCACAAGAATGAATAATATGTGTAAGCATTTGCCCACCTGTTAAGCATTGTAAGAATCTTGGGCGTGAATTATACATGTGGGTATGCCGCCATTTTTAATTGAATAGTAATACTTTGATGGCCCTTTCTTTTTTCTTTTTGTTTTTGTTTTTTTTTTTGCGGTACGCGGGCCTCTCACTGCTGTGGCCTCTCCCGTTGCGGAGCACAGGCTCCAGACGCGCAGGCTCAGCGGCCATGGCTCACGGGCCCAGCCGCTCCGCGGCATGTGAGATCCTCCCGGACCGGGGCACGAACCCGCGTCCCCTGCATCGGCAGGCGGACTCTCAACCGCTGCGCCACCAGGGAAGCCCCTGGGGTCCTGCATTTCTAATGGACTCCCAGGGGATAAGGATGCTCCCGGTCCACTGACGAGAGTTTGAGTGATAAAGTTCTAGACTCTACAAATAGAAGGAAACACTAAATAGACGCACTTCTAGCTTAGAAATAAATGGTTACATTAGGGTCACGTTTTAAAATATATTGTGATCTTGGAAAGTTGAGCAGTAATAGAGCTAGAAATGTCTTCATTGAGCAGTAACTGCTTTCCATAGGTACCATTTTTAAATGCTGATTACTCCTTGAGGATAAGAGAAGCCTAATTTCAGAATATCATTAGGGTATCTATTGAAGTCTTGACTGTACATATTTAGCATATACTCTCTGGGAATTATATTTTAAGGACATTTTTCTGTTAAATCATTGCATATGGAAGAAACTCAATATAATAGCTGATATTTACTTGGGTTCTTAATCAGAACATTGAGGTGTGTGATTTTCATGATTATGATTTTCATTGCAATTAAGTTGATGTTTTGTAGACAGTGAAATTACCGTCTACTCCAAAAGATTGCAAAATAGAATTTAACCTCAGAGCCAATGCAGGGAAAACTTGATTCTGCAGGTGCATTTTTGAAACTTCACCAAAGACCATGAAAAAAGGGACAGATCACACAGCTCGGCGGTCTGAACTGTATAGCTGGCAGCTCTCCAGTCTGGGGTGCGCATGTCTGTGCCTCGAGGCTTTGGTGGCCGTGTCACCTGGTCTCTTTTTTTTCTGCAGGCATGCCACCAGGATTGCAGGGCCAGAGTGTCTCCTCCGGCAGCTCTGAGATCAAATCCGACGACGAGGGCGATGAAAACCTGCAAGACACGAAATCTTCCGAGGACAAGAAATTAGATGACGACAAGAAGGATATCAAATCCATTACTAGGTCAAGATCTAGGTAACAGTATATAATACTGTCGCTTCATTTAATTCCTTTATTGGACTTTGATGAAGTGAACAGAACAGGAAGAAACTATTCAGTTTTTTCCTGGCAGGTAAATCTGCAGCTGAAAAGAAAGTGAAAGGCTTTGCTCTAGAGGTACGAAAGTATCGTTTGAGATACCTGTACTCTAGGAAAGCCAAAAATATCTTTGCATTTATGAATTTGGACCCAGTGCTAATAATGACACACGGCAAAAACAATTTGTAACTGATTCAAATGCAAGCAGTCGATTTGTAAAACTATACTTATTCTACAAATTTGGTCGTAAATGTTCTTTGGAAAATATTTCTAAAAAGAGAGCTTAGCTCTATTGAAAGCTCAATCGATGTATGCGCAACGGTAACTTTTTTCTTACCTCAGAAGTGAGAAAGTACTGATTTCCCAGCTTTATTCTAAACATGTTGGTATGTATAAGAGCAATACCTAAATTGCTCATTTTTTTTTTCTCTCGGCAGAAAAATTGCAACTGCAGGGAAATAGCTTCTGGTTGGTTTTCTTAAGTCCCCAATATCTTTGAACTAGAATCTATCTCCTTGAACTTTAATCTGATAATCAGATGGGTTTTTTGGTTTTTTTTTTGAGTATCGTGACACCCATGTTCTTTACCTCGGTTCCCTTGGATGGCTTTTATTTGCAAACTAAATGAATTGTACTAAGACGATACCTCCCTTTTCAAGGCTATCGTTCTCAAGGTTATACCTGGCATCCTTTAGGAATTAAGGACATGCCGCCTTTTCATATTGCCTTTATAGTTATTGAGATAAATCTTATTACAAGTTCTACCACAGTTTCAGAAATTCTGGAAGTTTCTACCTTACCCCTTTTCACCGTTGCTACAGAGTTTCCTGACTTGGCTACATTGGTAAGACATCCCAAGAAGGGCCTTTCACATCCTTACCAGCTTCTCTGTTAGATCAGTCAGCTCTTGGTAATTTAACTAGCGGTCATAACGCATGCACATCAATGGATTCTTTGACGGTTTCAGTACAACATTTTAACTCGCTGTTAAGAACCTTCTTTTAAAAGGTCACTGTTTTGACATTTACTTAGGCCCCCAAAACTGTGTTGTAAGGCGAGACTTTCCAAATCTAGGCAGTTTTCTTCGCATAACCAATTTATTTATAAGAGGTTAACCAATTCTCATTCATTATTGGCCTGAATACCCTTGGAAAACAAATTCCCATTTTCAGGCCCACTTTGGAAAAGGTGTCGCATATGTTTGATGTGTAAAAACATTACCCAGATTTTTAACTTCAGGATGGGATGAGCAGAAACTCAACTCTGTTCTCTTTTCACTTATTACGTCCTATTTGTGTGTCAGAATGTGGGTGTAAATTAATAGTAATCTTGATTTCCTTGGCATCAGCAGAGGTCACGGGTGGGAGAGAGCGGGACCAGCAAGGAAATGAGGAGGAGAATCAGATGGCGGAGAAAGAGAGCACTTTCCGATGGGTTCAGTTTAGTTGCGCGTTCACCAGCACGCATTCGAGGCAGACAGTCCCATCTGGAAGGGAGTTTAACCTACAGGAAAGACGAGCCAAGTCTTACAGCATCTTTCTTTGGTGTCTGCCTCCTTTATAAGTGTTCTTGGCTTACTTACGTCATCTTTATGAGCAGCATGTGCTGCAACCCAGGAATCCGCTCCATTTCTGATTGATTGGGGCTTCTCCATCGTAGTGGATCCTTAGTGCGATTTGGAAGTTACCCAGACATTCTCCACGGTGGAAGACTCGGGGTTATACATTTTAAGCCAATACTCGCTAAGTGTGCGTTGAATTGAGTAGATAACTTCCCACGTGTTCCTCCAGCTCTGGAAGGTTGTGATTAACATCTTTATTCTGTGAGCCTTTCAGATTCATGGAACTTTAGAGTAGAGGATCACCTTGATGGTCTTTGGGGTCAGTGCTCAGATCTCTAGGTTAACATCCTTATGGATGGCCACCTCGATATTGTTTCTTGCAGTGAAGACTCTCTTGCTTTTGAGTGAAGTTTACTTCATTTTTTATATCTCTCATACTCAAAAAAGGTTCTTGCTCATGTTAATTCATTGTTAATTCAGCAATTAATTTAGTTCCGCTCAGAGTTCTTTGCTCTGTTCTGTTCTGCCTTCCTGAGACATTTTCCACACCTCTCTCTTTTACGTGATTGCCCAGGAATTATTGAAGCCTTGACGCCATGAGATCTTCCTGATATGACGTGCTTTCCAGGTGGCTCATCCTCCTATTTGCCCCCCATTCAAAAGTTTCTAATTTGTCCGCATGACACCCAGAAACAGAAGTTATCTTCCCTTTCCAGACTCCTGGCTCCAACCATGCCTTTGATATGAATCATGGGATATCTCTGTTCTCATAATCAGGGATGAGCTTTTGGGCTTCATTTTTGACTCACAATGAGATCATGGGTATTGATAACCAGTAAGTGTTTGGGTTGGGTTGGGTTGGGTTGGGTTTGCCTAGAACTCATGTCAACTCAGGTTTCCCCAACTTGTCTGGGGAATCATAAACATCCATAAAGTTAAAGGCCATGGAGATGACGTTTCTCTAACCTTTCTATTTAATACATGGAAAAAGCGAGACTCAGATACATTAAGTGGACTGACCAAGCCTTCCAAGCTGGTTAATAGACAGCAGGCCCCCGTGTTTACTCCCATTGCTCTGTTGTCTTGAATGTAGGACCTTCTTAATCCTGTTTGAGCTGCATCGTCTTAATTTTGACCTATCCACATCATTTTTCAATCCCTGATTCTCCTTGGGTTTCGGATGTCACAGTATGAAAGTTTCTTTTAAGAAAGAACAGCTTCAGTCTAAAACACTTTCTGAATCGTGGTCCTGAAGTGTAGCTCGAGCTGAAGTTGACAGCGCTCTGCCGTGCGTAACCTTAGGGATGGAAGCTATGTTTTCCTTTTTGCTCCCCTCCATCCATATGGTGCAGTCGGGGCCCCAACTTGAACCTCTCCTGTTGGGTTTGGGTTTCATGTCCAGGAGACATCAAACGTCTGGCGTAGCGACTGTCACAGCCACCTAAAGCAACACCAAGCCCAGGTGGATGGAAAATTCTGCCAAGGACAAGATCCTGAGATGCAAGAGTTCCCTGAAAACTCAGAAAGAAAACAAAAGGAATTTAGAAACTGTCTTTTTCCCCACCCCATTGGAAAATGTCACGTTTTCCCTTTTGTCCCGCAGCAATAACGATGACGAAGACCTGACGCCGGAGCAAAAGGCGGAGCGGGAGAAGGAGAGGAGGATGGCTAACAACGCCCGGGAGCGCCTGCGGGTCCGTGACATCAACGAGGCGTTCAAGGAGCTGGGCCGCATGGTGCAGCTGCACCTCAAGAGTGACAAGCCCCAGACCAAGCTTCTGATCCTCCACCAGGCCGTGGCCGTCATCCTCAGCCTGGAGCAGCAAGTCCGAGGTCAGTGCCGGCCGGCTGGCCTCCACGCAGAGGTCACGGCCGCACGCCGCTGGAGAGAGCAGAGATGCTCTGGCGGCCTTGAGCAGGGGCAGAGAGTAGACTCTTAGGCATCCTTCAGAATCATTGCTTCAATCTCATCTAAATCTATGAGGCAGCTCCCCTTTCTCCTGTAACTGAATCCTGGGATTGTTCTTGTAACTGATGCTGCCTTAGGACGTTTCCATAGGTCCTCTCGGTAACCGGAGCTGGGGACGTTTGCTTTACCAGCTTTCTCAGACTGTAAAGTGGCTGCAGAGTTTCACCAGGGAGTTCGACCTTTACTAGCCACTGAGCGAATGAATGACAGTCGTGTGCATTTTCCTAGCTGGTCCTCTTGTTCTGGAAGGTAGAAACTGAGAGGAAGGATCAACAGCTCCACAGAAACGTTGCATGACTGCCCTGGACCCGAAGCCGTGGGTGTGACCTAAATGCTCTGTGCTTTCCTCTTCCACAGAAAGGAATCTGAATCCGAAAGCTGCATGTCTGAAAAGAAGGGAAGAGGAGAAGGTGTCCTCGGAGCCGCCCCCGCTCTCCTTGGCAGGCCCTCACCCCGGCATGGGAGACGCGTCCAATCACATGGGACAGATGTAAAAGGGCAAGTTTGTTTTCAGCCATTTCTGAAAGCTCTCCTTTGTTACTCTTACCAAGGCATCAGCCGTGAAAGCCATATTTGACCCAAATGCACAGATTTTTTTTCCCCCTTGGGAAGAAAAAAACAAGTTTAAAAATAAAAGCTTTCCTTTTTTCTGTTATAAACGTATTAATTCATCTTTCTCTCTTCTTTCTCAGGTCCAAGTTGCCACATTGCTTCATTAATACAAGAGACCACTTCCTTAACAGCTGTATTATCTTAAACCCACATAAACACTTGTCCTTAACCCCTTTTTTTGTAATATAAGACAAGTCTGAGTAGTTATGAATCGCAGACGCAAGAGGTTTCAGCATTCCCAATGATCAAAAAACCGAAAAACAAAACAAAAAAAAAAAAAAGAAAGAAAACAAGTGCAACTTGGGGGATGACTCTCTTTAACATATCATTCAGAATGTTCAAAGCAGTATGTGCAGGCTGAGACGCAGCCCAGAGACTGAATGGCAATCTTTCCACACTGTGGAACAATGCATTTGTGCCTAAACTTCTTTTGGAAAAAAAAAATATATAATTAATTTGTAAGTCTGAAAAAAAAAATATTTAATTTAAAAAAATTGTAAACTTGCAATAATGAAAAAGTGTACTTCTGAAGAAAACTACATGACCATTTTTGTTGGTATTCAAGTCAGCTAGTGTTTATAATTACCGGATATCGAATAAGGGAAGCTCGGCTGCCCTCGTAACAAAACCAGCAAACATCCTGATGACAGCGAAGTGATGACATTAGCCATTCCTTAGGGTAGGAGGAACAGATGGATCTTATAGACCTATGACAAATATATATATAAATATATATATAAATATATATTAAAAATTTAGTGACTATGGTAAGCTTTTGTTCATTTGTTTCAGACTTTTTTCTCCTGTAAAAAAATAGTACTGATTAACTTTTTTAAAAGAAAGATTTTACTGTAAATATGGATTTTTTTTTTTTTTTTTTTTTGGTCTTATTTCTGTCCCTTTCCCCGGTTTGTTCTCATAACCTGTAGTGCCAACTCTGCTTCCGGAGGGGTAGTGCAGGATGAAATGCTGACCCTGATGTTGCTTTTCATTCATAAATAAGTAGAAAGTTGTTTCTTCAGTCTTTTGGGAACACAGGACTTAAAAGTCACATCATGTGTAGATATTAACAAGCAGCATTACCAAGACATGGCAAAAAGAGTTTGTCTGAATTGTAATGTTGCGTTTGTGACCCTCTTCTGGGATTTTCAGAGGTACAAGGTTAGAATGCTACAATGTTACCACTGTGCCTTCCAATGTTTATATCATCGGAAACATAACATAATCAAAGTGGCTGTGATTTAACAAAATGATTAAAGCGTTACCTACATGTGTAGCCAGAAGTAGTGTGCAGTGAGGTGTTTCTGAATACATGGTCAGATTTTTGGAAAAAAACAAAAACAAAAAAAACAAGTGAAGTTCAACGACCATCCAATGAGAAAATTGCAAGTAGTGTGACAGAGCTGATTGATTTTGTTGCTTTCTTGATTTTTTTTTCAAAATGGGTTTACTAAGATGCAGATGACTTAACTGTCTCCTCCTTCGTCTGAAAAAAAAAATGCCAATATTCAATCATCATGCAGCGTTATAACAAGCCTTATAAGTCCTAAAGCATTAAGTTGCACTTTCTTGAGGAGGGGTAGTGCAGTATTTCTCTGGCCAGTATGAATGAAGTTTATACTTAACGTATTTGATAGAAACATAGATCAAGCTATGGCACAGCAACTCATCAGATAGCTAGCTTTGACGTCTGGGCACAATTGAACCAACTTCCATCGTGAATCTTTCTAATGATTGACTTTGGTGTATAGTGCAGTAAAGAAATAGTGCTCCTAGTTAAGTATTTGTCAGCATCCTTTTGTCTCTAACTCATTTCTGTTTTTACAGCCACACAATCTTGGCATGTATTAAGAAAAAAAAATCCCTTGTTCAAGTAGTTTTTCCACCTATCAGCACTGAGTAAATGCCATAAACCCATCGAAATGGTCTAAATGTTCCATCTGTTCTCCTGTTTTGCCAGTTATATAGTAATGAAATACATTTGTAAATTTTATGCAACAAATGGCAAACGTATCATTATTTTGAAATTGTGTATGTAAAAGTTATATTTTTACATGTAGACTCTTGTTATTATGTGTTTTAATACATTGTATCGGTTTTTGTTCCTTTTTTTTTTTAAACGGTGTGGTTTAAAAACCGTCTCATTGAAATGAAATAGTGAGCTACAAGAATCTGAATTTTATGTTCATTTCTGAAAATGTAAGAACAAATAAGATAGTTACCACGTGGTCATCTTTTACAAACCCATAAACATTTTGATTAGCTGTGTGCGTGTTGAAAACTGTAAATATGTTCAGTAGTGATAAAACTAAAATACTTTGTTTGATTTGTTGATAAGTTCCTAAAATGTGGAGGTGGATTAAAACCTTAGAATAGCAGAAATCAGACTTCATGAAAAGTTATTTTGAGGCTACCCTGTGAAAATGAATGAACAAAGGGGCTCAAAGAAGGGCATGGAAGACAATATTGTATACTCTCCCCTCCTCCTGAATAATGGAAACTGTGTGTACTTGTACCCTCAGTATGTTGAAGATTTCCTTTTAGTGGTACATTCTGCACTCATTTTGTATACTCTATCAAGGCGGGTATCCCTAGGAACAATATTATATAAGAAGCAGGTATCCTCTGATCACATTCAGGATAAGTGTATAGAAGAAAATATGGTGTTTACTCTTTAGGGAACTGGAAACACTCCCTGCATTGATGTACATTTTAAGATTGGCACTTTTGATACACGTTATCATCAAGGTGCTTTCATAGAGCTGATTTAAAGTTTTTCAAATCTGTAAACAAAGCAAAAAACAATTAAATCGTAGTTCTTGGATTATTTTTTAAATTGGTGCTTTATATTTTGTTCTCAGTCAAACAGAGTAAAAGCTGCAATTTATTGTTCACCAGCTTTGATGCATTCATTAATCAGTCATGTAATACCTCTATTGTGGAATTCCCTTTGGAAATAAGCGAAAAACTTTCTAACGGCCACCAAAAGCTGCTCACTACTTTTTGCTTGGTGGAGAAACATCTGCACCTATCCATGTGCATTGGGTTGTATCCCCATTAAAAAGGAAAAAAAAAAAAGATGAAAGGGAATGTGGCCTTTGTAGTGTGTTTTTTTTTTCTTGTTCTTTTGTAATTATCAAACCCAGGTAAGATATTGGTATCCTGTGCTGTATTTTCTAATGCAATTTAGCAGAAGACAGTTAGGATTAAAGTACTCTACAGAAATTTCCTAAGGGTCCATACTACACTATGTATATGATGATACTTAGGCTGGGGATCTGTTTAAGAGACTTGGACTTTAAAAGCAGCTTGGAACAGTTGATCCACCTCCACATTCAAGTAATTTATGAATATGCAGACTAGGGATCTGTTCATCTAGACATTTTTCCCATTTGTCTTCTGTGTAGCTGCAAGGAACACTAATGTTTATACAACTGTCAGTCCACCCAGTAACGCAACTGGTTCTGATTCAGTCTTCCGATTCCTTTTTGGTTTTCGCTTTTTCCTATTTCTTGATTTTTTTTTTTTTATTTGTGATCTTTATTTTGATGAGGAAATGGGGCGGGGGTGGGGGGTGGAGGGAGGGTGTTGAACCAAGACTTGGGGGTTAAGAGGATTTTCGTCTTGGATCCAACAGGCAGAATATGATCTGTGTCCAAAAGTGAACTTGAGTCAGGAATGAAACGATTTCAGCATAAACAAGCACAAAAATTTAGTCTGCTGGCTGACTGGAAACAAAAAAAAAAAAAGTCAAGATGGAATATGAGGAATTCCAACACAATGGGGCACCAAGGCCTTTAGGCCTCTCTTTTTATTTTGCTTTGGTTCTGTTTGTTTTTCTTTAGAGACATGCTCTCTCTCATGGGACTTGAAGTGGACTCATCTTTGTGCAGTGCTGGTTTTGCCATACTCATTTCAAGTATTATAGACATATGTAATGGTGAAAATATATGAACTGTGGCCTTTTTCATTCTTGTTACTTGTGATGCAATTAAGTGAAGATAAGAAAAAAAAAAGCAGAGATTTACCATGTATCAGTGCCTGGCTTTTTGTTATAAAGCTTTGTTTGTCTAGTGCTCTTTTTGCTATAAAATAGACTGTAGTACACCCTAGTAGGAAAAAAACTAAATTTAAAAATAAAAAATATATTTGGCTTATTTTTCGCAGGAGCAATCCTTTTATACCATGAATATTACAAAAAAAATTGTCAGATTCTGAATATTTCTTCTTTGTAGATTTTTGGAATCATTATGAGTAAAAGTTTGTTACTTTATTTTACTATTTAAAAGATGTTATTTTGCCATGTGTTACTGAGATGAAACTGTATGGTAGCTTTTTTGTTTGTTTTGTTTTTTTTTTGTTTTGTTTTTGTTTTTGTTTTTTTTTAGTTGTAGGTCGCAGCGGGGAAATTTTTTGCGACTGTACACATAGCTGCAGCATTAAAAACTAAAAAAAAAAAATTGTTAAAAAAAGAAAAAAAGGGAAAACATTGAAAAAAAAGAAAAAAAAGATAAACAGTTACACCTTGTTTTCAATGTGTGGCTGAGTGCCTCGATTTTTTCATGTTTTTGGTGTATTTCTGATTTGTAGAAGTGTCTAAACAGGTTGTGTGCTGGAGTTCCTTCAAGACAAAAATAAACCCAGCTTGGTCTAGGCCATTACCTGTTTCCCATCTGTAGTTATTCGATGAAGTCATGTACATGACCGTTCTGTAGCAATAAATGTGCCATTTTTATAAACTGTTTCTGACACTTGTTTCATTTCATTTTGCATTGTCCATATAGCTCTGCTTCTCTGCTGTAAGTAAAACCGCCTCTAGATTTCATTTTGCAAGTGTTGGAGATATTGACAGCTTAACAAACAAAACATACCAACACAAAAAACCCCACAAAAACAAATTGAAAAAGCAAAGCACATGACTGACCAAGGAAGAGATGCCCTTAATGAAAATGGAACGAGATGCATGCAAAACAAAAAGAAAACTGTCTAGAGGATTAATTAATTGAAGGAATCTAATTAATGTAACACGGAAGCTATGCGTTTGAAGAGCTTTGAACTGCGCCATTGTTGCCAGTGTTTTCGGTTGGGCTGCAGCTTGCTTAAGTCAAGTCAGCCTTAAACTTCTGGATCAGTTGATCGATTGGCAGAACCTCCTCAGCTAGATCTTTTCAGTCAAAAATCTATTGTATCGCTTTGTGAAGAGCTGCCTATTGTTAACCACAATTAATATTCCACTGTATTGATCGTTTCTCAAACTCTACCCAGCCCACTACTTCTGGTTGACTCTGTTGACTATTAATCCAGGTGTGAACAACCAGATGGGCTTTTTTCGAACTTGTACCACTGATGCGTGTCACCTATGATGGGAGGGGAAAAATGTACAGATTAAAATTATTCAGTGTTATGTACTGTAAGTTAATACTTTTGTAGAGTGGACATCAATCTCCTTTGCAAAACTTGGAGGCTGTTTCAACATTGCATTTTAGAAATGTAAAGTAATGTATGCAATGGAAAGAAAGCCCGTGGTTAGATAAGCGCTTCATCACAGAATGTTCTAAATCCAGTACGTGGTATTTGGGGATGTCTTCATATCGCTCTTGTACTCTTTCTAATGGGGTTTAGTGACAAGTTTACCTGAAGGAAAATGTGATAATGCCATTTGGGTCACATGTGAAATGCACTCCATTAGCCAAATGTTGGGTTTTTTTTTTTTTTTTCTTTTTGGTTGGATTGTTTGCAGACATTTAAATTTTATGAAATTTCCAAAGATTTTGGTTGATAAGCCCTTTTTTCTTCTAAATGATTTGAGATGTTCTTCTGTTCTTACTGTGTGTTTTAAATATAGATAAAATAGCCCCAAGCATTTAGTCTTTTCGTATTATATTTGATCATCTCACTATGACTAAAAAGGGGGAAAATGAGCCTGGCCACCACTTCAGTGTCTCTTATCTAGTCTATTAACATTATGTTTTATTTAAAAGGACCGCATTAAACATGAAACTCTAACTTTGGTGCATTTTTCAAAGGGAAGTTAAATCGCTGGAGAAACTAGAGTAGTATCCAAAAGTTATGAAGATCCCAATAATGTTAGAAATGAAAGATCATCCAAAGGAGCTGAAACAGGCAATCGTTTTTAGTCTTATAATTGAATCCATTCATATAAGACCCAGTGAAGTTTTTATACTAGGCTTTAATTATAAACCACCTTTCTCTTGACTAACAGCCTAAAACATTCATTTGTAAGCCAGTTGAAAGGAAAGCATGCAAACAAGAAAAAGAACTAGTCTGTTTCTCATATTCACATCACCCCAGGATCATACATTTAAATTGCACTTGGGACCGTTAATGCTTTGCCAGCCAGAAGATCTCGTAGTCAACCAGCCATGCTCCTCCTTCAAACGAATTACAAGGCTACATGCTCACTGGTCATGGCTTGGTTATAAAGAAGCTAGTCAGTTTGGAAAGGACTAGAAGGGCAAGAAGAACCAAAGTCACCTTGGTATTCCTGAAGGATTCTTTACATTGAGAAGGTTTGTTGAACAAATGTGGCCTTAAGCAAAAATCCTCAAGTCTTCAGGAAAGGAAGGCTCAATGCCACAGCTGGGAGAAAACACTAGTTACAAGCATGTGTGCCTCAGGTTGCAGCCATGGAAGTGCAGTGGCTTCTATGGGTTCCAAACAGTCAAATCAGGCAGCCAGCCGTTACTGTACCTAAATACAGCAAGTGTCGTAGTTTAGGGGGTTTGCTATGGAAGATGTATCTGTAAAGCAGGGCTTCTTAGCATTTTCGGGTTGTGGACCCTTTGAAGAGAAACGAACCCACTCCATACAAAAAAAAAAAAAAGGACATATCACATACGACTTTAAGGAGCTGATAAACCTCGAGTCTAGGCATAGACACTTGAGATGCTTGTTCGTGGATCCTGGTTTAAGAATATCCAGTATACCGTAACTAAAGCTACAGGGCTTGAAAAACTAGAGCAAGCCCATTTACCTTGACTGAGATGGCTGTGCCTCACCAGAACTGGACTGGTGTCTGGACTTTCTGGGTAAAAGAAAGACCCTTTGTGTAACACCAAAAATAATGCAATCCTCATTCACATCTGTTACGCTATGTTTAGAAGTCAAATGGCTTTGGCGTTGGCCTGAACAAACAGCCTTGCAAGAGGAAGCAGAAACTTGCCAAGTGCAAAGTGAAAATGCTCATGCGGAATCAGACCTACCGGCTTGAGGTTTCTGATGGTGACCAGCCCACGGGTGAGGAACTCTTGTTCTTGAGCCAAAATGACCAAATTTTGAAGAATAGGACAACTTGATTTTTGTGAGGAATTCTTTTACTTTACATAATCTTAATCTGTGAGTTGGGTGAGGCCATTTTCACGGAGAGGAAGTGAAGGCCAAGTGACGTGCTCCAGCCCTCAGAGCTAAAACAGCCAGTATCCTGACTGCCCAGTACTCTCTGTACTGGCAACCTCCCCCAAGTGACAGGTCTGACTCCACATTTTAACATGATCCTGCCCCCCACCCCCAGCTTCATCCAGTTCCATTTTTTGTTTGTTTTGCTTTTGTCTTTGCTACTGCCTTTTCATGGATTTTTTTTTTTTTTTTTTTACAGGAGCATTTCTGAACTTCTCTGCAGTTCTAATTTTCAACCTCATTCTACGAATTGTTCAGCTATAACTAGTTGTGAGAATATCCATGCAGTCAGAGACTGCTAGCCAAACTAAAATGTGCACTCTGGTCCACTTTTTCTAAAATAAACTTCCTATTCTGGAATAATTTTAGATTTACAGAACAGTTGCAAAGATAATATACAGCCTTCCCGTATACCCTTCACCAAGTTTCCCCTAAGGGTAAAATGTTGCATAACCATGGTACATTTGTCAAAACTAAGAAATTAACTTTGGTGCAGTCATCCCTGGATATCCGCTGGGGATTAGTTCCAGGAGGCCCTGTGGATACCCAAATCCATGGGTGCTCAAGTTCTTTGTATGAAACGCAGAGTACAGTCGGCCCTCTGTATCCACGGGTTCATATCCTTTTTCTGTTCTGGAATCCAATCCAGGACCCTCTTTTTGCTGTAGTCTAGCTCACTTTGAGTGCTGGCATGGGCAGCACTGTTGGAGTCTGTACAGCATCATATGGTCTGAGAATCTTATCGAAGTGAATCACTGCCCAACTGAACTACAATAAAAAATCAACTGACCCGCCTTTTACAATTCTTCCCATTTATTGCCTTCTCTCAAAAATTCCTCCCTCTGTGAGGACAGGTATTGAACAGGAAAGAGAAGATGGGAAGGAACTGAAAGCGAATGAGGGGAGATCTACAGCTACAAACTGAATGGTCTAAATAGCGAATCATACATGGTTCACTCGTCACTGAATTTATTGCTGAGTGCCGATTAGGTCAAAAGCACCGAGGGAGTTCGAAGGGAACCATCCCTACATTTAAGAAGTCCAGTTAGAAGATAACAGGGGCATCTGTCTGACCAACAGCCGTTGCCATGAGGCAGGAACAAAGCAAGATAGGGAGTGGTGGAGAGAGGTGCTGGGGTGGGTGCCGGGGCAGACAGGACATTTGTAAAAGTGACCTTGAGGCAGGAGGTGCATTTTGACCATCAGAACACATAATGTATTTAAGACAATGGCAAATCTTTCTGCACAGTAAGGAACTAGACGGTTAGGAGCAGTTTTGGTAGCTTCAACCATGAAAGTACGTCTTTCAAACTGTCATCACCTTTCCATCTCCCAAAAAATACCTGGAAACCCGTGGCTGACTTTTTGGTCTACAGACTTATTCCGGGTCCCCCTGTGCAGAGCCCTGTGGGTGAGGAGGAATGAAAGTAATCACAGCCTTCCGTTTGACTACTCCAAGGACCTGAAAATGAATCTAGACTAACCTGCAGATTTTACAGAGAAGGAGAGTGAGGCCCTGAGCTCAGCTGTATTCTCACAGTTCACACGACTCTAGTGTCCTGACTCCTACCCAAAGGATGCTTTGCAATATGTCATTCTGTCAACACAAGGACACTTTTGTCTTCCAGAAGCTCACAACCCAACGGCATGTGTAAGGGACTGAAACAGAACAAACATAATTAATAGGGGAAGTGTAGGCCTAAAGTGAAGACTGCTGGGGTATCATTGATGATTGGAAGGATGCTGGAGGATGGTACCCAGAGGGAGGGAGGGAAAGGATTCAGTATGGGAAGTCTTCATGAAGGAGGTGAAAAGCTGTAGAGGATGAAAAAGATGCAATTTGGTGTCTACACCATTCTAGCTGGTGAGAGGTACAGACCTCTGAGTCAAGCAAGTGTTAAGAATGGATACACAAAGTGTGGTAAATCAAGGATGGCTGGATGCCCGTGGACTGAGGCAACGCTGTCTTTCCTCTTTTATTCATTTCTACCAAGCCTTGTTCTGAAAGGCTTTTGAGCTCACCCTGACAATCATTAACAGCGATAAGGGGAGAAGAGCTTGCCTTTCCTTCCCATTGCCACAAGCATATGCTAACTGGTCAGAACCTTTACCTCCTAATACTACTTATAAGGTATGTGCTATTGAACTAGCCACTTAACCTAACCCTAACCTGTGAAACAGGTCTAATAGTACCTACATCTTGGAGTAAATACTACAATGTACGTGGTGTGCTTCACCCAGTGTTGGCACATAGAAAATGGCAATGCACTACGCAGAGACTGTATGGCATGTAAATATTTATACATCCATGCTCCAGTCATAGTCTGCATTGGCCTCTATTTGCAACTTCCTGCCCCCTCCCCCCAATTCTTCCCTCACAGGCAGGAAGAATCATCTGGTCATGCTGTGCATCTTTCCAGAATCTACTGTGACTTCCCATTTTCTCTTGCAATTAATGGGACTCCTACCTAGGTAGTCTTAGAACAATCTGCAAACAGAAGCAGCTATACTGTAGAGAATGTGTTCAAGCAGAGGCTCAACGTAGTGACAGCTCTGGTTCCAAAATGACGGCAATTCCACAGACATTAATTTAGCCTCATGGCAACCTAAGAACTCAGTGTTATCATCCATGTCTTAGAAAGAGAACAAGTGAAGCTCCAGGGGCTGTGGTCAGTGCAAGTAACCCAGGGCAATGTCATCAGAGGCAAATCCAGGTCTATTTGATGTCGAGGCCCATGGATTTTTCACCCTCCCACAGCTGTCTGGAGTTAGGAGGGATTCATTGGCTGGGTTACAGGATGTCTGATGTCCTTTCTAATTCAAGATATGGGTCCGCTTGTGGGATGGCAGGCCAGCCACGCCCTCCCTAATGATGTTCGTCTGCTGTACTCAGCTTCTGTAGACGTTCCCCCAACCATACAACCTGGCATCCCAAGAGCTTGCCAACCCCTGAGCCTTCGCTCATCCCAGGGACACACATCATTTCCATTGTCTTCTGCTTAAGATCATTCCGTCAACTTAAAAACAAGCAAGCCAGCAAACAAGCAAACAAAAAACAACAGTTTAATAACATCTGGGGATCATAGATCAAAGCCACCGTGTTGGGCACTGGGAAGAAAGCAAACTTGTTACCGCAAGAACCTTAAAATCTCTTGCGGTTATAAAGCATACAGACAAGCAGAAATGAAAAGGGAAACAACGGGCATTTTTGAGCACTTCTTTTAGACCATAACACACATCCAAAAGCATATATCTCAATAAACTAATGCATAAAAAATAATGAAAGGTAATATTTCTCTCCTCTAAAACCAGTTGGTGCTTTCTTTTGTTTAATCCACAGAATTGTATTCGTTGTTATTATTATTGCCATATCACAGAGGGAAGAATTGAGGCTGAAAGGAGCTGTTGGGTAAATGGCAGAGGGGTGATATTGGAAGGTAGGCCATCTGACTTCCGATCCTGAAATCTGTCAAAATTTGCTATGTGATTAGATGCTAGAATTAATAAGCAACTTGTTTTCACAATAATTCAATGAGATTTCTTGAGAAACACAAGGCCCAGAGGCGTTAGATTGACTTACTAAGATCATGCTTCCAGTAACTGACCAAAATAAGATTTAAATGCAGAAATATGTGACACAAAATTCTGCATTTAGTGCCCTAAACCAAAGGAAAAAAATGGAAAGAATGAAGCAAATGTAAATGTGGAGGGGGAAGGGTAAGCTGTGACAAAGCGAGAGAGAGAGAGGCATGGACATATAGACACTACCAAACGTAAGGTAGATAGCTAGTGGGAAGCGGCCGCATGGCACAGGGAGATCAGCTCGGTGCTTTGTGACCGCCTGGAGGGGCGGGATAGGGAGGGTGGGAGGAAGACGCAAGAGGGAGGGGATATGGGGATATATATATATATATGTATAACTGATTCACTTTGTTATGAAGCAGAAACTAACACACCATTGTAAAGCAATTATACTCCAGTAAAGATGTAAAAAAAAAAAAAGTAAATACAGGAGAGCAGAGATCACAGGCTCTGGCCAAAGAAGGGTATCATCTTTGTTAAAGATGTTAACATGAAGAGTTAATCCTCGGAAGCACCCGGTGCGAGAAGCATTTAATAAAGATGCAGTCATTTATCCCTTCTGCCAGGGCTTAGAGCAATTTCCAAGTTCCTCTTTCTGAATTGCCTGAGGGCAGACAGCTAATGGCCCAGCCTGGAGGAAAACAAGTCTCCTCACAATTTAACCAGGGAACTTTCCAAGAGAAATATTTAATTTGGTGCCCCGTTATCATGCGATTTTAACAGGTCACTGCAGCCTGTAACTAGACAGATCCAATGTTTATATTTCTCAAACCTCTGATGAGTACCTGCTGAGTGCATGCTGGGTGTACAACAGTGATCAAGGTATAGCCTCCCCTAAGGAGGTGACAGTCTTGGGAGCAGAGATGCTGGGTGGGAGGGGAGAGACACAACTGGGGAAAGACTGCTGGACTGGGAGGGTCACGATCTTGGGTGGGAAGAAGTGAAATGTATAATAGTGCAGATGTGGTTTAAAAGCCCGGAAGAGGTGTTGCAGGAAAGGGGACCCCTTCCAGGGCCCGAGAGTGGGCTTCTATCTAACATTAGGAAATGACTTTTCCAAGGAGACACACGTGCTGAAGAAAAAAGAGACTATTGGGAAGGGGTGCCCGGGCGGAGAGCAGCAGGGTGAGGGAACCCAGGAGAACGGCTCTGCCACGTGGTTCGCAGTCCCAGGTTTTAGGGTAATTGGCCTAGTTTCCACGTTGTCTCTGTCCAATCGTTCTGACTCAGGGTTCTCCCTGGTGGCACACACATTGCTCAGCCAAGATGGATTCCAGCGAGAAGGATCCTGGGAGGTTGGTAGGACATGTGGACTGGTGTCTCCTCTCCTTTTGACCTTTCCTGATTCTTCCGGTTGGTGGTAGCTTGTTAGTTCCGAGTTCTTTACCAGGACCTCCTGTTGCAAGATCACTCATGCAAGTGGTTACTAGCTTGCCTGGCCAGGGTGGGCAGTTTTAGTCAGTGGTTTCCCCTAGCAGAGGGACTGGGGACCAAGGAAGCAGAAGAACGTTGCTAGAAACAACTTCGCAATGAAAATAACAATTGAAATTAATACTGGATACCAAGAAAGAAATTTCCATACAGGAAAAGTAAGGAAGAAAATTGAAGGTACGGTGTGATACTGCAAATCCCGTTCTGGGAACACCAAGCAGTTCCGAACAACTTAACAGTAGGAACAGGGTGTAAATGGTGGGACCACAGCAGGAGGTGGGTGAGGGTCTTGATACCAATAAAGAATTTGGACTGTCCTGTGGGCAATGGGGAGCCACTGAGGAATTTAAGTAGAGAAATGATTGGGTCAGGTTTGCATTCTAGAAGCCCCGCAGCCCCATAGTTTTGGTGTTGCGTGAGGAAGGCGTCTAATGGCAGAATATTCACACCATTGAAGTTAGAGACGAGAGCTGCCATGGGTTCAGCCCACCTGCATCTCCAGCTCATGATGCAGATTCTAGCTGTTCTCGCTCTTCCCCTGGAAGATACCCGACATGTGGGCTGAAAGCATCATGGCTGTGAAGGCAATCTGGCTGTGACATCTGTCCTCCCACTGGTGGCCAGGATTGGACTAAAAGCATCAGATTGAAGAGCAGTGGGCTTCCAGAGAACGGCTTAATCAGCTCCCCCCGAGAGTGGTCCAGAAAAACAAAATATTAATGATGAGTTCTATGAATTGGTTCTGCACTTGACGGAATGGGCTCTCTGATCTGATTAGATTCAAGGCTTTAATGACACTGTTTCCAGCAAGAAGGGGCACTGGTAGTCCATAGCACACAATGGCAAAGCTGTTACTCAAATTATCACTTGTAGATACCCGTAGCCAAGTATCAGTAGAAGGCAAGGCTCTAAACAACCAGGTAGTTGCCGGCATAGGACACTTTAGTCAAAATAAGGAATACACTGGGTTTGGTTGGTTGTTTCTAGATGCACTACAGGACTTGGGAAAAAGAAGATGATGAAATAAAGGCTTTAAATTCCCAATTCAACGTGTACATAAGTGTTCTGAAAGCTTCTGCTGCTGCTCTGAAAGAAATTTTTCTCCTGTAGCTGAACAATTTCATTTGAAAATAAACAGAAGTCTATTCTTGCAGGTGACGGAATTGCAAAGCAAACTGAATTCCAACCTATAGTCAGGTGTCTCCTATGTTAAGGTTAGGGCATTGATTGGGAAGGGATGGGATCATGGAAACTGGGATGAGGACTTATGGGAATGGAGACATTCTGATGAAGCTAGGGGTTTTGAACTCCTAGATTCTGCCAAGCCTTCCAGGGCAGTAGAAGCTGTCCTTCCACCCCTGCCTGAGGAGGTTAGTCATCTCTTGCCTGAAGAACTTAAAGTGACCTCTCTTGAGGAAGTTGCCTTAAAGGCACTGCTCATCCTCAGAATCTAACTGTACCACTTCTCCTTTTCTTTTCTTTCTTTCTTTTTTTTTTTTTTTTGTGGTACGCGGGCCTCTCACTGCTGTGGCCTCTCCCGTTGCAGAGCACAGGCTCCGGACGCGCAGGCTCAGCGGCTGCGGCTCACGGGCCCAGCCGCTCCGCGGCATGTGGGATCTTCCCGGACCGGGGCACGAACCCGTGTCCCCTGCATCGGCAGGCGGACTCTCAACCACTGTGCCACCAGGGAAGCCCTGTACCACTTCTTTTGCTTCTAGACCAGACTCAAATTCCAGGTGTCCTCAAAGGTACGAAGTGTGGCCCATTAGGAAGTATAATACACACCAAAAGAATCTGATGATTTTGTCAAACTATACCAATGGAAACCTGGAGAATACATGTGGGAATGCGTCTTAAGGGTGTGGGATCAAAGAGGAAGGAATATATACTCAGGCAAAATGTATTGCTAGAGCCTCACTAAGCAGAGAATCCAAATTCAGTGTTTAAGCTCAGGAGGCTAGGAATAACTCCAACAGTTTGCTTGGTTGGTTGACTGAAACATGGACCCCAAGTTGACCTACTCTAAATGAAGTCAAATGGCAGAACTTCTTAGTATCCTACAGAGGAAGGTATCTAAAATCTTAGGGAGGTTGGAATGATAGAGTGGATTTATCATGTAAAATCTGTTTACCCTCTCTGCCAGGGTGCAGCATTGAGAGATAAATGACTGGGACAAGCCCCCCACCCCCCAGCATCCCTATCAGAATGAACATGGTGGGAGACAGGGTGTCAGGAACCAGGTGTGGGCACTTAATTGCCACAGGCAAGATGGGTGTGGTCACCACCATAGACAACAGAGTCAAAGCAGTGATCATAACAGTCTGACTCAGAGAGAGCTATGTTGTTGGCTATTGATTAGATAGTCTTTCTGCTAAATTTTTACTTGATCTGTGTAAGTGGAAGTCTGAGTTAAATCACCAAAAGTCACAGCCACTCAATTCCCAGATTGGAGCCAGTTCACAGACCCAGAGCCCTGGGAATGAAGGAGCGGCCAGAGGAAGGACCTGCCACACTGCCGAAATGTATACCATCGGTCTTCCTCCAAGCCCTCCCCAAAGGGACCCGTGGCCATTTAACAGAGTGACCATGCATTGAGGAAGGAGAAATAATCAGACTTTTGGGGGTTACAGGACACTGGCTCTGAACTGATGCTAATTCCTGAAGACCCAAAATAACATTGCAAAATAACACTGTGACATTTTGGAAAATTTGTATCTATTGCTGTGAGCTTGACAACTGCCCAATACTTAAAGGTTTTTCTGAGGAATTCAGTGGTAATATTAACAAATGTGAATTTGGGGCTATGGTATAATGAAACGTGTCAATACTTGGAAGATCTGCATAGTTTAGAGAATCAATACCTCAAATGATCAATGCATGATGTTACATATTCATGCATGGGTGAAAGATCTGTTCAGAGTTTAAGACAGAACTGTGGCGTTTAATGTAACAGAGTATGAAAGTTCATTAATATGGTTTCAGAATCTACAGAGCACCTAACCCCTAAGATACTACTACTTGTCAAGTTTTGGTGTAGTATCAGAAAAGAATGTAATTTGAAAAGGCTATTAAATACTCTTCCCTTTTTCAATTACATATCTATGTGAGGCTAGATTTTCTTCAAATTTTCAACCAAAGCAACATATGGCAACAAATTGAAATCAGAAGCAGACATGAGAATCCAGCTGTCTTCTATTAAGTCAGATATTAAAGAGATTTGAAAAAATGTAAAATAATACCACTCTTCTTATTACTTTTCTTGTTTTGGATAATGTTATTTTTTCATTTAAAAAATTGGCTCAGTTTTAAGGATGTAATGGGTTTACTGTTTTTTTTTTAATGAATAAAGACTTTTTATATGTCTCAGTTTTAATCTCTAATATGGTAAGTCTTAAAGGCTATAATACACATGATGGAAAGCATTTTGGGGTCCTCGATAATCTTTGAAGCATATGAAAGGATTCTGCAGAAAACATGAGGACTTTTGCTCTAGTTCTTGATCAGCTGCACTAAGTATATAAAATAAACAAAGAAGACAAAGCGTAGGCTGGGGTAACATCTGAATTTAGGGGGTCTCCTTTCTGATTCCAAGTATGTCCCTGTAGTAGTTTGATTGTGCTGCTGTGATAGTGTGATTCATAATAAGAAATATATATTTGGTCTTTGTTCCAGTTTCTGGCATAGAGTTCCTAAAACTATTGGAATTTCCTAGGTGATGGCAGCAAGAAAGACGTCTTTTGTTTTGTTAATGAGGTGGCTTTTGGAAAGCACCTGGCTCACCTAAGGATGGGGGTTGCTTGCCAGGAGAACTAACCATGTGATTGGAGGTTTGGAACTTTCAGTCCCGCCCTTGACCTCCAGGAAGTGGAGAGGGACTGGAGAATGAATTAATAGCCAATGGCCAATGATTTAATTAATCACGGCTACGTAATGAAGCCTCCATAAAACCCTAAAAGGACAGGTTTGGGAGAGATTCCTGGTTGGTGAACACGTGGAGATTTGGGGAGAATGGTGCTCAGAGGAAGGCACGGAAGTTCCGTGTCCCTTCCCGCTTATCTTGCCCTATGCATTTCTTCCATCTGGCTGTTCCTGATTTGTAACCTTTCATAATAAACCAGCAATCTAGTAAGTAAAAGATTTCTCTGAGTTCTGTGAGCTGCTCTAGCAAATTAATTGAACCCAAGGAAGGAGTCGTTGGAACTTCCAATCTACAGCCCTATGGTCAAAAGCACAGGTGACAACTTGGGCTTGTAACTGGCACCTGAAGCGTGTGTGTGTGTGTGTGTGTGTGTGTGTGTGTGTGTGTGTGTGTGTAGGGGGCCGGTGCAGTCTTGTGAGACGGAGCCCCTAACCTGTGGGATCTGATCCCATCTCCAGGGAAAGCATGTCAGAATTGAGTTGAATTGTAGGTTACCCAGCTGGTGTCGGAGAACTGCTTGGTGATATGGGGGGAAAAGAACCCCACACTGTTGGAATTGGTGACCAGAACACTTAGCTGCCCTGACAAAATACCAGACTGGTGGTGGAGGTGCTGCTAACCATTTAAGAAAGGCTTTCCTTGAAGACAGTGAGTGGTTCTGAAGCTGGGCTGCCTGTTAGAAACTCCTGAGAAGATTTTTTTAAAAACCAAAATCCCAACCCCCTTCTTCCCTCCTCCTTCCTGATTTAATTTGTCTGGGATGGTACTGGGCAGTGGTTTGTGTTCAGAGCTCCCCGTTGATTCTAATCTGCAGCCAGGGTTGAGAACTCCTGCTCTAAAACGTGAGTGGCCAAAAGGCCTTCTCTGTGTCTATCACCACCCGACCAGGTGGCAGGGAACCAGGTTGGTGTTGGTGCCGGACTAAACAGGGAGTCAGGTGGATGAGCGTAGCGGGTAGTTAATAACCACATTCCCAATCTGACGTGGGTTGGAGGTAGGGGGATGGATGAAGGGCAACTCCTGCCTAAACAGCCTCAAAGGACTCATCCAAAGAGACTTGTTCCTGTCAAAGGGAGGAGGGAGCTCTGTGGTAGCTAGTGGTTGGTTAGAGAAGATGGGTCTAACCGGAGTTCACTTGCCTACAAGTATCAGAGTCACAAAATAACAGTGGCTTAGGAAAAACTAAAGTGTATTACTCCATCAAATTCACAGAGTCCAGAGTTGGGCCATCCAGGGCTGGTAGGATAAGGCCACCATGTTGAGGACACCGACTCTTCTGCTTTCATGCTCCACTGTGTCTGCTGTCCATTCCACGGGTCATCAAGGGGCTGCTGGAACTCAGCCCAGCAAGTCCACATTCCAACCAGCAAGAAGGAGGAAGGGAGGAAGAATGAGAAGCAAAGGGCTGGCATCATCTCCCTGAAGGTTCCTTGAAGCAGATGCATGAACTTCTGTTTACATAGCATTGCCCAGAACTCAGCCACAAGGCCACCCATGACATCCAGGGAGGCTGGGAGATTTAGTCTTCATTTCTAAAGTCGTGTGCCCCCCATACCTGTGGGTTCTATGGAAATGGGGTAAAGAGCTATTGAGGGATAACTAGCAGTGTTTGCCAAAGGGAGCTTTTGTGAAACCACGCTTGGCTCTCTGAATTTAAGCTTAAGTCCCCTTTGGGGAAGAAATAGGAAGCTTTTTCCCCCATCACCGTCACAAAGCTTTCCTCCGTCCCTCCTCTTTTTCTATATTGGTAACTGTCTGCTGGCCCTGACAGTTGTTTCCTCCAAAGAGCTGGTAGGGGCTGCTTTCATAGCTATTTGATTCCTTTAATCAGAACCTAAAGTCAATAGGATTCAGAGTCGTTTACAATTCTGGAATTTTGCATCGTAATTTAAAATAGTTCGACAGCATAGAATTTCCGGTATACTGGAAATATAGACATTCGAAATAGAACAGCTTCATCATTCTTTTAAATGTATCTAAAGGAATTCAAATGCTATAGCAATTTAATACCCACCACCATCCCCTTAGAAAATATTCAACAAGCCCTCATTTAACAGAAGGTAATTTTACATTTTTCTCCTTAAAAGTTTCTTCTTAAACTCATATTTCCCTTCAAACTTCTGCTACTTAACTTTTTCCAAATGTAACATATTTTTATACTTAAAAGTCTTTATCACTCTGTCAAACACATCTGCATCAAAAATGTGTATAAAATTGAAGTTTAATTTCCTGTCATCAGAATGCTCTAATAGTTTAGTAAAATTATTCTGGATGGAGTTAGTATTACAGTTATTATTAGTGTACAACTAAGCAAAAACAATGTAAATACAACACAAATATTGATAAATAATTATTAGACATAAAAAGTGAAAGATGAAATCCATGGGAAAATCATCTCTAATGAAACAGCTGGAAGTTTCTTTTCTCCTCCCAATTTTCTAGTGTCCACAAATGAATAATGCTTATTAATTTAATAGGTGAGTATCCAGCAATGGTTCAATTCCTGCTTTTTGTTTTACAGTAGAATGCACTGAGAAATCTTAGTCACATAAATACTAGGTGGGAATGGAAGTTTTGTTAAAGCAGCACCCCCCAATTCTCTGAAATCCTTTGAAGTTATGTGGGGATCTATCTTCAAAAATTATGTCTAATGATCTCTCAGCTGACAATTCGATTAGGTCTCCTTCAGTGGTGATGAAAGCAGAGAATTAGAAACCACCTGATGTGTAAAAGGGTTTCTTACCCAGTCATTAGAGTCATTCACTTTTCTAGTTTCTGGGAAATACACCAGAAAGGCTTTACCAAGTCTTATGGAACAACTCTCAGTAATTATACCTGTTTCTCTGCCACTTAGGTACCTTGTTTATTCTCCCAACAAGTTGAGAAAATGGAAATATTGTCAATTTCAATACACCTTTGCCAATATAATCTTGTTGATTTAAAAAATACTTTTATGTTTAAAAAAGCTTTAAGTATCTTTTCACCAAGACCCTGGCGCTCAAAAGTAAATGAATAAATAATTCACCAAGCAAGCTAATAAACTCTACCTTTATTGTAAAAAATCCCATCATCCAGACCAAACCAACTTTCAGGAAAAAAAAAAAAAAATCTGATTTTATTTCTCAATTCAAGTGTCCCCATAACAACCATCTCTCTCTTGAATTTTTAATTCTAAAAAGAAAGACAAGGTGCAAAGTGTCACTATGAGCCCTTAATATTTATTTCTGACACTCCCTTTGCTTTTTCTCATACAACTCTCTCTCTCAGGAGCACTGCATTCTCCATCTTCCTCTTCTTTGTTTCCTGCTCTGCAGGTTTTCACACTCTGGGGCTCTGCACCAAGGTAAGATCTGACGTGGATGAAGGGTTCAACTTCCTTTTGTGAACTGTCAGAAGTGGAGGTGGGAAATGATTGCCAGCAGACCGGCTCAGGCTCGGGCAAGATGGGTACATAAGAAAGTTGAGGATTTGGAAAATGTTCATGCACCTTAGTAAACTTGTAGAGTGAATCCAACACTCCTTGGTTCAAATATGGAAAGGTAGACAAGTTTCCTTGTTTTCACTTTTCCTGGGGTTATACGAGGACACGAAGGAGAGGCCTCAAAAATCAGGGAAGACTGCCTGGAAGAGGCAACTGCTGAGCTGAATCCAGGAACGTAAGGTTTTTTTTTTGTTTGTTTTGTTTTGTTTTGTTTTGTTTTGCGGTACGCAGGCCTCTCACTGCCGTGGCCTCTCCCGTTTCGGAGCACAGGCTCCGGACACACAGGCTCAGCAGCCACGGCTCACGGGCCCAGCCGCTCCACGGCATGTGGGATCTTCCCGGATCGGGTCACGAACCTGCGTCCCCTGCATCGGCAGGCGGACTCTCAACCACTGCGCCACCAGGGAAGCCCCCAGGAACGTAAGTTTTTAAAAAGCTCACAGATGATTCTTATCTGAATTTTGAGATCTACGATCTACTTCTATTGGAATTTGAAAACTACTGAAATTTGAGGCCTACTGCTACTGTATACAAGACCTTAAAATCAAGAGAGAACTCAGTTCTGCTGATCATTAAAGAAACATCCATATTTCAGGTGGCCCTGAATGGGGTACATGCAAGTGACTTCCAGTCTGACTTAAAGGCAGAGGTCAGTACAATTCAAGTTTAATGTTTCTTTCCCTCTGATACAAGCAAAGAAGACACCCACCTTGACAGTGGGGTCCACCCATCACACAATCCCTGGGTGCCGTGAGTGACAGCAGCATTTATAATCCTCACACCTGGCCACCTGCTACTTATAGTGATGAGTGGGTTGATCACCTGGAATTCTTGTCTGTCTTCCAAAAACCTGGGATTTCTGAAAACTTGAATGCAAAATCCCAGCCCCCAGAGAAGGGTATGAAAATGCCAAACTATTTACTTGCTATTCTTCCCCCATGGTTCCCTGTTCCTGCCCACCTGGCTGCTTTTTCAATATGTCCTAAGCAGACGCCTTGGAAATGGGGCCTTGGCTTCTCCCGGAAGATAGCTTCAAAGCCTCAGACCTCGACATCACACGTTTCCCCAATTAAAAGCTGTCCTCAAGAGCACCTCGCCAGAACCCCTAAGATAAGAGCCCTTGCTTCATTACAGCTCACACCCTCTCCTACAGGAGGAGATAAGGAGATGTGTTACTTGAGCCATATTTTTGGAAATTGCTAGTTAGTTGCAAAATCTTTCCTGAGGTAGAAAAAAAAGCACCAAGGACTGGAATTATTGGATTATTTCACTTTTGAGGCCAAGAAGCAGATGCTCCACTTTCAAGACTTGGACAAATCTTGTCGCAAGATAATTCCTCTGCTTGCTACCCAAACGTCCCGGTTCACTGGCTTCCCTGAAGAGGCCTGCTAGGAGATCAGTTGAACCACTGCCGAGGATATGGTTTGCAAGGCTCTTAAAAAAAGCTGCCCTGTACTGTAATCTGGTGCTAATCAGATTTCAGTGTGATGTCGCCAGGAAAAATCGATATGTATAATGCTAGACTAGAAAGGATTAGGACCAAATTCCAAAGACGAAGTTCTTTCTCCAAATTATATGTCTTAAAAAAACAAATAAACAAACAAAAAAACCCAAAAAACTTAGTTTGGGTAAAATAGAGAAATTATTCCATGTCTCTGTTTTCCTGCTCTGCCACGTTTTATCCCAGAACTGGAAAATGACTTTCCTGAAATAGAAGCTGGACCTTGTGTTGCAGGAGATGTAGGTAGTAGTGTGTTAAAATGTCCAACATAGCTGGAAGTGATTAATTAAAAATAATTCATTGAATACATTTCCTTCCTTCTTTTAAAATACATGTAGTTGAGTGCCCAATATGGGCTTGTCTCCAGGAATTAACTCGAAAAGGACCCATTTTGTTGCTGTCTGCTTGGAATTGGATATCTATGGGGGTGGCCTAATGTTAAACAGTTCATGAAATATGGTGTCTTAGACCGTTTGTGTTGCTCTAAGAAATATATCAGAGACTGGATGGCTTAAACAACAAATATTTATTTCTCATAGTGCTGGAAGTTAGGAAGTCCAAGATCAAGGTGTTGGCAGATCCAGTGTCTGGTACGACTCACTTCCTGGTTTGCAGAT
Organism: Lagenorhynchus albirostris; assembly: GCF_949774975.1. Taxonomy (NCBI): domain Eukaryota; kingdom Metazoa; phylum Chordata; class Mammalia; order Artiodactyla; family Delphinidae; genus Lagenorhynchus; species Lagenorhynchus albirostris. The sequence continues at coordinate 19,004,096 of NC_083108.1, forward strand.
GGCCACCTCCTTGTATCCTTACATGGCGGAGAGCAGAGAAAGAGGAAGCTGTAAGACCACTATTTCCATCCATGAGGGTCCGCTCTCATTACCTAATTACCTCTCAAAGATCCCACCTCCAGATATTGGGGACTAGGTTTCATATTATGAATTTGGGGGTGGGGGGACATAAACATTCAGTCCATAGCGTGTGTTGTATGCTGCCGAGGTGGGGGGTGTAGGTGAACGTGACAGTCTGGGTGTGGGTAGCTCTCAGGGAAGACTTCCTGGAAGAAGCGATGCTTCATCTGAAACCTGGAACTTTAGCAAGCGTTAGCTAGGCAGGTGGGCCAGCATCAAAGGCAAAGGGAGGAGGTGGGGGCATTTCATGATGGAGAATGCCCCGGGAGGGAGGACCACACCATAGAGTGTGCAAGGTCCAAAGGTGACAGAATGCATGTTTGGGGAACTGTAATAAAAATGGAAATAGTCATCATTCATTAATTCATTTAAAGATGTATTCTAGTACCTATTATATGCCAGACCTGGTGCTAAACCAGAGAAAAAACTCATGAACAAGGCAGAATTGTTCTAATTATTATTAATAATAACCCATTATTTTTATGACTACATTTCTTGAACACTTCCTGGGTGCCAGGCACTTGACGTACTTCACCATCATTATCTCAATTCATTCTACAACAGTCATATAAAATGGGTACATTTTTTAGCATCACTGTATAGATGAGTAAACTGAGGCACAGGTGACCTCAGTGACTTGCCCAAGGTCACCCTGCTGGTCAGTTGAGGAGCCTGAACTCAGGCTGTCAGAATCTACAACTTCCTCTTGGTTCATAATCCTGGCTGGATTCTGTGCAAAGGGATTCACTGTGAGAATGACCAACTGTCCTGGTTTGCCTGGGACCTGGGGGTTTTCTGAGATGCGGGACTTTAAGTGTTAAAACTGGTAGGTTTGTATGGTTGGTTATTACAGCTGAGCATCGAGTAGGTTCACAACTTGTAGGACCTAATAAAACATGCTAAAGAATTGGGATTTTATACCAAAGGCAATGGAGATCCTCATGTAAGAAGAATATACTTTGATAGTTCCAAACCTCAGTTGCACAAAATTAGCCTTAGCTCCCCACCAAGTGACCCCCAGTCATTCCTTGGAATTACAAAGCTGTGGGTACCATAAATTTACTAGCTGCAGCAATGGTATCTATTCTATATCAGTCATCTGCTCTTTCCAGTGTAGAAAGCTGACTCCTTATTTATCACCAATACAACTTACTGATAAGACAAAGCTGAGTTTATTGCTTACAATAAAGCAATAAAGGAGTAGGAAGAATACTACCTCAAGAAGCTTTGCTAGCATCTCAGAGGGAGAAGACAAGTCAGAATTGTATTGAGAATTGGAAGTTTGGTTTAAGGTGGGTCTTTCAACCAGGGGGCTCAATTAGCAAAGGGTAATGATCACAAAGCAATGGTCCAGGATTCGGTGGGAACAGTAAGGTGAAAATTTTTAAGCGTGGGAGTCAAAGAATCTTAGGGTGTGAACTGTTGGTTGATACTTTCCACTGAAGGGTTGAAGGGTCTTTCAGGATCCGTTTGGGAAGTTTCTATAATGAACAAGCGAACTATTTGCCCAGACAGGAGACTTCTGGGAAGTTAAAGCCCTAGTAATGAAGACAGAGATAGAAAGTCATGTGAACATAGACAGTGAGGGGTGGTTTCTGTCCTGAGTCTAGACAGAGAATCTTCACCATGGACAGTTCCCTTAAGAGGACCCCAAGACTGTTCTATGTGCTGGATGAAGGTGCTCCAAAAGGCTTCGAACGCTCAGAGCCAGCACAGGTGATATAGGCAGGGCGTCCCACTCAAACCTCACCACACTCTGTCACCAGAGCCTGCAAAGCAGCTCTACCTCAAAAGCTCCCTCGAGGGCTCAAAACCAGCCCAAGGAACCGAGTGGGATACAAACGTCATCATGCCCTCAAGCTTCTCTTCTCTCCTTCTCAGATCCTTCCTGCTGCAAAACTGTTCTCACTTCTCCCAGGTACAACAAAAGCAAGACTGCTCTGCATGTGACTGGACATCTGCTGACCCACTGATATTGGTGTGTTTGTGTTGTGCATTGCTGTGTAGGTGGGAGGTTGACTATCATCTACACTAGCAAGTACCCACCCAATGGACCCCGTGGTAATTATGATACTCGCTGCTCTTGGAAAACCTCCCACTTCTCTGTAATTCTATCAACCTTTTCAATCCTTACCACTCTCCTCTTTCATGAGATCATCAATATTCACTCCAGTCTCTATTAATCTTTCCCCAGCTGCATATCTATTTTCTATCTTTATTCCTTTTTATAATCCCTTTTGGAATTTCCTTATATTCAATTTGGTTTCCAGTCATCTTCTGTCTTAAATCGTTCTCCCACCATGTTATTATACATTTTTCAAACCTATAGAAAGGTAAAAAGCATTACACAGGGAACACCCATATACCCATCGCCTAGAAACAGAGGTCAGCAAACTTTTTCAGTAAAGGATTGGGTGGTAAATACTGTAGGCTTTGCGGGACGTGTGGTCTCTGACAACTACTCAGTTCTGCTGATGTGGTGCAAAGGCTGCCGCAGGTAGTGTGTAAATGAAAATGAGTGAGCATGTCCGTGTTCCAATAAAACTTTATTTACAAAACAGGCATGTCCTGATCCCTGACCTTGACTCTACTATAAATATTTTCCTATACTTGCTTTATCGCATGTGTAGCTGTCCCTCTATCCATCTCATTTCTGCCACCTTTCAAATTAAGTTTCCCGCATCATTACACATCACCCCAAAACACGTCTATCATTTTCATATGTAATGTGTCACACATATCTCTTTCTCCAAAAGACTGTAATTTCTTTCTTTTAAAAAAATTTTATGTGATTAATTTATTTATTTTGGCTGCGTTGGGTCTTCGTTACGGTGCGTGGGCTTCTCTAGTTGCGACACGGGCTCAGTTGTGGTATGTGGGATCTTAGTTCCCCAACCAGGGATCGAACCCGGGGTCCCCTGCATTGGGAGTGGAGAGTCTTAACCACTGGACCACCAGGGAAGTCCCAAGACTGTAGTTTAGTTAATGACAAAAAATCACTAATTCAACTAACATTTACCTGTCTACTGTTTTCCAAGCACAGCTCTAAATAGGATTCAAAAAGAATCCTATTGTCTAAAAGAAAACTGTTGTGCAAATGAACAAATACAAGGCAGCTGATAATAGAAATGGGAGCAAAGAATTGTTCACTTAAGGAGAAAGGACATGAACGTCATCCTGGGGGAACTGGGAGAGGCTCCTCAAGAAGTTCAAGGTGGGATTAAAAAGGGATCTGGGCTTCCCGTAACACTGTTCATATTGCCCTTGTGCTTGCTCCATCCAAAATCTGGGACTTGCTCTGCTTTAAGAACTGACCCCCACCCCCAGAGGTCACTGTGGGGGATAATACTTATCTCCCACTCCTTATTCACCCACCCTGATGTGTCTCCACCAAAATATTCTGGCCTATGGCTCTACTTCTTACTCAAAGCCAGTGGTTCCCAAATTTGAGCACACAAGGGAATCACCCAGAGGGTTTTTAAAATACCAGTTACTAAGCCCAAACCCAGATATTTTGAATCAGTAGGTCTGCAGTGGAGCCCTGGAATTTGCATTTCTAACAAGTTCTCGGATGTTGCAGATCCAGGGACCACACTTAGAGAACCACGGCACTAAGTAATATATTAGAGTTCATCCTAGAATTATTCTTATCATTATTACATTTATAGCATCTTTTATGAGATGTTTTCCAGAAAATTTGTACCAGCCTATATCTCTATTATGAATAAACCAATATTTTGATACTTACTTATCACTGAATATTAACATAAAATATTTTCTAATTCTATAGTTGGAAATGATACCCTGGTCTTTTAATTGATAGCTCTTTCAATTACTCATGAAATCAAAGATTTCCCTGTACCTTCCTCTTAATTTTCTCTCTAAAAAATAACAAAGTATTTTAAAAAAGGAAAAAAAAAATTGTCGTTGACTTCCTTGAATGCCTTCCATTCAAGGCAGCACAGGAAGTGATGATTTGATGTACCCTGTCCACTCAAAACATATAATAATTATAAATAAAATATTAAATGTAAAGTCAAAACCAGCTCCCAGGGTTCAGAACAAGATAAATTCTCCATGGATCGAAAAAAGAACAAAAATGTTAAGTGATGAGTAGGGCTCTGCTCTGGGTTCTAGAAGCAGATAGTAGTAACAGGAAGTTCGACTTCTGAGGGTTAGTGGGGATGTAAGGGGCTCCAAATGAGGTGTGGGTTGAGATAATCTTGTTGCTTGAAGCAAGTTAGGACCAAATCATGCCAAGAAATATCATCACGTCTAAGCTGGACTCTGAGCCTGGGGTCTGGGTGACAGCAATGTAGAAGCAGAGAGAGAGCACAAGAGAGAAACATAAATACACCTCTCACTCGAAATGATTCTGCAAACCCAAATTATAAAGCACTAAAGAACTAAAATCAATTTGATTCAGAATTCACGCCAGATAAAATGAAGTTAAGAAGAATCTGCCAAAGACACTAAAATTATTATATTTAGAATGCTTTAAAAATGTAAAAGGTGTAGCTCCCATTAAAATAGGAAGAGAAATTATGAAACCAAAACAAGTCCAATGAAACAAGAACAGGTGGATATGAAGAAGAGGGCTGTCACCAAGGACCAAATCTTCCAGCAACGTGATCTTGAATTTCCCAGCCTCTGTAACTGTGAGAAATAAACATTCGTTCTGTAAATCACCCAGTCAATGGTAATTTGATATGGCAGGTAGAGCAGACTAAGACAAGAATGTTCATTGCATCACTGTTTGTAGTAACAAAATGCAAACAAATTAACAACCAAGAAAGAGAGATAAACAAATTGTATTATAGTCATATAATAGAATATTATATAACAGCTAAAATGAAAGCACTAGTTACACTTCAAAATTATAATATTGAATGAATAACTCAAATTGCCCAATGATATACATTAGGACTCCATTTACATCAAATTTGGAAATATTCAAAACAATGTTACATACTTTTGATTAATATGGGTATATGTAGTAGTTTTATAAACATGCACAAAGTGAGCAGTCTGAAACTCCAAGGATGGTGGGTCCATTGGGACAGGAGAAAGGAAGATGGAATAAAAGAAGAAAACAGAGTTTCATCTGTATCTGTAGCTAGCATCTTAATTCTTTTTGAAGAATCTGAAGCAAACATAACAAAATATGAAGCTTTGAAAAAGCTAATTAGAGGTGTTTCTCAAATCATTTTCTATACTTTCCTCATGCTTAAAATATTCCGTAAAAATTTTGCAGAGGAGTCTGCTATGTTTATTTCTACCTGTGTTTGCTTGTTGCCCTTTACCTGTTACCCCAGTGCAATCTGGTTCTGTCTCCTAACAGTTTCTGGAAACTTCTTTCTCCTTAGGTCGCCTGTATTTCCGTGCTGCCGAAGCCCACAGGTGCATTTCCATTCTTGTCTTATTTGACTTATCTTTGGTATTTGACAATTTTCCTCTTCATATTTACTCCTCCTCCTTCCCTCAGTTTTGGGGGTTCTTCCTAACTCTACCTACTTCTTCTCAATGCCCTTTGCAAGTGTCTTTTCTTCTCCTTGCCACTTAAATGCTGGTGTCCACCATGGTCCTGATCTCAGTCCTCCTTGATCCATGTATAACCTCATGCAATCAGAAAGCTCCTACTACACTTCTATGCTGATGACTCAGGAATTTCCACCCCCAGTGGAGAACTCCATTTGGAAGCTCAGCCTGATATCCAACCACAGACCAGGCATTTTCACTTGGATGCCCTTGGAGCACATCAAAACTTCAATACGTTCAAACTGAAATCATCTCCTCTGCCTTACACCCTCCCCTTCTAAACCCTATTGTGGTAGGCAGAATAGTGACCTTCCAAACATGTCCACATCCTAATCTCTAGAACCTCTGGATAGGTTACCTTACACAGCAAAAGGAACTTTGCAGATGAGGTTAAAAATCTTGAGATGGGACAATTATCTTGGATTCTCCATGTGGGTCCAATGTCATCCCAGGTCTTCTGTAATGTGATCTCAAGGGAAAAAGGGAGAGAGGCGAGTCAGAGTCAGTGAAGGAGATGTGAGAATGGAAACAAATAGGAGTGATGTGGGCCACAAACCAAGAAATTAGAGGAGCATATAGAAGCTATAGGCAAAGAAATGAATTCTCTTCTATAGCTTCCAAAAAGAACACATCCCTCTAGATGCATTTTGGACTTTGAAACTCCAGAACTGTAAGATAATAAGTTTATGTTGTTTTGAGCCACTAGGTTTATTATAATTTGTCACAGCAGAAAGAGTGCATCCACATCAACTGTTTCTTCTCCATTGTATTGTTACTGAGGACTTTCTAGATCCCGCTCTCACCACTTATATCCAAGTAGGTGACAAGTCCCATCACTGCCACTTCTTTCTGGCTCCCATCACTACCTCCTACCTAGCCTACTGAAATAAACTCTTGGACCCCTGGACCCCTGCTTATGGCCAGCACCTTCTTTGCTTCCTTCCCCTTTAATCCTCAGACCTGCACCCATTCTTCCCCAGGCTGCCAAAGCAATCTTTTAAAAATGTGTACCTAGGGCTTCCCTGGTGGCGCATGGGTTGAGAGTCCGCCTGCCAATGCAGGGGACACGGGTTCGTGCCCCGGTCCGGGAAGATCCCACATGCCACGGAGCGGCTGAGCCCGTGAGCCATGGCCGCTGAGCCTGCGCGTCCGGAGCCTGTGCTCCGCAACGGGAGAGGCCACAACAGTGAGAGGCCCGCGTACTGAAAAAAAAAAGGTGTACCTAAGCATACGATTTTTTAATTAGAAACCTTTTATGCTTCTCCACGGCTTTCAGGATCAGGTCGCCTTCCTTAGGGAGCACACAAAGCAATTGCTCAGGCCTTTCAACTCTCCTATCAGGCTCCTTCTGCAGCCAATTTTTTTGCTCCAACCAAAATTGCAACTTGCTAAAACAGGAGTTCTTAGCAAGGGCTTTGCATTAGAATCACCTATCAAGCATGTGAAGAACTGGATAAGTATTGTCCCTGCTTTAGCAGATTCTTGCTCAGTAGTTTTGGGGACATTGAGGACAAACCGTCTATCTTCAATAAAACTCACAGCCTATTCAGTATACAATGGAATATTACTCAGCCTTAAAAAGGAATGAAATAATGCCATCTGCAGCAACATGGATGGACCTAGAGATTATCATTCTAAGTGAAGTAAGTCAGACAAAGACAAATATCATATGATATCACTTATATGTGGAATCTTAAAAAAATTATACAGATGAACTTATTTACAAGAGAGAAATAGACTCACAGACATAGAAAACAAACTTATGGTTACCAAAGGGGAAAGGGGCAGGGGAGGGATACATTAAGAGTTTGGGATTAAGAGATATACACTACTGTATATAAAATAAACAACAAGGACCTACTGTATAGCACAGGGAACTATATTCAATATGTTGTAATAACCTATAATGGAAAATAATCTGAAAAAGAATTATATGTGTATATATGTTCTTTGCTGAACATGTGAAACTAACGCAACATTGTAAATCAGCTATATTTCAATTTTTAAAAATGTTAAAAAAGAATCACTCTTGCCTGATGCATCTAGCTCTTTCATAGCCTCCTGTTTCCCCTCTCGCTGTGCCATCTGTCTGGCATCTCCCCTTTGGTCTTGGTACTTATCCTTTAAGTACATCTCTTCTTCCATAGAGCTTTCCAACCTGAACAGGTGCCCTTTTAAGTGCTTCCTTGGAAATCTGCACATTCTTTCTGATTCCCCTATTGCTCAAACTATTGCTCTCCACTCCTCCTTTCCAACTTCCTACGAGCAGGACTCAGGCAACCCCTAGTGCCTACAACAGTGCCTGGCACACGGTGAAAGGTCCAACAAATGCATCCATTACTCCCTTCTCTCCCACCCTCTGCTTGAAGCACTTCCACATGGGCACACGTTGGGATTCTCATTTCTGGTCCCTTCTATCCTGTTCAGACCCATTGCCTACTCTTCTGGGGTGGCTTCTGACCTTCTCATCACACAGTACGTAACCTCAAGCCTGAGGTTCAGAGAAGGCCAAAAATGGATTTAGTCAGATGAAATAGGTCAGAATGACTTGGCATTTGTTATTTTCTATTAGCCAGACAGGCTGCCATTGCCAGTAAGCTGGGTTGACCTTTTGGGAATAGGGCACTGGAGTAAGCATTTTCTGACTAGCCTAGTGGCTGTTCCCCCCCGCCCCCCTGCTTTCTGAGAGATGGCTAGTGAATTTGCCAGTGGGTAAGAACAAGCGCTTTGCTATCTAGAGCAGGATAGATAGGGGGAAGGCTTAAGAGAAGGGCTGATCTCTAGACATTTAAGCCAATGTGTTTTTTCTTTTCTCAAGTCGCCTCTGCACGAATCTGCAAGCCGTTGATCCTGTATAATATCCTCCCACTCCCCCGTCCACAGATATTTTACTCAGGCTGCAAAATTAAAACACACATAAATTATTCAGCACAGTTTTATGATATTGGGTTAATTAGATAAAGCTTTCTCATGAAAACATTCGGCAAATAACACAGAATTCTTTCTGTTATTATTTATTGAATGTGCAAAACACAAGCCTTCATTCAGCCTCGTAAGTCTGGACAGAGAAAGAGCACACCAGGGCCATTCGATTTAGAAATCCAGACCCTGGGGTCATTTTGACCATGCATATAAGCAATCCTACAATAATAAAAACAGTCAGGCATTTAAGGGGAGAAAGCACATTGCAATGTGGAATAGTTTCCATTGCAAGTTGCCAGTTTGAAATAATCTTTCTCTGACACGATTTAATTTGAAAACTACTGAGGTCATTTCCTTTTAACTCAGTTCTACATAAGCGAAACTGCATTTGCCAGTTAATTTAATTAAACAAATGGTTGAATTGATTTTTTTTTTAAAGAATGGAATTGACCAATTATTTTCAATTAACTGGTCTATTTTCTTCAAAGTGGCATGTAGGTAGAGCCCAATGCTCCTTGTGGATGGATACAGAGGGCGCTCAACAGAGTATCTAGCAAATTCTTTCTGTATCCTCCTCAGGGCCCTGGACACTATGCAAGATAGAGAGATACAGGATATATACTGTGGTGCTAGGACTGAGCTCGTGGTCACCTTGGGAAGAAAAGCCACCAAATGATAAATAATGTGCAAGACAGGAAAGGGAGAAGGACACGCGATTTATAATTTAGAATGTTCTAGGAGAAGGCTAGTCTCTGGGAAGACTTTATGGAGAAATTAAGACTGAAGATAAAGTTTGGCTGGGCAGGGGAAGGTGTGGACAGAAGAGAAATATAAGGGCATTCCCAGGGGTAAGGGCTACAGGGTGGGCCAGTATTGGGCCAAATGATGGAGAAATAGGATAAATGAAAAGACATTTAAGCAAAATGAAGGTGAAGCCAATCAATGATACCCAATCCCATGATTTGAATTGGCATCATTGAGAAAGCGAGTCTCATTTTCCTCTGAAAATATGAACCGTAAGGATAAGTTAGAGCTGCTATGGGCCTCAATATACGACAGTATTCTGAGAATAAAGGTAATAAATGCAGAGAGAGAGAGAGAAAGAAAGAGAGAGAGAGAGATTTGTGATACTGTTGGAGGTCCTTATAAATTACAGCAACCCCCTGGACTTTATATGAACCAATAAATTTTCTCTTTGCCTGAACCAGTTAGAGATGCTTCCCTTACTTCCCTGGCAATTTAAAGAATACTGACCGTTCGGGGCTTCCCTGGTGGCACAGTGGTTGAGAGTCCGCCTGCCGATGCAGGGGTCACGGGTTCATGCCCCGGTCCGGGAAGATCCCACATGCCGCGGAGCGGCTGGGCCCATGAGCCATGGCCGCTGAGCCTGCGTGTCCGGAGCCTGTGCTCCACAACGGGAGAGGCCACAACAGTGAGAGGCCCGCGTACCGCAAAAAAAAAAAAAAAAGAATACTGACCGTTGGAGAAAGACATTATGACCTCATTTGTAGAGAAAGAAACTGAAGGCTTGAGAGAGTAGACTTAGTCCAAGCCAGATGTCTGGTTGCTGGAACCATTCAGTAGTGACGAGACCAACCACCTCAAAGTCTTCATATACAACATGGGCTCCTAAGTCAGCCCTTTCCCTCAGGGTGTGACTGGCCATCCTCAGGCCTTTCATCCCTGCTGCTATAACATCTCCAGCTGCAGACAAGACAAGACAATGCCCTAAATCTTCACTTTCCCATGCTTCCCATTTTCAGCTGTCCAGGAAACACTCTCAGTGTGCCTCACATGCTCATAACTCTTTAATCAACTTCAGAAGTCCAAGCCTCCTATACTATGCATCGTCGTAGATGAGTATCTCAGAATACTGATTTTTGATAACCCTGTGAATCTGACTCTACCTCCCAAATACACCCTCCAGAACCCTGGATACTGTTCTGTGATGCACATTGCGTCAGGTGGTCTAGGTGGTCTCAGCTCATCCTGTGACTCCACATTTAGATCTCCAGTCTGGCCTTCTCCCCTGAGCTTCAGCTGCCTAGTCAACATCTTAGCTTAGATGTCCACCTCTTCCAAATACAGACAAAATTGTCTCCTTTTCATTAGATAAATCTCAACACAGTGCCATTTCTTCAGTTAGACCTTCCAGGCAACGCTGACCAAATTATCCTTTTCCAGTCCCCCATCACTCACTCTCCATTACTCCATTTTATTTATACTGTTTTTTAGTTGTATCCTCATATTTATCTTATTCTGGAATGTATATGATTTATTAATTTGTCTACACGTTTCTTGTATGTTTCCTTCTTGTGTCAGTTAGATATACTGTGTAACAAATCACTCTAGTACTCAATGGTTTACAACAGTACATGTTTATTATTATGTATTTCTTGTTGCTCAAAAATCTATATTTCAGTAGGTTAATTCTTCTGGTCTCAGCTGGGCTCACTCATATATCAGCCCCTAGGGGTTGGCTTGCTCTTTGCTGGGCCACTTTGCTTCTCCTCTATGTCTTCTCTCATCCTCCAGCAGGCCAGCCTGGGCTTATTCACACGGCAGTGGCAGAGTTCTGAGAGAGAGTGTCGAAGCGTGCAAGGCCTCTTGTGTCACTTCTGCCACAGCCTATTAGCCAAAACACATGACAAGGCCAAACCCAGAGTTAGTGTGAGAAGGTACTACCCAAAGGCATGGAGGTAAGTATTGTGAACAATTGAGGCCACAACTAATCTACCTCACACTTTATTAGAATCTACGCTCTTTGAGAGCAAGTACCTTGTCTCCTTAGCTGTATCCTCAGCACTTAAAATAGTGCTTGGCACAAAGTATATATGTGTGTGTGTATAAAATAATTCCCGACTGACTGATTAGAAACTTGCTTGGAGTCCAATGCTCTCTCCCCACTCTGCATTGTCTATGAATGCACTCAGTGTGATTACTGTATATTTTTACAATAGACATATGATACACTCAATGCATATAGTCTTATTTTTTTTTTCCCACATCCCATGGCATGTGGGATCTTAGTTCCCTGACCAGGGATCAAACCCATGCCTCCTGCAGTGGAAGCGTGGAGCCTTAACCACTGGACCACCAGGGAAGTCCCTGTATAGTGTTTTGTTTTGTTTTTTTTCTTTAAACAGCTATTCCTCTAAAACGAAATTGATAGAGGTTTACCAGATCCCCACTGAGAAGGATTGGTACCTAACTAGAGAGAAGCATATGAGGGAGGATCATTTGGGGATGGAGGATGGAGGGTGTGGAGAAGGTGGGGACCGTACAGCACTGTTAGAATGCAGGTGTCATATGGACAAAGATGGTGTCTCCATGATTCATGGCTATGCCCATTGCCAAGCCCACTGCCTTGCACATTGAGTGGCCAATCAACTCATATTACTTGAAGGAGTAAATGAGGAAATTGTCTGTTCATGTCCAGGAAGCCAAGGGAAGTTACTGGGGTTAATACATGTACCTCTGGGAAGTTACCCTGGGGAGGAAAGGTGTAATGTTGAAATACAGGAGTTCTGAACTTAGCCAAGGTGTGTGGAGTAGGAGATCTCATTTCCTGGAGATGTCTTGGAGGAAAAAGTGGAATTTCAGAAGTCTAAGAGAAAGGACAGGAAGACAGGGTGACATCTGAGGCTTAGGGTGGGACCTAACAGAGGGCTGGGGGTTGATAACCCGAGGAAGGGAGAGGCTTGAGCTGGTGTCTCAAGGAGAGCAGGGAGAGACGGAGTCGGTGAAATTTTGCTCAGATCCACATCGTACCGACAAGAATCATATCAGTATGAGCTTTGCTTGTCCTCTCCCGTCAACCCTTCCAAAGATCTTATTGTCCTTAGACCGTACTGAAACACTCTGAAATGAATGATTTGATGTGCTCTAATTTAAGATCTCTGCATGCAAATGCTAGTTCCAGGCTGGGCTAGGGCCACCCAAAGTTTGGGGATATTTTGAAAATCTTTGCCCTTCAAGTTTACCATATGTACTTAATTAGGTTGGGCTATGGCCTCGATGCCATCCCCCACATGCCCTGAGCAGGGCTGAAGCTCCTATTGGTGCTTTTAAGCCCCAAGAGGCCTGTGGGTAGCACATGGGGGCCCATGAAGGTAAAACCAAGCTGGCTCTGGAATGGAGGATTATTATTCCCAGCCTCTGCTTCTTACGTATTAAGCAATTAATATCTGTGCCATCTTGCGAGGACACAGGAAAGCACGCACATCTCCACACATGGGTACCAGATGACTTGGATACAGAGCTGTCTCGGCTGGTCTTAGCTTCCCTTTAAAACACCAATGAAAGCAAGCATATGATGTAGTCCAAACATTTGCCACGTTCTATATGGGTTTAATAGAGAAGACCCTCATTTTTCTTTACCACAGCACTAGACTTCCTTTCCTAAGTGGAGATCCAAAGATTGGAAGGAAATAGAAAGAACACAGTATTAAACTTCTTTAGACTAAGTTTCTGTATCTGTAAAAACACGGATGATTAAACCCATTCTACAGGTACGTTGTGAGGATTAGAAATCATGTATGCAATGGTTTCCAATCACATGGTAGGTGCTCAATAACTAGTGAGTGTTCTTCCAACTCCTGCTGCTGCTGTTATCATAATAATCGTCATGTTCATCATCATTGTGATCATCATCACCATCATATACACAGAGAAATTTGACTCCAAGAAGCTGGATGACTTGTTAATCAAGATGGAGCAAGAGAATCTTGCAGTAGACCACTGATGGAGTCCCTTTGGTTTGCTGCCCTACTCAGAAGCCTGCTGAAGCCTATCATTTGTAATAACAATATATCATACTTTTGTATCATTTCTCCGTTTCCAAGAGTATTTCCAATCTTTGTTGCATCCGTCAGAATAGGCTATATCATGCTGCAATAACGAGCAATTTCAAAAATCTCTGTGACTTAAATGAACAAAGGTTTACTTCTCATTCACGTTATATGTCTTTCACGGGGTGGCTGGACTCCTTGATCATCAGATTTACTCAGGAATCTAGGATGATGGACCCAGACTATGTCGGTTGTTGATCGCTGTAGAACTCTGGAAGGTCTAGAACTGGCAAGTAAATGCCCTGGCTTGGAAGTGACGTGTGTTTCTTATGCTCACAGCTCAAATATCTAATCACATGGCCTCACTCAACCACAGGGGGACAGAAGGACAATCTTACCATGTGCCTGGAAGGTGGAAAGAGCTAACAAATCTTGGTGAACAGCATCGGTGACAGCCATGTTTTGCTGTCACAACCCTCTTTGCGACGGGAAGAACCAATATTATCATTCAGGTATTACAGAAAAGGACAGTTAGACTCAAAGAGAAGACAGTCAATTACATGGATGGAAGGGAAACAGGGATATTTTTTGCCAACCAGAAGTAAGGCTCCATATCCTTAGAAAGTGACATAAGAACCTTGATTTTTGGCACCCTCTTATGTCCCACAGATACATCCTATTGTTTCTGCCACAAACTACCGTTCTATTCAAACTAACTTGTTACTCTCTACTTGCTTACTTTTTTTTTTATAAATTCATTTTATTTATTTATTTTTGGCTGTTTTGGGTCTTCGTTGCTGCACGTGGGCTTTCTCTAGTTGCGACGAGCGGGGGCTACTCTTCGTTGCGGTGCGCGGGTTTCTCATTGCAGTGGCTTCTCTTGTTGCGGAGCACGGGCTCTAGGGCTTCAGTAGTTGTGGCACGTGGGCTTCAGTTGTTGTGGCTCACGGGCTCTAGAGCGCAGGCTCAGTAGTTGTGGCGCACGGGCTTAGTTGTTCCGTGGTATGTCGGATCTTCCTGGACCAGGGCTCGAACCTGTGTCCCCTGCATTGGCAGGCGGATTCTTAACCACTGTGCCACCAGGAAAGCCCCTACTTGCTTACTTCTTTAGCCAAGCTTTTGTAAACTTTTATCTTGTGGAATTTTGTAAAAGCAGAAAAATATAAAGTTATCAGAGACACTAGAAACCAGTGGGTTATCTATTACTTTGGAGTACACTACTTCAAAGGTTAGTGGTTAAAAACCATTTTTTTGTTTTATTCACAGGTGTCAGTCAGAAATTCATAATAGATTTGGAGATTCATCTATAACCCACCTGACATCAGTTGTGGAGGAGCCACTTCAAAAATGGCCTCTTCCCTCAAGTATCTAGAGCCTTGGTGTTCCTTGGCTTTTTTCTTTCTCCCTATGTTATTTTGTATCCTCCAGGACCTCTCAATGGAACTTGGCTTCGTACAGCATGGTGGCCTCTGAGTAGTTCTACTTGTAACATGACAGCTCAGGGCTCCAAGGATGAGTGTTCCGATGACCTAACTTCAGGAGTTTCACCAAGTCATTTCCACTGCATGCACTTGGTCAAGTATGTCACTAAGAGGGCCCCCATTCAAAGGTAGGGGATTAGACACCTCATCCTGTTGGAAAATATCCCAGCTGCCATGTTACCAAAGGTTTAGAAATGCTGAATGGCTTGCCAAATTTGAACAGGTCACTGGATTCCCACCCAGTTTCCTGCCATTGACCAAATTTCCTCTTTCTTTCTTACAAACTACAGCCTTTCTCTGGGCCTGAGATTCTTTACTCATAAACATATGAACCTGGAAAGATGATCTCTAAGGTTGTTTTCTCTGTAATGTATATTTAGCAAGTCCTATAATTTGCATCTCTCCTTCAAATTTTGCTCAAAATCCATCCCCCGCCCCCACCATGAAAGCTCTTTCGGTGAATAAAATCTGGCTTTCATCACACACTCCCCATTAATGAATTTCCTCAGCACACATGTGGGTAGCTTTTGCACTAAGATCAAGTTCTGTACTTGTTTTAATGTGTCACAAGCCCCAATTCCCAGCGACTTCATCTGACATTGATCTCTTCCTTCCAAAAATTCCTATTACATTTTTAGTTCAAACCACAGAGTTTGGCATTTGAGAACATGGTGTCTTGCATTGCTTTTAAATCGTTTCATGTGTACAAGTTATGTCTTGCCAACTAGACTTTAAACTTCATGGGCATTATTCATACTTCATACTTTTAAGAAGTTATCATAGTAAGGGGTGCAAGGAGTGTGTAGTAAATTCCTAATGATGATGATTGAGTTTCTTCTTACGTTCTTATACTTACATGTTACCATTTGGCTTGTTGGCTCACTGTTTGGTTAGTTTATCAAGAGCAGAAGCTTTCTTTTATTTCATTGGTAACCCTCCAAAGAATTAGATACTCTATGGTGTATCATTCATGACACACAATAAATTTTCCTAAGTAGCTTCTTTCTTCTGATTTGCTAATCCAAGTGTTGTACCTATACCAAGGAACTTTTTCTAAAACTTTCCCCTGATTCTTTACCTGTAGATGTTTCAATATTTTTTTACAAAACAATATCATTATCAAACCAAGAAATTGAACATTATTGTAATAATGTTATTTAATATGCAGCCCATAATCCAACTTATCTATATTTTTCAATAATTTTTTCTTTACGTGAGGTTTTGTTTTTTACCCAATCTATTATCATATATCGCGTTTAGTTGTCATGTCTCTCTAAACTCCTGAAGTCTTCATGAAATCGATATATTTGAAGATTCCAGGCCAAGTACTTTGTAGAATATCTCCAAACCTGGACGATTGAATACAGGTCAAACATTTTGGACAGGAGAACCATATGGGAGATGTTGTATAATTCCCAATGCCTCTTTAAGAAGGCATGTAATTCTGTTTGTTCGATTATCAGTGATGCTAAACTTGAGTACTTTTCACAGTGGTATTACCAGACTTCTCCATTGTAAGGGTACATCTTTCCCTTTATAATTAAGTGAACTCTGAGGTGATATTTCGAGATTATCTGTACAACCTATTCTCTCAAAACTTTCTAGTGGATGATTTCAGCATTCACTGATGATCCTTGGCAGGGTAAATTACTACATTGATGATGTTATATTTTTAGCTAGTACGTCAATCCCCTGTTTTCAGTTATCAATATAAACCTGTGAACTTTTTCTCTATTCAGAGGATTATAACTCTTTACCACAATTGGTTTTTTTTTTTTTTTTGGATGCTCAGATTGTTTTACATTCAGCCAGTGAGCGCTTCTTCTACCTGAGTCCCGGGCCTTCTGGACAGGTCTCATCAGTCTTTGAGATATTCCTTGATTTCTAACATAAGATTTCTAGGCTTCCCTTGAACTTTTCCTGCCACAGACCTATGTTCAGCCATATTTCCACTGAGCCATTATTAGCTTTAGGAGAAAAATGACGATGAGAAACCAAAATCCGCCTTTTATGTGTTCTCACTGCTACTGAGGTGCAGCTAATTTTAATTGAGTTTTAGAAAAGATACATGTACTAAAGTGAAGATTCCTTTTTGAGGAAGGCTCATGTGTTATTGAATTTTTGAAAGCTTTGCTGGTTCCTTTTCATTTGAATGAATACAAGCTGGTTTGGTATTCTTAGGTCAGTCTTACCCCAAGAACTTTATATCATTGTTTTCTGGTATTAGCTGCACAAGTTTTAGCTCAGCCTGATAATTTCCCGTGGCTTTTCCTATCTGAATGACTGAAGAAATCATTCTTTACCCTTGATTTTTAGTAACATAAGTAGGATATGTCAGTGATGAATGTTGTTTATTAGATTTTCTGGTAACACAATGTGCCCTTTCTGCTTTCTGTCAAGTTAATTTTCTTACATTGTATCTATGAATATATCTTCTTTTTCATTTGTTGGCTTTTATGCTTTAGGGATACTAATTATTTCTATATAAGTACATCATTAATTTTGCAATCCAGTATGTTTATCTTTTCATTTTTTTCTCAGCCTGAGTTCACTGTAGTGATCTGCTCCTTTTATATGTTGTTGATGGATTTTTTCAGATTTTGTTTCCTATTTCTTATATCTGTTATGGTCTTTTTGATCCTCAATTTGTTTCCTTATCTCTGTAGTCTCTCTTTTCATCTCATTTGGCTGTTTAACCTCTTAACTTTGAGATACTGTTTTGCTGAATTTGTTTAAATGTTCTTAGTTGCTGTGAAGACACTGTGAATATATTCCTGACTTTTCTTGACCTCCTCTTCTTCTGGGTTGTCTTACACATATTTTGCATCCTGTGTCCTTTTTTGTAACTTTTATGCTGGATGTAGTGACATCATTGCCATGCTGTTTCTCTCTCTTCTGTTCGTGCTTGTGTAGCTCCCCCCCAAACTTCCATTTACTCTGATCCTGTATGAGTGACTTCTTAACACTGTTTCTTCTCTCTCTCATTGCTTCTTCTTCCTTCTAAAGTAGAGGCTGAGGGCTGGGTATTTCTTACTTTTCCCACTTTTGTGTAATTTGAGCAAATGGCAGCGTCAGGTCCGGCAAAATAATTTTTTTAGGATACCTGGATTTGCTTTCTACTCTGAGATCACTTAAAAGTCTCATACAAATTGCATTCACCTAAACTTGGCATTCATCCCACTCACACGGGGAATAGTCTCAGGTCTTAAGTCCAGTTTGACATGAGTCCCAGGAGATTTCACTTCCTACAGTGAGAGATAGATCCTTTTCTCTAGTTACTTTCTTTCCTTTTCTCTAATTTTTAGTTTCTTTATTTCTTTTCACCAGTCAGAAATGAAGAAAGATTATGCTATATTTCAATCTCCCTCTCTATTATTATTTTTTAATCAGGGAGGCTATTAGCAAGAATTTTCAAGGTTTTTCAACCTCATATAATATAACTTTGGGGAGGGGGGTGACATTAGGAACCAAACTTCCTTCACCTCTTCTCTCGAATATACTGTTTCTTTCACTTTCTTCTTCTTTTTTTATTGACATATACTTGATTTACAAAATTATATTAACTTCAGGTGCACTACACTGTTTCTTTCTTAGGCCATCGCTTTCAAAGTTTAAGATACTAGGTTAGTTCTTTCCTTGCTTGGTGGTAGTTGATAGATTTTTCTGGGTTTTTTTTTTTTTGGATATTTTTGTTCATTTGATTAGATATTAAGAGAGTGAAATAATGTGTGATGCAATTTCAGTCATCATAACACGGAATTCTCCTTTCATTCCCCCAATCCCCACCCCTGGTTATAAAATCAATTCATGCCCATTGTAGAAAATTTAGAAAACACACGGAAAAGAAAGAAGAAGGAAGGAAAGAAGGAAGGAAGGAAAAGATCACTCATAATTCCAGATAATATGTATCATAATTTTGACATGTTGTAGCTTTTTCTGCATATACATGTTTAAAATCGAAACTTGGATTATAGTGTGTTTAAAATTTTGAGAATTTTTTTTAAAAAAGTTTGATTTATTTTACCAAGTCATTACTCTTCTCCAAAAATACAACTTAACGGTCACAAAATATTCCATATATGGATTTCCCAGAATTTTGTCAATTATTACTTTTGTTATTGTTTTAAGTTACCGCTATTTTTCAATATTCTAAATGATGCTGTGGTGAGTATTTTTATTCCTAAACATTTATCTTCAATTATTTTATTTCTGTAGGATACATTGCTAAATTTGAAGTTATTGCATCTAAAAGTTGGAACTTTTAGAGTCTCTTAATGCACTTGCCAATTCCTTTTTTTTTTCAGAAATGCTTACCTCAACAATATTATTACTGTTACTTCGTATTGTTGATTATTCAACAATATGAAGTAAAAATGTCCACCTTGCCTTGCCCTCCTCACTTCACCTTTATCTTGCTATTGAAGTGTTTACTTCTGTTTACCCTTCCAGCCTAGAACAGGGATTTGCACACAGTAGGTGCTCAGTGACTGCTTTCATGACTGATGGGTTATTCACACTCCTCTTAGCATTATAATTTATTGGCTTAGCTTAATAGCCATCTTAGCAGACGATTGAAGACAACTACCTAGGAGATGACGTGGGGAGCTGGAGAGGGGCTGTCCCTGCTCTGCTCCGTTATTAGCTTCACTTAGAGCACGTCTGGCCATCTTTGGTTGTTTACCATCCAGGGACAGTGGAGGAGTAAGGCAGGAAGCTGAGAGCCTGGGGCCACTGCAAAATGGATTCCTCCTCACTCTGGTTGCTGGGAGGACACTAGGAAACCAGGATGCAGCCTTAGTCTAGGGAAGAAAGTTTATGGCGATAGACCCGTCTCTTGGCTTGGTCCTGATGGACAGGTATTTTGCAGCGAGTTCTTCTGGTTCCCTTACTCCTTAGTCTATGCCATTGATGCTGACTGCACAAAGCATCCCAAGAAACACCAGCACTGTGATGGTCATTGCCCTTCTCAGCAGCCTGGTCTTAGGCTACCTACAAAGCATCTTGCCGTTAAGCTGCTGCATCTCCAGTCTGGTTTACATGTTGATGATGCCCTTTCATTCAACGCATTAAACAAAACTGCATCGTGGTTGTGTGTGCAGTTACGTGCAACCTCGTGTGGGAAGCAATCTGCCAGCTTCTGAAGTCACAGTGAGGAAAAAAGCACAGTCTCTCCCCTTAATGGGCAGGAAATTCCACTTTCCTCAAAGGTATGATAGAAAAATGAGTAGGACCCTGTGACGGCTTATGGTAAGCAAGGCAAGAAGTGATGTAGATGCATGGGTGAGGGACCAATAGCCAGACATCCCTGGCAGCACAGGGCAGGGGCTGCCCCAGGAGAGCCATGAACTCCGTGTTCTTACCCCTCTCTCCTGCCAACCAAAGACTCTTATGTACCTACAGATAGATTGTGATGAAACCTTGCAGGAGAAAGTTGTCATGGAGGGGAGGGTGAAGAGGTGTGCTGTTGAGGAGGGGGGAACGTGATGGGCTGATTTCAGCTTCTGCTGTGTTCAGAGCTTAGCATGACTTGGCAGGGCGAACCTCCTCTTTCTTAGACACCCGCCTTCCAGAAACACTGGCTGGGGAGGCAGTTCATTTCTGAAACTTCCTTTTCATTTATTTGCTTTTCCCTGCCTCTCCTTCTAAATTGTTCCTGAGCCCTGTCAGTATTTCTTTTTTTCATTTCTCAGAGTTGCTTAGCCATCTACCCTCTGAGGTTTTCTAAATATAATTTATGTTTTTCTTTTGTCACTTCTATTATTTGCTTAGTGTTTTTTAGCTTGTATTGAAATATTAGGTTGTGGTTTTTCTCTGTTTCATGGCCGTATGTTTTTGGCACGTCTCCACTTTCTGTAGATTTGTAAATTTGAGTTATCCTATTTTTTTCTTCTGTGGTTGGCAGAATAAAGACCCTTCAGAATTGTCGACATCCTAATCCCTAGAATCTGTGTATACATTAATTTACATTGGAAAGGGGAATTACATTTGCAGATAGAGGGACTTCCCTGGTGGTGCAGTGGTTAAGAATCCGCCTGCCAATTCAGGGGACACAGGTTCAAGCCCTGGTCCGGGAAGATCCCACATGCCACGGAGCAACTAAGCCCCTGCACCACAAGTACTAAGCCTGCGCTCTAGAGCCCACAAGCTACAACTACTGAGCCCGCATGCCACAACTACTAAAGCCTGCGTGCCTAGAGCCCGTGCTCCACAACAAGAGAAGCCACTGCAATGAGAAGCACTGCAACGAAGACTAGACCCTGCTCACTGCAACTAGAAAGCACCCGTGCGCAGCAATGAAGACCCAATCCAGACAAAAATAAATAAATAAGTAAATTTATTTAAAAAAAAAAAGTTTGGAGGCTTCCCTGGTGGCGCAGTGGTTGAGAGTCTGCCTGCCAATGCAGGGGACACGGGCTCGTGCCCTGGTCTGGGAAGATCCCACATGCCGCGGAGCAGCTGGGCCCGTGAGCCATGGCCGCTGAGCCTGCGCGTCCGGAGCCTGTGCTCTGCAATGGGAGAGGCCACAACAGTGAGAGGCCCGCGTACCAAAAAAAAAAAAAAAAGTTTGCTGATAGAATTAAGTTTGCTTTTCAGCTGGCCTCAAGATTATTCTCTATTATCTGGTGGGTCCAATGTAATCACTAGGGTCCTTTAAAGAAAATGAAGGAGGCAGAACAGGAGCCAGGATTAGAGAGAGATTTGAAGATGCTATATTGCTGGCTTTGAAGACAGAGGAAGGGGCCACGAGCCAAGGAATGCAGGTGGCCTCTAGAAATTGGAAAAGGCCAAGAAATATTCTTCCCTAGAGACGCCAGAAGGAATGCAGCCCTGCTGACATCTTGATTTTAATCCATTGAGCCCCATTTTGTACTTCTGATTTCTATAATCGAAAGATAATAAATTTGTACTGTTTTAAGCCACGATGTTTGTAGTAATTTGTTAAAACAGCCATGGGAAACTAATATGCTCTCTTACAATATCTTTGCATGAGGTTCAAATGCAATTATTTTCTGATACCTGTTTGAAGGGAGCTCTACCTTCCTGCTTCAGTGAGGAGAAGCTGCAAGGTTTGCTCTGGTGTTCCCAATCCCTGGAAAGCTACACCCCGGAGGGGACAAGCCTTTCCCTGTGGCTGGAGTTCCGATACACTCTTCTGAAATGGAGTCGAAAAAGCAGAATTCTATTATTATTTTTTTTTGTTGTTGTTGTGGTACGCGGGCCTCTCACTGTTGTGGCCTCTCCCGTTGCGGAGCACAGGCTCCGGACGCGCAGGCTCAGCGGCCATGGCTCACGGACCCAGCCGCTCCGCGGCATGTGGGATCTTCCCCGGACCGGAGCATGACCCCACGTCCTCTGCATCGGCAGGCAGACCCTCAACCACTGCGCCACCAGGGAAGCCCCAGAATTCTATTATTTTTATCTTTAACTTTCCAGAAAGTATTTTACCCTGCCCAGACTTTGACCTGGGGACAAAATGGAAATTGGAGAATTTCCTGTTTCTTTCTCAGTTCTTTTTGATCCTTTTCCATCTTTGTCAACTGGGCTAGCCCCTTCTGATTTTGGGGGAGTGGGGTGGGGAAGAAGAGGGAAAAAAGAAGGAGAAAGAAGCTTGGTGAGTGGGAGAAAGGCAAGACAAAGGAAATCGTGAGAAGAGTGGTACTATGTACATCAGCTTAGGCGTGGAATGAAGGTCAAGTTCTGTACAACTCTGACTGAATGCCTCCCCCGCACTCTCTTGACTTTCACTTTCTTAGTCCGTGTGTGGCCACAAAGTTCTGGAAATCATTCAGATTCCTGCATTTTGACAGAATTTTCAAACAAGCAGTTCTTATGTTGAAAGACTCAAATCAGAGCATTGATACCATATGTGCCACCTGCCATACACACACACACACACACACACATACACATGCACACACCTATGAGTTACACGGACAAGCTGAAGTTAAAACTGTTATCGACTGATGAGCCTGGTGGAATATATAAAGAGTGTTTCATTATTCACCTCCTATGCTGGAGAAATGCAAATGAATTCAAGTAAAAAGGCACGTTCCAAGGAGCCGCAGCAAGGCGTCGGGATGAGGCTTGCTCATTACATTCAGTTGTCTGTTGTTCGTGCCATCCCCGATTTGCACCTGCAATTACCTCTTCACACCTGGGAGTGCACAGGTTTTGTTGATTCCATTTCAGGAATGCTCAACCTACGTGTTTCCCAGAATAAAGAGCCTTCTAGAGCTCTGGATTCTGATACCAAGGTGACAGTTACTTGTGTTCTTGAATGTTTAAAAAAGAAAGTAGGAAAAGGGGGGAAAGCCAAAGAAACAAAAGAATAAGTGGGAAAAGTCTCATACCCACCATCAAAGGAGCTGAATTCACAAGTCTGGGAACTTTCAGCCTTTGTTGCTTTTAAGTGTCAGTGAAATCAACCCCCACTAACAAGATACAGTCATTCCAGGACCCGCTCAACAGCTAGCAGGACAGGCTGTGTCATTTTCTACAAAGGCGGCTGGAAATCATTTACACTGCAAGATGCTCTGTGGTGATAACAAGGTATTCAAAATGAGAAGGAGTCTGAGATAATCTTCAAAAGGTTCCCAAGTGCAATCTGCCCCCACTCTCTAGAAGATTCCTCTGGAAGAAAGCAGATGCAAACATATCACTTGAAGTTGTTGAGACTGATAGGATTTTCTGCACCTGCGCTTGAAGTTGGCTGTCTTTTTCTGGATGAGGTGAATTACATGAGATGAGGCTGAAATTCACCAGACATTGGAGGTCAAATAGTCTGATCATTTGCCAGCCAAGAGCGAAGGAACCATACCTTTCAATATGGCAGCGAATATTTCTTCATTCTGGCTTTCTTTATACATAGTTGGGTGTATTTTAGACCTGGGAAGACCAACAGAAGCTCCAAATTGCAAAGATAAATGAGAAACATAGAAAGTACTTTCCTGTGGCCTCTGATTATATTGCCAATCTAAGAAGCAGCAGTGCGGTTTCAAGTTACAGAGTACTAGATTAAGACAATCAGTGAGGGTGAGCCTTTACGAATAATAAAAACCATTACAGATACTTTAAATGCATTTTTATTCATAAGAACAATGGTGCAGAGGTACAGACTTAATCATACTGAATATGTGCTACGCCCTCAACATGAAATTGCCCAGTGCAACGTTCTCCAAAATTCTATGAGGTGGTGACTATCAATACCAATATTTCACAGATTAGGACACTGAGGCCTGAAGCACCCAAGTTCCTTTTCCAAGGACTCACTAGTATTAATGTTTAGAAAAAGTATCTGAATTCAGTGGGGTTGACTCCAGAAAACAAGCTCTTAGACCTACCAGCAATCTATAAATATTATTCATGGAGAGAAGGGTAGTCTTAATAAGCTTTTCATCTTAGATCCAATATTTGATATTGACCTAATACCATCTTTAAGACACCCGGATGTTGCAATGAGAAAAGTTAATTGAGAGAGGACCATTGAGAGAGATTCATTTTCATAACATGCTGTTATTTTCAAAATGTACTTTCTGAGTACTTGGTGTGTATAGAAGCATCCTTGATATTCCCCAAGCAGTCTGAAGACTAGGTAATAATGTAATAAATTTATGCATGGAAATCTTAGCGGTTTCTCCATGGACCCGTGGAGAAGGAAGACTTCAGCTAAAAATTTCCTGCATTTCACTCCGCTGAAAGATCAAGGAATGTGGAGTGACTCCAGGAAATCAGAGATCAGTTGACAAGCTCTATTATCATATGGTGTCTTTCAGAAGGAAGACATCCGGGTGAAACAAGGTATACCCAGAATTATTCCACCTCAGACTGGGCACCTCAGTGGAAACTATTTCTCCAGGGCACATTTGTGCTGTGTCAGTTGAAGAAATATAGTTTCTGCTTTCCCTGTTTACTTTCCCTATTTGCTGAAAGAGACTGTAAATTCACAGTAGCAGATGGCAGCTTAGAAACACGGTTATGCAGACCTGTAGAGCACAGAGGGGCAGACGTAGGGAGGCAAGACAAAATCAGCATGAAAATTCCATTTTAAAGGGACAGGTACAAATTTAACACCGGTGTCTAGTTCTTCAAGTCTATAGGCATTTATTGAGTATCTACTTAGCAAAGGCACTGTGCTCTTGTTCGCTGCTGGTACAAAGGGAGAATTAAAAGAGGAGGACGAGGAATCATTCTTTTCTACAAGAAACTTACACTGCTCCATGTAAGATGGATGTATTCATCACTAACTCATATAAATGTAGTTGCTAAATAGTGGTACAGCTATCGGTCAAGAAATAAGAGGGCACCGTCTTGTCTGGTGGTTGCTGATAATAGTGGCAGTAGAGAGAAAAACAAGGAGTTGCACAGGGTTGATGTTTGTGTGGTTAAAGCACAAGATGTTGTGAGTGATTAAATGTGGAGGGGTTAGTTCAGTTCGAGTGAGTTTGGCGATCTTGATGCTGGAGTAAATGTGGAGGAGCCATGGTCCAAATGCAAGTCACCGGCCTCAAAGGAAAACAGAAGAGATATGGAGGACACAGTGCAAGTTCATCATAAGAACGAAGGGGGCCGTGAGCATTCTTTTCACACATGAAGCTCAGTACAAATATTATTCCACCCCAACATGATATTGGAAAGTCAGAAATTAAAACATGAGCTGAAAAGACTTGCTGAAGTGCAAAGGCTTTAAGTCTTACTTTATATTTGATTGATTGATTCGTTCATTCAACATTTCCTGCATGGCTGTGACCAGACATTGTGTTGGGCACTGGGGTTACAGAGAGAAATAGCCCTAGTCTCACATTTCTTTACTCACTATTATAAAATAAGAGATAAGCAAATGTCTTCTATTGAGGACCTGCTAGGATGCAGGGTAATGGAGTTCAGCACTTTTGTTCTTGTTTCCCAAGGTCCTAAGAACTGAAGAGGAGCTAAGCTTTGTACATAACACCTAGAACATCTATTTGACAATTCCCCCAATTTAGAAGCCAACTTGGGTCTTTTGGCCCATTCCTTTCCCAACCATTTAAAATTCCATTTTTCTACCTTTCTTCCAAACCTTCCATCTGTAATGTAAGTTTGGGCTTTTCTCTTTTGAACCAGCTGGTTGGTTCTCACTTGGACTGGTTTAAAAAAGAAGTTTATCTTAAAAATTGGGGCTTCAAAATAGAACGCTGTCATGATAAATGGAGCACATGAAAATGTGTGCATGAAGGAGGGGGTGATCAAACCTAAAGTATTGCAGGGGGCACCTGGTGAAGCCTTGGCTTTCACATCCTCTGTGATTCGGTATCTCCAAGTGTTCTGCATCCCCGCCCCCCCCATCCTCTTCTGTTGCTCATCATAGCAGCTCTGTTTTCTATTTGGTGCATATTGATTTTTCAATAATAAGCAAGATTATTGGTTTAGCAATGTCCTGTGTCTCCCGTCTCTCAATGAGAGTACGTGGAGAGTGTGCCCAGCTCTGCAAGGGCACTCGGACTGAGCACAGTATTCTTTGTATACGATCAAAGGAGGAGGGAGAATAATTTGTACTCTCCAAAGGGTGGTAACATACATGGTCCTCCCCTTCATGGGAACAGGGGCGTACACAGCGGAATGTCCTGGGAAGGCCAAGTTTGGCAGGCTCCCTGCCTGCTGACAGCAAAGGCATTTATGGCAGAACATCTTAGAAAGTTGGAACCTTGTGAAAAATGACTTCAGGAAGTCGTTTCAGGGAAATAGAAAGTCTTTGCTGACTCAACTTAGCAAATCCCAGATGGAGCACATCTCTTAAGCCAGAGTGTCAGGGATCTGGTAGCTGATAGTTTGAGCATATTCTTTTATCTCTAACAAACTGGAAACCGGATACCATTGCCTTTCCTCAAAGCTGGTTTGAGGTTTCTTGTTTGGTCAGTAGCTATAATTGATTAATATCACTGTCATGTCCCTTCGTGGTGTGAACAGAGAGGATTTGGGATAACAGAATGTGCAAGGCAGAGGGGACCTAGAGATAATGCAGTTCCAATTCCTTACCTGGTAGATGGGTAAATAAGGCCAGACATCTGCAATAACTTTCTGAAGGGCACAGTTAGTCAGCGACAGTGTGAGGATGAGAGGGCAGTCTTCCCATGTCCCAAGCAACGTACCATCTGCAACATGACAAATCTCTACATAGTATGGCACTTGGGATGCTCTTCAAGCCTGAGTTACTTCTCAGCTACCAAAGTGCGCTTAGTAAACCCATGGCTTCAGATCCTAAATGAACTGACTTCCAATAAATGAGTGAAACCTTCAAATTAGATTTATTTAATACCAGGTTAGATTATACTTCTAGAACAGTGTTATTCAATAGAAATAGAATGTGAGCCACATCTGTTATTTTACAATTTTTAACTGGCCACATTTAAAAAAAAGCAAAGAGAGATAAGTGAAATTAACTTAATACTATATTTGTAAAAAGCTTAGTATATCCCAAACATTATGATTTCAACAATATAAACCATTATTGATGAAATACTGTACATTTTAAAGAATACTAAGTCTTTGGAATCTGGTGTGTATTTTATTTCAATAGCCACATGTGCCTAGTGGCTACCATATTGGACAACTTAGCTCTAGAGTCAATCCAATCCCCTTTTTGTGGTCTTCACTGAATTAAGCTTAGAGCGGAACTTCGAATGGTTTAATCTCTGAAGAAGATATTTTCTAAATCACAACCAAAAAATTCATGTGCTGTTTCCAAGAATGAGAAGCAGCCCAGAAGATGCAATTTAGAAACCAACATATTCAAATTTCTGGTACAGTTTAATGGTTCTTTGGAACGAGGGGATAGCATATTGAAATTGGTACTTGAAAAATCTAAAGCAAACAGAAACTGTAGATGAGCCACCCTACAGAATTTATAGTGATTTTGGAACAAGCTGCTCCACGGCTTCTGAGTTGATGGCTATGATTCTTTCCCTCTGCTGAAACCATCTCATGTTTTTGCTCTTTTCCTATTAGCCAGCTGATATGGTTCCAATCACCCTATTAGCCTCCTCTAAGGCTGTGATGCTATAAATTCCTTGCGAGCATTGTCTGTAACATGATTTTTCTTCTCTAGGCAATATTCTACTTTCCTACGTAATAAATTTTTTTGATGGTAGAATAACCCAAAGTTGAACAATAGATTTATGTGTTACTGGTGGAGGGAAGGAGGGAAAGTTCATTCTCATTATAAAATTCCTGAAGATATTTCCTGAAGGTACAAGATGATGAGACCAAGAACTTTTAAGGCTGGTGGAATGTAGGGGTAGGGGTAGGGGGTAGGTAGGGCAGCTTTTAGTGCAGGCAGCCAAATAGCCTTGGTCAGCCAGAGACTCTAAGCTCTTAAGGAGGCAGAAGCTACTGCATTGGTTCATGTGTGTATCTCTAGGATGTGGCACAATATTTGGTCATTTAGTAGCTTTCTAAAAGGTTGATCATTAGATGAATAAAGGATTAAGGAAATCATGCTTCACGTTTTCCTTTCCTTGTATCCTCTTGCCTCTTCTTGGTCTTCCTGTAGGGGTCAAGGAAGACAGGTTGGTAGACCCCTGAACCTTTAAAAGTTCACATAGGCCTTTCAGGGGGTAGAGAAGGGTCTTTCTTTCTTCACTCCCTTATCAGGAACTGAAAGGTGCTTTGGCTGCTACCTCTGGCTTAGAAGGGGACCCCTGCTCCAGGGTTGCCTGTCTCTCTACTCCCCCCACCCCACTCCTCCCTTATCCCACCTGCCCCCAAGAGATGGGAAGGAGGGCAGTGACGTAAGTTGGTGGTTGGACTGTACATATCAAGCCCCTTGGACACTGAAAGTTGGGACATCGTGTATGTGTGTGTATGTGTGTGTGTGTGTGTGTGTGTGTGTGTGTGTTTATGGGGTGTTGGAAAGTGGAAGAGAAGATGCTTTGATTGTCTCCTGTTACAAACACCTGCTGGCAATTAGGCCCTTTCCTTCATGGAAGCTTAGCTCTCCCCCCTGGACTCCCCTCCTTCCCATGCTACAGGGACTCTCCAGAAGGGCCATGGTGGTGAGCTACAGTCTCCTATGTCAACTGACTTGGCAAGGCCAAATTGGCTAGAGAGAGGAGGCTTGGGCTTATCAATGTTTAGTGCTCAAAATGTAGATCGTAAGAAAGTTGAAGATATTCCTATAGTTTTGGGGTGGGGAATAGACTGGCTACCTCATCCAGAGATTCTTTGACCGCTAGCATAATGTCCTCATGAAACACTGAGGCGTTTGGGTTCGCTTGTTGGCAGGGGGGCTGGTCAGGGAGGAAGGGAGACAAGTTTAATTTTCATAACATTTGCTGAATGATTCAACAAATTTTGACAACTTATTCAGAGCCAGGGTGAGGTCCTTGTGAGAAACGATTCAGGTTGGTCAGAGATTAGACTAAGGGAGAAGATGGTCAGAATTGGTACCAGGGACAACCTGCTTTTGACCCTACTCCACCCTACATCACATCACATCACACACACACATACACACACTGACTCACAGGGCAAAGAGGGAGCTCTGGAGGAGAGGGGAGTTTTTTCCTAAAGGATGTAATAAAGTACTGTCTTTTATAAGCCTCTAAGGCAGGCCTTGCTCAGTATGGTGGAGGCAACAAGGAAATACCCGGGTATCTGGCATCCAGAGCAGATGCCCAAACGTTAGATCAACTGCAAACAAAGAAAGGTTAACTTCCTCCTAATGTTCGTCTCTGGAAAAAGGAGGTGAACTTCCTGCCAGAGGAGCTTTATGAACCTACCAGGCTGGCAGGCCTAGGCCAGCTCTTACTGTTGTCTGGAATTCTTGCCTCCTTCCCAGGCTTAGAAAATACACCCGACCCCAGTGCAGACTGACCACCACCAAGCCCCCATGTGAGGAGAACTCTAGCTCCAATCACATGGTTTATTTGACCCCAATGCTTTGACATCCTTGTCTCTGGCCCCACTGATGCCAGGGCATTTGCATCCACTTGATTTCAGGGGCTCTGGAGGTCACTCACAGGCTGTCCCAATGCCAAGGTCCATCATGGGCAGTCCACCACCTCTCAAGGAAGCTGCATGTAGTGGGCTGCCCTCCTGAGGAGCTCTCTGCCTCTGAGTTACTCCTACATGCTTCTCCCTGGGTCAGTAATTGCTGCTATCAGTAGCTTCATCAGCTCTGGTCAGTTTCCTGGACATCAGTGTGGGCCAATCAGACCCCAAACCAGAAGACCACATTAGGAAGTACTATTAGATCTTTTCAAGAACACTTCCTTCTAGATTTCTTTCTTACCTGGGTATGGAGTAGTGCTTTCCTACCTGCATAGTGACTGGAAATCATTGATCGTAGCTTTGCTCTTCTAGCCTTGCCCAAAAGACCACCCCATAGATTTCCCCTGGGTTGTCAGCTCACCAAGTCTGTCCTTAGTTCACTCCCAAGAGGCATTAGGACACCTTAAATGTACAAATGCAATACACTTGCTACAAGAAACAAAGAGCAGGGTCAACTCCATTAGGCCAGATCCCTGACTCATTTTCTTTTGCTCAAGTGAAGGAATCAGTCCTGCTAAACATCTGTGGGGCTGGAAAACGTAGCTGTTGAAAATTGTAGGGTGGGTAGGAGTACTTAAGCAGTGGTGGGTAAGATGTGGGTGGAAGTTCAGAGGCAGCGTCCATCTGAATTCTCTGACTGACCTGCACGTTCATTATCTATCCACAGACTACTCAAATGACCAAGCAATAATAGCCCTGGAACCATGATTAAAGAGTGCATGAAATCAACTACAAAAAGAAAAAGAAGAAGAAGAAGAAGAATGGCAAAGCGTTAAAGTGTTCAGGATGGGTCATTTATAGCAAAAGGCATGAGTTGTATGGTTGCAGCCAGTCTCTGGTGGGTGTCTATTATTTTATTCATGCATTTTTTGGCAATTAAAGTCATCTTCAATATGAAGATAAATGCTGACTAAGGAACTTACGAAAAACTTAAAAAATTTTACGAACTGCTTCAGCATTCGCTTTCAGAAAGCTCTTAGAAGTTCTGTAAGGAGAGATGCATACATTAGGGTAAGTTTAAACCTGTCTCCAGCCTGTAAGTTAGGCTAAAAACATAGACGTTCATGACTGTTTTCCCTCTGTTCACCAAAAAATTCACTTGTCAAAACAAGACAAAGATCTGAATTTATCATTGTACTAAATGTAAAATGAACTGGAAGCCACAACTCAGCATATGTCTATCTCTCTCGGAAAATAGTCATGGATCTTTAAAGCAAGATGGATGTTTACTTTTTTAAAAAAAGAATAGATGCCTAGACAGATTAACAAATGAGTTCTAATTAGTCCCTGGTGATAGACTTATTTCCCACAAGGGTTGGTCAGTATCTCTTTCTTGGGCAGCCACAGGTGGCACCCCCAAAGTTCAGCTGCCCATCCTGCAATGCACACAGCTCCTGCCCAGCTTCAGTCAGATTGAGAAGCAGATCCACCTCCTCTTCTAGCTGAATATCTCCTAACTTCCATTCTACTGATGACATCACCTTTACACTGCAAAGATGGTACCTTTGTTTCCTATAAAATAACCAGGTATTCTACTTATCCCTAAGCTCCCAGTACTCTTATTTGAAAGTTTACTGGATGGGGAATATTGCTGGGAAAATATTGCACCTCCTATGCCATGTGATTTTCATGTTCATGTTTGACATTGTCAAGCAGGAAGCAATTTTAACGTGCCACTGTTAAAGTGACGACGTAGCTAAGGTCTCGGAGATGACAACAACGAAGCAGGAAGACTGTAAACCACACCTGCTCTAAATCACATCTGTGCTATACTTCTCACTACAGGTGGAGTTTGAGTGTGAAATTACTGTACTGGCTATGACCACTACAGCCTCATTAAAGTCAAAAAATTCATCTATTTATCTTTTGAGGAATGTATATGTTTCTCATGGATTTACAAATTAGACACTTTATTGCATTTTAGGCTAATAGTAACTGGCCTTCATTTATTGACCTTCTATATAACATATTGCAAATAAAACATAAATCCATCTTTTGACTTATCCTAGTGGGTTTATTACCAAATGTATTAGAAAGGCCTTTATAATTTTTTCATGCATTTTGGACTCAAGGAGGAACATTTTATTAGAGTTCTAAAGTTGTCTGCATTCTACAAGCCTCGGCAACTTGAAGAGCTCCGTTTCAATCCCCCAAGCCCCCTCTTTGACGAGCCCCATCTAGTCTCTGACTTTTGGGAGAAAAGAGATTGCCCACTGAAAGTTTTCCTGAATGCTGGAACAGAGGAAAACTTTTCCCACCCCACTCCATCTCCAAAACAGGACACGAGTAGCTTTTCATCTCTATGGCTTCTTCCTCCTAACAGAAATAGAAACTCTTTAATTAAATAGAAACTCTTTAATTAAATCTTGGAGAGGTGTGACACCTGAGTGTCACCACATACCATGTCATCGATTTTGGAGAGAAGTATTTAGAGGAGGTTGAGAGGGAAGGAAAGAACCCGCAAACTGATTTTTTCCCCCCTGATTTAATAAAGTCTCTTAGCCTCCTGAGCCCACTGTGGTTTTCTTGAATTGCACAGCTGTTGCACAGCTGGCAACAACCTAGATCAATGCTGATCTTTGGCCAAAATGTAATGAAGGACTCAGTAGAGTGGAAAGTTAGTGCAGAGTCACTGGTGCCGTCTGGGGTGTATGCTTCCCCGTGGAAGGCGAGAAACTCAAAGAAGATGTACTGGACCTTAAAAGGAAAAAAAATCTTCAAACAATTGGCTTTGGAAACGGACACATAACAAAATTCACCAGAAGCTACTGTGTTTCTCATCTTTCATCCAACAGCATGGAGATAGATGCCCTTTGGAGGATTTTGGGTTGGAAGCACATGTTGGGGCCCTAAGGGGCAGAGTAGGACCTGCGTTATTTTGCAGCTCCCACCTTGCCCCACCTGGACTGATGCTGGAGGGCAGAGGGTAGGGAAGAGGGAAGGGGGAGAGGGCTTAGAGAGTTCTAGTCTGTCTTTTAGCATTTTCATTCCTTTTGCTTGTTGGAAACAGCAAAATCTCCTCCAAACCCTCAGGTTCCTTTCTCTCCTTTATCTTTTATCAGGGGTTGAAAAGGGTCGTTAAAGTTGACAGGAAGAAAACACATATTGGACTGATTTCAGCAGCGAGGGTTGATGAACAGAGTACCACCCACTGTCTGAATTGTTCTAGTCTTTTTATTTTTTAATATAATATCGGGCTCTATCTAGCAAAAATGGAAATAAGTGACAAATTATTAAATGTTTTAGTTTCTTAGTGAAAGTTTACGTACAGACTCATTATTAAGTAGTTGTTATTACCTACCACAGTTTATATGGATGAGATATATTTGAAAAATTATGGGCCACATTGCATGTTTTATGAAAAGCTCTGAATCCACCTATTTCAGGCAAAGACATC
The DNA here is from genome assembly GCF_949774975.1 of Lagenorhynchus albirostris. Taxonomy (NCBI): domain Eukaryota; kingdom Metazoa; phylum Chordata; class Mammalia; order Artiodactyla; family Delphinidae; genus Lagenorhynchus; species Lagenorhynchus albirostris. The sequence goes on from NC_083108.1 coordinate 19,037,368, forward strand.
AAGTCAATGTACCTGGGAAATAAGAGGCTGTCATCCTGGACCTGTTGTGGCTGCCAACCCACTGCTTGTGACCTTTCCAAAGTGACCTGATGACTTGCTGCTGTGGTTTGCCCAGTAGAAGGAAACACGCAGCCCTGCCTTCCTTTCCCACCCCCATCAGAGGGTAGGAGGTGCAGTAAACTGAACTGGTACTTTTCCTCCTCAGCCAGCCATTCCAGCCAAGAATCCCTCCGCGGCCCTTCCCCCTGTTTCAGGCCAGCCCATCCTCCACACAGCAGCTCCCCATTTTAAGAGCCTCAGATTAACTGAACAGGTATCTCTGGGGATGGAATCAAGACATCTGTATTAAACAAAAAAATTCCTCCAGGTGATTCTAATGAATAGTCAGCTCAAGTAACTATTACTTCAACTGAATCTTATGAACTGGACTTATTTCATGCTCTGGCTAATAGAGTTTGACTGCTTTCTCTGACTTTACTAAGTTTTCTGCCCATGATTTCTGACCTTCTTTTTACCCCTTTCTACCGGAACAGATTTTTGGTCTTAGGCCCCACTGTCGATCCTGTTCTGTTGACTCCTGCACTAGGCAATCTTGGTTGCCTGCTTCCCAAGTATCCATCTCCTTCTCCCACCTTCATCCTCTGGCTTCTCTTTGGGCAATTCACCCACCCCCTCTTGCCTTTGAGTTTGGTTGAAATTGTCCCCACCTCTAGTTGTAGAGGTGGTACCTGACTGGTTTCAAGCCATAAGCTTTTTATTTCCTCCTTGGGCATAGTGATTAGCTCAGGAATGGGCATATCAGAGACAGAGACAGGGGGAGGGATTTCTCAGGTGTTAGGGACACCTGTGAGAGAAAAGTTTGTCCTTATTTTATTGGAGATACTGGAAGGCATGCTTTTATTTCCTGGTAGATGTGACAAAGAAGGAAGCACCCCAAGACCTGCCGGCCACCGTCTTACAACTATAAAGGAGGAGTCTACCAAGAACGAATTCAATACTGAAGAAGCAAGGCTGACAAGGACAGAGAAAGGAACTGTGTCCTAGTTACATTGGAGCTGCTCTTCAGTGAGGAGAGTGTCGAAATAGTTCAAACTAACAGATGATGAAGCTCCAAACCAAAGCAGTAGCAGTGAGAGAGATTAAAGGCGTAGACATTACGGGATGTGAACGTGAGAAGGAGAGTCATCAACGATGCAGGGGGGAAAGGTCAGTTCTTGGAGTAAGGTCTCTAACATGGTAGAAGTGAATGGGGTCCCAGGTACGGGTAGAAGGCTAAATCTTGGGCAAGGAAAGATATATTTTTTGCTGGAAAGCTATACTGTTAATAAATTAGAGAGGAACGGAAGAAAGAATGGGCACATAGGTACATTCACAACTAGTTTTATTATGTTTGAACTCCAAACTTGTTGGCTCATACAATCATTCATTCATTTACTCATTTGACCAATACTTATTGCCAAGTATTGAGTTACATGCTTGACATACAGCATGGTCCCTTTATCACCCTTCCACACAACTGCCCATGTCAAGCTGAAATTCCCATGAAGATTTGGAACCTACCGGAAAGTAGACTTGCACATTGTGGCCCACTTCCTGAATTCTAAATCACCCACTAAGCTAGTTATACTGGAATTGGGTGCATCCTCCCCAGAGACACATTTAAATTCCCTTAGATTCTGTGAACCCAATGTTTTGAGTACAGATTTTGAACCTGGACCATATTGCCTCTTTTTGTAACATAACGTGAGACCCACCTCTTAGAAAGGGGGCTCCATGCCCCCTTGCTAAGATCTTCTCCCCAGGTAGCCAACCCTCCATTTCTTCAAATGCTGCTTTATTAACTTTGCCAGAATTCTGAGGGCCTGTGTTTAGCCAGCTTCTTCTGGAAATCACATTGTTTTAGACAATGTCGAGCTCCGATGGGTGGAGAAGCAAGAATGCTTTCAGCGGTCTCGTCTGCAAGGCTTTGATGTTCCTTCTCAGTCATATTGTGTCAGTGGAAACGTTGGTCTGCGCACTCTGGCAATTCTTTCAAAATGCACAAATGTTGAGTGTGTGTTTTTAATGGCTTTAAGCAATTAAAACAAGAAACAATTTAGAAATCATTAGAAATAGCGGCTCACTAACCCAAGAAGACTGAGGGCCTGGATGGCCACTGGCTTGTCGCTGTGCCTGGGACAGAGTTGTGAAAGGAAGGCTTACTTAGGTCAATGGTGGTTTCTGAAAATTTGGGGGTAATCTAAATCAGCTGCTGCCTCTACCATGCAGATGCCCCTGAAAATGGGTTATTAGAAAGTAACTGGGGGGAAATGTGGTGCCTCAGGAAAATGACAATTAAATACAAATGCAGGAGTGAACACATTAAATATATAAACACATGCGCAACCAAAAATTAAAAAAAAAATAAGGTGATTTCTTCAAACTAGAAACTTAAAGAAATTGAAGCCAAGCATTCAAAATGTTTAGTCCAAGCAAATTCTCCAAGGGCGCACAGGGAGGGTAGTGAGCTGGTAGAGGAGGGGAGATTTCAGAAATCGTGTAGGCAATGGTCATCCAACGATAGGAAGAGATGGATTAGGTTATCCGTAAGCACATTAAGATGATAAAAATTCCAGCATCAGAAGGAATAAAACAGTTGAAAGATCATTAACATGAATCAGAGATTAATCGACATAAAACTTAAGAAGGCTGAGCCCGGGTTATCGGCTATCAATGGGACTTGTTTTAGCAGGGAATTTCAGAGGATTTATCTCCAGAGAATATGGATAAAGAGTTGCTCTTGAGTAAGAGATATAACCAAATGAAGTAATCCTGCAAGATGACCTTCCTTTTACAACGACCCATATTCAAGACCAAAAAAAAAAAAAAAAAAAAAAAAAAAACCCCACAAGAACACTGTGTCTTTTGCAAACCCATATGCAAAATGTATCATCTCTATGGTTCATTATTCTCTGACTCCAAAGAAAAATCGGTTTGGGTCTCTTTCTTTGAGGAACCAAATTTGAGTTTGAGCGGCACTTCTCGCCAAATGAATTCATCTTTCAATTATGTTAGAAGTTAGAAGGACACACAGAGAGAGGAAAAAAAAATTCAAATCCTTTTTCTGCTTGTTCCAATCAGTTTAGATCCTTCCCATTTTAAGAGAGCAGCGAAAAGTCATCTTCACCAGAAACTTGAGTTTCTGAATTCACAACAATGATTATAGACAAATTACAGCCTTTATCTTTTTCCATTAATAGTGAGGAATAGCCAATTTAAACAAAAACAAAAACTGCTATATGGCTTTCTTTTTTCCTCTTTGTGGAATTGGCTACCATGTCCTTTTGCTTTTAACCCATTTGGTACTTTTATCAGAAGACAGACAATGAACTAGGATTATACTTTTGCCTACTTTTGGCTTCTACTTTTTCTTGTTTTCTCAGATTTTAGTAATATTTATGGTGTGTTTCTGCTCCATGTCTTTCCTGAGAATGGACTCCACAAACCTGTGTGCTTTCACTTTCCTTAGTTAACTGTCAGGGTTCTGTCCCCCAATGCCCCGTCCAGACCTCACAGGCACCAGGAAGCAGAACTAGGGCTGACGTGTCATACGGTATGACAGTCTCATCTGGTACCTCGCTGACCTTCTGGAAGGGTGCTCTGCAAAGAGAAGGCTAGTTCAGACCCAGACAAGGCCCTGCAGATCAGCGGTCATGACCAGGCGGGGTTGCGTGGGGTGGGACGCATCAGTGGCCCCAACTTCAAAAGAAAAACAACTTACATGTAATTGGAGGAGCTGCTCTGGCCAGGAGTTCCCTGCTGTTTCCCCTGGATCCCGACAGGCTCTCGAGGGGCCTGAAGTGTTGACAGTTGGGTCCCAGCCCTTGATACCCCCCAGAACTCAGGAGGCAGCCTAACATAGCGGTGACGGGCCCAGGCATTGGAATCAAGCAGGCCTGAGAGCAAGCTATTCCAAAAAGCGCTCTTGAAACTCATGGAAGAGACAACTGTCTTGAGAGCCAAGGCTCCTAATTTCCAGGAGCTGGGTGTTTTGGAAAACAAAACACTTAAGGGAATATGAACCTTCAATTTATGATATAAAAAATGTCCTGGAAAGAAAATCGGTAAAGAGCTCAACTAGCCTGTCTGCATAGACCAGATAAAGGTAGTCGGAGCTGGTACAAGAGGTGCTATGGAGAGAGAGAAGATGGCTTTTTCTCTGAGAAGGGGTCCTGTTCCTTGCCTGCTATGCTGGGGTGGCGGTGACTGGACAGTGGAAATCCCACACAGGTAAGCAGGTGCCTCCCTGCCTGGATGCCTGGAGAGGTGCTGGGCTTGAAGAGAAGCCCTCTGTGTCAGCAAGGGGTGCAGACTTAGGACAGAACTGACATAAGGCCAGTTCTAAGCACGAAAGGCGAAGAGCAAGGTTGTGGAATCAGCTGAGAACAGAGGGGAGGGGGACATCTCATCAGGATCACGGATGGGAGAGGTTGCCTGTGGGAAATCATAAAGTATCTGAATTTACTACCTGACTATAACTAGATCAAGTATTTTGCCAGTAGATTAAATGGGGCTTAAAAGATAATTTAAGTTCATTTATAGAAAAATGATCAAGTCAAAGTTTTTACGTACCCAAGTGTGTAGCTTGCAAATTTTGTACCTGGTAAAGGACTTAGTACCCTATCATTTTTAGTGGAGAGCCATTTAGGGTTTTTAAGTCTTTGATGGCTAGAACTAAAATTTTGTCGTAGAAAGAAAGGAAGCGAACTTGGAGGTTGGGTGACTAGTTAATGGTGAGGATGATACTCAGTGAGAAGAAATGAGGTTTTGATTTTAAGACACATCCTAGATATTGAGGATTCAGAAATGAATTCAATGTAGAGTGAAAAGTGCAGGGACAGTTGAAATATTGGAAAAGCTCGAGGACCTGGAACAGAGACGGTACCATCAGGGAAGTGGAGAACAGCAAGTGATAATGTGAAAGGTGATAAGTTTGTCTTTCAAGTAATTTATTAAGAGCTTTTACATTAATCAAAGTAATCAAAATAGCCATGTGAGGAAAGCAATAGAATATTGTAGATACAAAAATGGATGTGCAGACTTGTACATGAATGCTCACAGCAGCAGTATATACATAATAGACAAAATGTGGAAACCACCCAAATGTGGTCTGTCCATACAATGGAATATTATTCAGCCATGAAAAGGAATGAAGTACTGATACACACTACAACAGATGAACTTCAAAACATCAAGCCAAGTGGAAGAAGTTAGCCATAGAAAGTCACATGCTATCTGATTCCATTTATATGAAATGTCAAGCACAGGGAAATCTACAGAAACAAAGTAGTTGCCAGGGGCTGGGAAGGGGTGTGTGTGGAAACAGCGAGTGACAGCTAACGTGTACAGGATTTCTTTTAGAGGGGACAAAAATATCTAAAATTAATTGTGCTGCACACCCTGGGGATATGCTAAAAAATGTTAAATGTACACTTTATTTTTTAAAATATTCATTTATTTATTTATTTTTTTTGAAATGTACACTTTAAATGGGTGAATTGTATGATATAAAAATTATATGGTAATTATCTCTCTTTTTTTTTTTAATGGATGTGTAGAGAACATTGGCAAGTTGTCCAGGATGATTCAGTCAGTAAAGGAGCAGAGTGTGAGTCCTAGATTTGCCCAGAGCTGAGCACAGAGAGGCTCAAAAACAATTTCAGGTCTGCCTCAAACTGTGTCCTTCTGGAGACCGATCAGGTAGGCATTCTGAATTGCCTTCCTTTTAATTCAGACTCAGCCGACGTTGGTGTTCAAATCTAAATTTAAGTTTACAATTTCATAGACTTGTTTCTTGAGAATATAGGAACGTCACAAACTCAGTCTCCGTGGGGGTTATCAGATACGAAACTGGGGTAAGGATGCTTTGATAAAATCTATTGAATAATTAGATTTCTAATGGTCGGGGAGAAAAGAAATTGTAACTGTTTGGTTGTCTGCCGAATAGCACGCCACAGAGCGTAGGACACCAGGTTGGACGGTATGGATGGAGCTCAAAATCTCTCTTGTTGCAAATGATCGGTCTGACGCAGGTTGTGGTTGAGTGACTCGTCTAAAGTCACTTGGGCCACTTGAGCTGATGTTAGAAACAAGGGCTAAAGAACTTTTTAATGTTATGGTGCTTTGACTCCATGCTATTTGGGAACATTTCAGAGTTTTTCTGAATTGCCGACAACAGGTTTTTTATTTCTCATCAGAAAACAATACCCTGATCCAGAATTTGCAAAAAAAAAAAAAAATGTGGTTAAAACAATTGTATTATTTGAAAAGGCAAATGATATTCTGGTCCTATAGAGGCTGGAGATCATAGATTCCCTATATCCCATAGTTGTTTCTATTTGGCTTTATAGTAAAATCATCTTGAAACATTAAACCCTAAACATAGCCTGTACATGACAGCAAAGAAACTTTTACAAAAAGAATAAATTGCCGAATGCAAGTGTGGACTGTAATTTCTTGACATGGAATGGAAGCAGATGCGCCCAACTTAACATGTCGCTATTAAATTCACTTCCAACTGGCGTTTCTTCTCCTTTGGTGGGATGGAGGGGTGTTGGCACAAAGCTCTCTTTTCTGTTCATCAAGCAACTCTGTTTTGGTGTATGCCATGAGAAGTTACTCTTGGGTCATACATTAATTTGGAATAAAGGTTTAAGCTATAGCCCTAAGTTCTGTATTTTGTCACTGCTACACCTGGTTTTAAGAGTAAGCTGTTAAGTTGAGTTGCCCGTTCAAAAGCAGTAGGATGTAATAGCCTGTTGTATCTTTAGCATCCTTTAGCACCACTTATTAAAGTATAGCATAAACTTGCAAAAAGCAAGCAGCTGACACATATCGAGTATTTACTATGGGCTGAACACAGGGCTGGGGACTTTGGGTCCATCATGGCTAAGCACTGTAAGAGCAAAGCAAGATAGGCATTTTCTCCACTGTGATGGGGCCATGGAACTGTAGCTCTGAGAGGTTAAGGCTCTTGCCTGTGGTCACGATTTAGAAACAGCCAAGCTAGCACTGTGAAGCTCTGACAGTGAAGCATGAGTGCTCTTCACTAGCATGGAAACATGGAAACCATCTCACATTCACCCTTGTTTTCCAGTAGAAGAATGGTAGTGAGGGAAGCTAAGGGACCACCAACATCACACACTTGGCCAGGACAGGAACTGAGGTTGCCTGGGGTGGAGGTGGGGAGAGACCTCCATGTGGTATGACCTGGAGGATGATGACAGAGAGGCAAGAACTTAGAAATGGCCCAGAATGTAATTTACCAGACTAAACGATGATGCTGGAAGTCCATGCTTGTGCATATGTTTTGAGGTCTATTTCTAGGATATGGAAAGAAATTCCCAGGCTCCTTCACATCCTATTCTAAGGTGCCCATCAGGGGAAGAAGCGTGGCATTCAATGATTGGGGCCAACCTCCAAGGAGCTGTGAATGTCCATTCTTACTGGCCCAGGGAAACATTAATTTATATAATCCATGAATCTTACTCTTATCTTCTTACATAGAGCCTTCTGTGGTAGGGGTGAGAACACTGGACTTGTCTTCAGAATGCCTAGTTTGGATTGGGTGCTTGCAGTATACTACCTCTGTCTCTTATGGGAGGTGACCTCTCTTCTCTCTGACTCAGTTTCTTCATCCGTAAAGCAGTACACCCACCTACCTCTTAGGAATGTTCCTCTCTATCAGGTCTGGCCACAACTCGTATTTCTACCATGGAGAAAATTTGAACTGTTCCATCCCAGGTCCCTGAAGTGCTTTTCCCTCTTATGATTGTGATCATGTGCTTGTGAGGCTGGTGGGCTGGGAGGATGTCCACTGCTGGAGAACTCTGAGCAAAACTCCGGTGGAGGTCAACACACCAGATCTGCTTTCACACAGATCGTTTGAACACAATACTCTTCGAACACAATATTCTGTATCCTTCGAACACAATATCCTGAGCTGCATATTAAATACAGGCTAATGGGACTTGGGCCTAAAATGGTGATATATGAACACTTAGAAATATACAATTCACTCAAAGGAATGGTTCAAATGGCTAAGAAATTTGGAACGGATACAAAGAAATACTTTTCCATGCAGAGTGCGGTGGACCTGTGGAATTCACAGCTGCAAGAGGTAATTGAGTCAAATGCCGTGGGTGTATTTCATAAAGAGCTGGTGTGGCAGACAGCTGCCCGGGCAATGCAAATTGTGCTGTTAAAATTATGCGCTGGTTAGGCATTCACCATTGTCACAGGGGACAGAAGTCTCTAGGACTCAAGACACAAGTTGGGGTAGCAGCTATTTTTACTAGAGAGCCCTTTATTTTTCCCAAGTACTTTCTCACATCACTCCTCTGAGGGAGGAAAACAAAACAAAACAAAACAAAACAAAACAGGAAGGGGGTGTAATGGTAACTTCTCTCTTTGAGTGTGTGTCGAAAGAGGCACTGGGAATGTTTGGCGCTGTTTTCCTCAAAAAGAAAAAAAATGATGCAAAGTTTCCTTTGATCTCAGGTAAGTCAAGTTCTCATGTAATTGCATGTTTTCTGACTAAACTTTCCAAAGTGAAGTTTCTTCACAGCGACCCAATCCATTTTTCTCAGATAATTCTGTGAAAATGGAAGCACAATGCTCTTTTGCCTTTAAGTAATTAATTCTGATGGTTCGTTTGGCCCCGCATCTGTTGACTGAAAGTGTCTTCAGAGGATCCTGGTCCTCCAAGCCCGCCTAGAACCTTCCTGAATCTTCCAGAAGCTCTCTGGGATTGCTCTAGCTCTTGAACCATGCATATTCAGATAAAGGAAACAGGAAAGTAGAGCAAGTGTCTAGAGTGTTTAAAGCATTTTCCTTTGGGACCGGATTGGATGGACACATCAAAATGAGAGATGCTGACATTCTGCTTTGTAGATGAAGCCTTAGTATTCATAAGGCCACAACCTTTCTTCATTCTGTCTGCGTATCCTTGGCTTTTATTCCCTTATTCTGAAATCCTGGCATCAGCAACCCTTCAGAGGCAGTGGCCCAGCTTGTTGACCCCCGTTTTTCTGGCATGTTGTGTGTTTGGGTTGAAAGATAAGGAATTGTAATGATGACAAGGTGACTCTGCAGAGGACTTTGAAAAGCGTGGGGTAAAGGCTTCGGGGTGGCTCCCAGCTTGGGGGCTGCAGAAAGGCAGCCTGGCTGCTGACACTGGCACCGGGTCCAGGTTGTGCAGCCCTGTACAGACTTGTATTTTACAAAATGAACACTTATCCTTTTCACTGGGCCAAGGGGAGTCTGCATTGCCAACCCCCATGAAATAGGGCTCTTCTGCTCAAGGGAAAGATGGAACTCACAACGCATGGCTTTGGTGTTTCCTCTCTGTGAGTCTTCACTAACGGAAATCTCTAGTCCTTGGGTACGAAACCAGAGAAGGCTTGTGAAGGACTACAGACCCTCAAAGACAGATGATGGACAAACCTGCCATCATTTGGGGTCTGTCAAAAGCTTCAACTCATTCCCATGTTTCTGAGTCAGTAAAACCAAAAACATATTTTTCCAAACACATTTCCACCCTCCCATCATTTAAAAAACCCTGTGTAATTTAAGGGAAATTCAATCCATATGCTCTTGATTTGTTTACACTTGTATCATCAAAATATGTTTTTAAAGAGCTTTCGGAGATCCCAAAAGACTCCTCAGCCTTTTAAATGAGCCTTTTAAAAGCTTTTTTTCCCCTCTTAGTAAACAGGAGGTTGCATGTTGCCAAGGGTAAATGAACTTGAAAATGAAGAGGTTTGTGCTGGGCTCAGAATTTTAAATCTACCACTTCTGCTTGGGGTTTGAATTCTAAAATCAGCTCCTGGAGACTTGTCTCTGCATTGTTACAGGTCATGAGGCCAACAAAGGACTTGTTCTGTAATAACTGTATCTCCAGAGCAAGGGGCCAGAACCTTCTTCAGAAAACAGTGAGAAGAAAAGACAAGGGTAAGGTACCCACGTCCCTTCTCCTTTCACAAGAAAGGAAGAGAAAAAGAAAAAAAGGAAGGAAGAAAGATGGAAATAAGGAAGGAAAGAAGGGAGGAAGAAAGGAAGGAAGGAAGAAACAAAGAAAAAACCTACCTCTAAAAACCCCAAACATCTCATCCTTCCCAAGTCCTATAAATGACCCTATAAAGTTATCCAAGAAAATAACTGACATTGACATTTGCTTATATCTTTGGGACCATTAATGGTTCTTCTTCACAAAGTCCTCTGTGCTGCATGGTATCGTTGACTCATATGATTGAAAGTGTTTCCTATTTTACAGATGGGGAGACTGAGGCCCAATTGACACAGTGAGTGAGGGACAACACTGGGAATAGAGCAGTTTCTGGATTCGTGCTCATTCTACCTCCCTCACTGCTGTGTTCTCACCCCCATGCCCATTGTATAAATGAGGAAATGTAAGTGATGGTTATACCTCCTCATGAGGAGGGACTACCACCTCTTTATTCTACCTTCATGGAACCCCCTTTTTGTTTAGCAGTTAGCACAGAGGAGGAGTCGGTAATTATCTGCTGAGAAAAGGGACAGTTAGATCCATGCATACTAGAAGAAACTCAGAGCTAAATATGCACACACACACACACACACACACACACACACATTCATTCTTAGAGGCATCAGGAATCTGGTTTTGCTTGAATTATTCGAGTCTCTTGTTTCTGTCTGATTTTTCTGCCCAGCCTGTTGCTTGGCTTTGTCAGATATTTCAGGCCAAGACATTTCCAGAATGATGTCATCACCCAGATCTTCTTTCATATCAGAAATCAATGTCTTTAATCCTGCATCTCAAAGAGAGGGAAGGAACGACACAGCAAAGCTTATAGACTATCCCGCCATCACTGTTAAATGGGTCCTATCTGTCTAGCCTTCTCATGGAGGGAACGGGAATGGACCCACCAGCCAGAGACTCAGTCTGGAGCTCCTACGTTGGCAAAACTCATACTAATCAGTTAGTCACAAACCTGTGACCTGGGTGTGTTCACAGACTCGTGCCTGCGCTGACATTTCTGATTTTAATCCAGCGATGTGTGTGTTTAACTGAAGGCTTTCATTTATGCTTGTTAGCAGTATTTGGTCTATCAGAAATAGCATATTTAGACACTAACAATTCATCTTGGAAACAAGAGGAAAGACAAGTGTTTGGTTGGCCAAAAAAGTTGGTTCGCGGTTTTTCTGTAAGATGTTACTTTTTGGCCAACCCAATACAGTTTTTGCTTTTCTTGTTTCAACAATAACAGCAAAATCCCCCCAAACCTATTAATATGCTAGGCAAAATTTGGTGATAATATATGTGTTTGTCTCTCTAATGAGATATAAATATATAAATACGTGTTCTTTCCACATGTTCATATATACCCCAAATTTGCATGGAGGAAAATCATTCTATAATAGGCCATGGTCTGCAGGTAACTGGAAGTTTCTATGAATTTTAGGAGTCTTCCACATATATAATTGGGAGAGATTTTCCTCAGAAGACCAGAAGAAGCCAGTCAGATCAGCGGGCAAAGAATTTTGATCACAGTAATAGAGCTAGGTAAGAGATTTCGTCCTGTAGAAGCAAGAACCTTGGATACACTGATGTTCGTGCTGCCGCATCTTCTTTGATTTCACTTTACTTTAAATGTTCTCATAGTTGGAGGGTAAGATGAGAGCTCATCTGGTCCAGCGTTTCTGCAAGTTTTCTGAAGATAAGACCCAGCGGAGGTCTGGGCCTCCGTCCATACCAACAAAGTCAGCATGTCCAGGGGGAGACTCCTGGCTACGAGCGCATTTAAGAAGCCCTCCAGGTAATCTGTATCATTAGGGAGGAAATACTGGACCCAGGTAGGGACCCAGTACCTATGGATACATGCAGCTAGTTAGTGGTGGAACTGGGCGGACACTGAGACCCACTCATTCTAAACCAGGCTTTCTCTACTTTACTCATATGTGTCTTTGATGAATAAAATTGAGCTTTCTAGAAAGATCCATGAGCAGGATTTAGGAGGCTGAAGTTCTGGACCTGTGTGTCCTTGTGGAAGTGTCTTATATTCTCTCCATCTTGAATCCCCATCTATATAAGTCAGAGCTAAGATAAGATCTCGGAGGCCTTTTCCAGCTTTCTCCCCCTAAGAGACAATTGGATTTGCTGCTGGACATCCCCCAAAGCAGCAGCTGCTTCTGATTGATATCTAATTCCCTAGCACCCAGCATTTAAACTCGGTAAATGTTTGTAGAAATAAAATTAAATATGAATGTAGCACATTGAATCATGTGGTCCTCAATACAAAACTTTTTCATGTTCTTGTCTTTTCCAGGCTTTTATGTGTAGCAGTGATTTTTATAATAGTAAACCTGTAGTAACAGCAGTACTGTCGTGAAGGTTTATTACACATGTGGGCATTTTGTTTCTCTGGCACATCCTTGAAAACTCTATCTTTGGATTTGAGTCATTTAAAACTAAGTCACTATCTTTAAGAACTCCTAGGGAAGGAGCGTCTTACCTTTTCTCCAATGTCCAACCTGAAATATGATGCATTTAAGTCACATCCTCTGTTCTCTTAAAAAAGAAAAACAGACAAAATTGTTGTTTTTCATTTAGCATATTCACATGTCCTGGGGAACAGACCATTTCCAGGGAAGTAGGTTACGATTTAAAGCCTTACGACTTCCAAATTCATTTAAGAAACCCGGGGTGTCAGCCCATCCTCTTCGAGGCTGCTATTAATTTAAACCTCCCGTGTGGATACAATACAGGTGCAAGGTTTTAAAGGAGTCAGGAAATGAGGCAACGGGAGCCATCGGGCACTGGCCTGCAGCATGACTTGATGACTCACAAGATGGCCCGAGCAGGAGCGGGACCAGAGGAGAGTCACCTGTGCATAGAATTCTTCAGGTAAAGCTAGCAGGTCAGTAGGAATTCTTTTTCTCCATCTGGTCCATTTGATGGTTCCCAGGATGATGGGGGGAGCTGGAGAGGATGAGGGAAGTGGTCAGGATGAAGAGCTAGCCTCTAACCAGCATGGACAGGCTGTGAAGTCCTAATTCAAGCTCTCCACTGGCTTCGTCTTGATCATGTTAAGAGGAGATGAAACTTCCCAATGCTGTAGCCTCTGGAACATTCCTTTTTTTTTTTGTTTGCAGCACGCGGGCCTCTCACTGTTGTGGCCTCTCCCTCTGCGGAGCACAGGCTCCGGACGCGCAGGCTCAGCGGCCATGGCTCACGGGCCCAGCCGCCCCGCGGCATGTGGGATCTTCCGGGACCGGGGCACGAACCCGCGTCCCCTGCATCGGCAGGAGGACTCTCAACCACTGCGCCACCAGGGCAGCCCTCTGGCACATTCTTTATACATATTTTGAGAAAGAAAGGCAGTCAACAAAACAAGGAATGCCAAATGTGTGACACTTTGCAGACCTGGGGGGGGAACCTTTTTTTTTTTAGTATGTAGGTAAATGCTGTGATCATTTGGTCCTTTTTTCAAGATTTTAAGTAAACTGTTTGAAATGAAATTGTTAGCACCAGGGTTGTGTCAGAAAGCAAAATTCATGACTCATCGCTAGGTTTCTTATGCGACCCTGTAGGGGTGTTCTTTGTGAACTGACACTCTCAAGAACATTCTCAGGAAAGATCGGTACACACGTGAGACTTCCCAGAGACCACCGGTTCATTACAGATATAACCTTTCATAGGCAGCGATGCGAAGAAAGATTCGGCTAACTCAGCTACTTGAGTTCCAGAAGATGCCAGAATAAGGCCTTTAGAAGAACATCTGAAGGGTACCAACTGCCCCCTCCCTGCCCAAAGCCATCTCTTCTCCATTTTCAATCTCCCGTTTCCCCACATGGTGCTGACCTCTCTCCAATCCAGTTCCCATTTCCAAAGACTGGAATTTTTGTCTTTGCCTACATACCTTTCTAGTGGTTGCATTCTATTGATAATTCTCTTCTTCAGTTAGAATACAAATCCCTGAAAGGAAAGAAACGTGCTTGTCCATTTATTTGTACGCTTTTATTTGTGGTACCTCATAAAATGTCCTATATGAGCTCAAAAGCGGTTGCTAACTTGACCGATAAGATAACCTTGTCTCGTTGGAGAGTCTGCCTGACTTGGGCACACTTTTCAGACTTTGTCACATCACCACAGTTGTACAAATGTCCTGAATGCATCGTGAGTTGCAGATCTGTTGACAAATCTTCCAGAACAAAATGAGAGAGAAATTAAAGCTGAGAAGAGGGATTAGGTGGAAGACTCCCCAATATAAGGGGCTCTTCGAGTTGTTTGCATGTTTTGCCTATAAATATGATGGTGGAGATTGTATCTCTTTCATCTGTAAAATAATTGGTATAATGCTTTCTGTGAAATGGGCAGCATAAACATTTGTAGAATACAACTGGGAAAATACTTGAATCACTTCCATTTCTGTTATAGCTACCATCACCTTCATTCCTTCTGTCTGAGAAACTGATTAGATTAGACTGAATTAGATTAGACTGAACCTCCACTTGTCCAGTTCAAAACCTGTGTCTGAGCCCAGTGGGAAGAACCATAGATCTTGGTGAAGCTGATACCTGGGAACCTGATTGTGCTCGCCTAATCTGCATAGCAATTTTATTCATACACACCTTCACTTTCCCTTGGCAGGGGGGATTTTGGTGATGGCGGTCTCCAAACAACCCACTTACATGAATTCACTGACAAGCAGAGTTGAATAAAAATGGAAAGTGTACCCTCCCAGCCAAATGGACCAGAAGAACAATCATAGCCAACATAAGAGAATTCATATTCTAGTTCTTTGGACACCCAGACTCCTAAGTCTTTCATGAAAGTCAGAAGAAAGATCTCCAAGAATAGAAAAGAGTGGAGTAAGATGCTCTTCAGACCAGCTGAGAAAGCCAGCAAGATTTGCCATGGATCAGACTAATGTGTATTTGGGAAGTATTTATGCCAAGGAAACCACTTGCACACTAAAATTCTGGTCTTTGTAATAAAAAAAGTTTTGCTTTTTTGAAAGATTAATAACGTCCACAGATGAAAAAGTGCTCCAAGTGCCCTCTTTCTAAATGGCTTACAAGGCTGGGGTGGCAGAAAAATGGAAATGGTGATCCACGTTTTGCACACATGAAAATTCCATGTGTTACTTCTGTTTTCTGGGTCCAGCCTTCTCTTCTTTGGGGGGTTTTAGTCACTGGAGACACATGAATTAGTTGCAGAGCTAAATTCTACTTAGTCTTATAGAAGAATGCCGGGCATAAGGGAAATTCCAGGGTGAAGACACCTCCCTAGGGACAAGATGCAGATGGTCACACTCACTGCCTCCACGACGGCCACCCTGATCCAAGCTGCTGTCATCTTCCATCTGGATGACTGTGCTAGCCCTCCCATAGGTCTCCCTGCTTCTTAACCTTCCTTCCCACCCTTGTTTTTAATACCAGAGCCAGAGTAATTCCTTTACAATGAAAATAAGAGAATGTCAAGTTTCTGAACTCCCACGATAGGTTAAAATATGGGATGCCCAGTTAAATTTGAATTTCAGATAAATAGTGAACAATTTTCAGCATAACTGTCTCTAAAGTTTCATGGGACATATTTAAAACATTGTCCCACGAAACTTTAGAGTTTCCAAAACTAAAAAATTATTTCTTTGTGTTGCTTTCCTATTGCTATAACAGGTTGTATTCCTCTCCTATTGCTGTAACAAACTTGCACAAAGTTAGTGGCTTAAAACACCACAAATTTATTATCTTACAGTTCTGGAGATCAGAAGCTAAAAAACAAGGTGTTGACAAGATTGAGTTCCTTCTGGAGGCTCTCGGAGAATATCTGCTTCCTTGTCTTTTCTAGGTTATCGATGCAGCTTGAATTCCTTGGCCTGTGATGCCTTCTTTCATCTTCAAGGGCAACAATCACATCACTCTAACCTCAACGTAGCCCATCACGTCTGCTTCTCCAACTCGTCTGCCTCCTTCTTCTGTTTCTTAAGGGTCCTTGTCATGACATTGGGCTCACCCCACTAATCCCAGATAATATTCCCATCTCTAGACCTTTAACGTAATTATATCTGCAAAGTCCCTTTTGGCATATAAGGTAACAGTTTCCATATAAAGTAATAAGTTCTTGGCATGAAGATGTGGACATCTGGGGGGAGTCATTGTTCTTTCTATCACAGTGTTTATCAGAAATTAAAATTTCACTGGTATCCTGTGTTTTCATCTGATAATTCTGCTCCCCTCCTCGCCCATGGCTTCCATCTTACTCAGAGGAAAAGATCGTTCCCCTCCACTGGCCTGCAGAGCTCCGCATGATGTGACCCCTCATTCACTCCATTCTAGCCACACTGCCTTCTTTCTGTGACTCGAATGCTTTCAAGCATGCTCCTTCTTAGAATTTTTTCTTGGCGTTCTCTCCCCTCCACCCCACCCATGCCGTCTCTGCATGTCCCACTGCCTCATTGCCTTCACATCCTTGAAAGTGTCACCTTTTCCATGAAGCTTTCCCTCAATTCTTTCTCTACCGACCACTGGTGCCCCCTAAACTCCCTCACTTTATTTTTCTTCATAACACTAACCACTATCTGAAGGGCTGTCTATTTTGCTTTTGTATTTTGTTGATTGCCTCTATTTTCATCTACTCTTTGGCCACCACTAGAAAAAATATATATTTTATGCCCTCGTGTATCTCCCATGCCTAAAGAGTCCCTAACACATCAGAGGCATTCAATAAGTACTTGTTGGATGAATGAATGAACGAATGAATGAATGAACAAATAACATACTTCTGGAGTGGATGAAGTTATGGCCTATCTTTTCTTGCCAGATCTAAGAAGTATTTTGCTGCTCATGTTCTGTGCATTGAAGTGAAACCTAAACAAACTATTTTAATAAGCTCATCTAAAAATAGGAGTGATTCCTGCCTTGTGATTTATAGGAATCTATTCATGATTACATAAGATTGGGAGGCAAGCAGTTATTATTGCTTTTGCAACAGCTGCCCTTCCCCTGCTCTGATACTCTAGTGCAGTTCCAAGGCATAACTGTCACATTTCTCATTTTAGTGGCTAGGCTTGGTTCCAGAGAATTAAAATTTTCATGTGGTCTTTGTGATTAAACTAATAACAAACAAGCTTCAAGAAGCCACTTTTCAAAGTCTTCTAATTCATTTTTTCTTAAATGTGGAGTACTTCTTTATTAAATCTTCCAACTATGAAATTTTTATAGATTTGAATGGTACCATTCTGGAGAATTTAAATGAACCTTTTTCTTAGGGTCAAGGGCCTTAAGGGGAATTGATGGAGATTAAGAAGAGAGAGCATGGAGGCTTTCCTTCAATATAACCCTTTCTAAGAATATATCACCATGAGTCTGGAGTCCATATTTGGCAGTTCATACAAGAGTCATGTAGAAGTCTTGCTGACTTATGTTTCTGAACCAACATTTCTAACAATCTGACAATAGGGCTTCCAAGAAAGAAAGCAGATTTCAAAACACTCTTAAAGAAAGAAAATAAGGACAAAAGACTATAATAGAAGTTTCTGGAATACTTAAGTCTCTCAATAAATATTCGAATGAATGAATGAATAATTAAATGAACACATCCATGAATAAAAGACCTCAAGAGCGACATTTCTGGTTACCCCAGAAAGTCCAGGGTCTGTGACTCTCCACATGTATTGTGTCTTGTCTCTGTTATTATTTCTAACATAGATATTGCCTTTTATGTCAGGATATAACCACATGGAAGCCCTCTGGCTCAGACAGTTTTTAGAATGCAGACAGTAAACGTTTATGTAGGCAAGGATGCCCCACTCTCTGAACTGCTCCATGGTTTATCTTAGAATCCTAAGCATTTGAAATGAATACATTCCTCTTTCTCCTGCTGACATGGAAGGCAAGTGAAAGATCTGCTGCCTAATATTAGACGGAAAAAACAGAGTTCTGTCAAAGTCATGTGCCTTTCTCACTTCCTCCAATGCGCCAGATTGTTCTCTTCTCCAAATTCTGTAGCGTTTAACAGGTGGAATTTGGCATTTTGACCCTTCATTACACCTTATTATATATTTTCCCAAAGTATAAGTCTTGGGTAACCAACAAGATTGGACAGTATAGCATTGTGGAAAGATTTAAGGCTTTAGAGAGTGAAGACCAGTAGGCAAATCCTGAATTGTGCTACCAGTAGATGCAGGTTAGTTATTTTTCTCCATTCTATTACATTGCATTTCTACCTATAAAATGGGAATAATAACCCACGCTTCGTGTAGCAAGAATGACACAAGACAATGTGTGTTGGAAGGATTAGCAGTGAACCACAACATAATATATGCTCAATACGTATTTATTTTTCTCTCTAAAGCACAAAAGCTGTGACTCACATCACCACAGCTTAGGGAGAAGCAGGGGGGAAGTGCTCATAAGTAAGGATGGATTGTTCGATTATACTTTGATTATTGAGCTTGGGAAGCATTTCAAAGTTTTGATTCTCTGTCCTTAGTCAAAAGTAAACTAGAGTTTTACCTTTTATCAAAGGTCAGCCCATGAACTGTAAATAGGACGGCACTCTTCTCACACCAGGAAGTTCCTCTAACAAGTGAGAGAGGATTTTAGAAAAGACGGTTTTCTGGAGGCTATACATGGGAGATATTTCCACCACCAAGCAGGCTTAAAAGGATGCGCTTCTAGCAGCGTAGAGTACTGATTTCTTCTTCAGGAATATAACATCTTTTCACCTTTCAAACACCTGGACAAACCAGGTGATAGGTGTAAACATACCTGGGTTTTCATTTATTGAAACTATCAGAAAAGAACTTGCCAACATTGAAATAATGCTTTCCCACCAAAAAGGAATATTGTGTGCTTAAAATAAAATATTTTCCTGTCTTGCTAATACCCGTATCTAAACCTGCTGGGTCTCTGCATTTTTCTAGGTACTTCAGAGACACAGGCTACAGGGGATGAGGAACATTTGTGTGAAATGTGGGTGGCGTGCAAAGGTGTCACCAAAGTTCAGCCTTTGCTCTCTTTAACCATTATGTTGGAAGATGCAGCTCTGCCCTTTTGTAGATTCAGAAGTGGGGTAATGTGTGGGTGTGCCACTCATGACGGCAAATTTCCCCAGTGTATCTGCCTCTTTTTCGAATCACTTGGTTATGGGCCATTGAGATTGACATTTATTACCACCTAGGGCTTTTCCAATGCCTGCACGCTTACACACCCACGCTTACTATTTAAAAGTCAGATCGTGTTTCTGTTTTTCTTTTTTTTTTTTTTTTTTATGCGGTATGCGGGCCTCTCACTGCTGTGGCCTCTCCCATTGCGGAGCACAGGCTCTGGACGCGCAGGCTCAGCGGCCATGGCTCACGGGCCCAGCCGCTCCGCGGCATGTGGGATCCTCCCGGACCGGGGCATGAACCCGTGTCCCTTGCATCGGCAGGCGGACTCTCAACCACTGCGCCACCAGGGAAGCCCCATGTTTCTGTTTTAAAACAATATAAATTCAGCCTGGTGGCCCGCCTTATTCACACAATCAGCTCTAAATGCCTTTTTGGTTTAAAAAGTAAAGATTTATCATCATTGATGATGTTTAGAAAGGATACGATATAGGCCCATCATCATCACCATCATCACTATATACACTTATATAAGCTGCTACTGTGTGGCAAGCATCATATTTATTGAATTAAATTAAATTAATTAATTTATATTATTATTTTATTTCATTTCCATGCCAACTTTGTGAAGCAGGTCTTGGCATTATTCCCATTTTACAGATGAGGCTATTGAGTGCTAGACAGGTTAGGAAACTTGCCCAGAGGTCACACAGCCAGTTCTCGGTAAAACTGAAAAAGAAATCATATTCGTTTTCTAAGGCTGCCATAATGAAGTACCACAAACGGGGAGGCTTAAAACAGCAACTGTTATTGTCTCACAGTTCTGGAGCGTAGAAGTCTGAAATCAAGGTGTCAGCAGGGCTGTCCTCTCTGTGAAGCCTTATGAAAGTATTCTTTCTTGCCTCTTCCAGCTTCTGGTGGCCCCGGGGGTTCCCTGGCCAGCAGCTGCGTAACTCCAGTCTCCACTTCCACCTTCACACGGCCTTCTTCCATCTGTGCCTACGTGATTCTGTGTCTTTAAACAGCATTCTCCCTGTGCGTCTGTGGCTGTGTCCAAATTTCCCTCTTCTTATTAAGGACACCAATCATATTGGATTAAACCAACCGTAATGACTTTGTCTTAACTTGATTACATCTGCAAAGACTATTTCCAAGTAAGGTGATATCTCATCCACAGGTTCTGGGGGTTAGGACTGTTAAATATCTTTCTTTTGGTGAAGGGGATAGGGACACTCTACTACCCATAACAAAAATCCAGTCCGTCTGGCTGTAGACTCCATTTTTTCATGGATTCTTCCCTGGAGGCAAATTCCTAAAAGGTTTTGCTCAGTGGGAGTGGACAGACTCTTGAGGGATGCACTCTGCAGAAAAGGGTGCTCATTGAGGTACAGGATTTCCAAACTGTTTAGCCATCAGCTGACTCTACAGAGACCGTTCAAACCCACCAACAGACCAGGACTCTACTAAACAAAGAAAATAAGTCTGTACCAAATTCTGACTCAGGGTTCCTTTTACTCCCCAACTTTCACCAAAACTCCTTGGCTCCTAACGGTCTGCAACAAGAGAAAGCAGGGGCTTCCTCTACGGACTTGTTGCCCAGAGACCGCGTGGATGGGGCAGTTGCTAGAGAGCCACGTGGCTGTTTTTTGAGGTGCAGGGGGCAAAGCTGCTGAATCGACAGGGTCTGGGCGCTGCAGCCTGGGAGAGCTTCACCTGTCTCAACTCCTCTAGGCACAGATTCCTGCCACTAGACTGCTGGGGTAGCCAGACTGGAATCTTTTTAAAGGTTAGCAACTTTGCCTGATGCCATCTGTCTCTCTCTCTCTCTCTGTGTGTGTGTGTGTGTGTGTGTGTTTGTGTGTGTGTGCGCTTGCTCCTGATTCTGTACAATGTGCAAATTTAGAGCTTCCTTGGAACAATGCCGAGGGAGCAAACCTCAGCTCTGGCTTTCAGTCACCCCCAACTCTTTGTGGCAGCAGAGAATGGTTGGAGAATACAATGACGTGAGCAACTGGGACAAAATTTTACACACTGCTAAGGGACCCTTAATTTTTCTGTTGGGGAAATTGAGGACTACAGAATTTAGTGCCTGACCAAGGTCACACAGCTAGTGAGAGGCAAAACTGACACTAAGCCTTAGGTCTCTCTGATTCCCAATCTAGAGCTCTCTTCAATAAATTAATGAATCGGTGCATTTTATAAACCTTTTCCTTTTCAAAGGGCTTTCAAAAAGCATTTCATCTTTTCCTCCCCACCATGTAGTAATAAGAGAATTGATTCGAATCCATTAAGAGTAGCTCAGCGCCTGGCATATGTCCTTCGTACAAACCAACCTGAATTCAATTCTGCAAATGTTCTCTCTCAAGTCTCACATATTTTTGTTTATTCCTCTGTACCTTTGTATTCTGTTCAGGGTTAGCAAAGTTCAGAATTTGTTTTCCAAGCAATGGATGGTTCGGTTCCTGATAAGGGTTCCATGCTCTCCAACGCTTCCTGGAACTCACTACGGCAATAGACCCCAAGGCGACTGCCCACGTGCTTACGACTGGCAGTCGCTGCCTTTATTACTTCAGAGTCCTCATCTCCCTCTCTGTTTCCGAGCTCATCTTTCTACCCCTGGCGGTTGTGGCTTTTGCCATTGCTCTGCCGTAAGATATCCGAAAACAACACAGGCTCTGAGTCATACAGATGTGGCTTTGAACCTGGCTCTGTCACTAACTGAGCACGTGACATCTGTGTTCCCACAGGTACAAAATATACCACAACAACAGAAGATATGCAACCTTTCTTAAAAAGGTGTGATGGTTAACAGGATAACAAAGGTTGAGCACCTGGCACATAGTAGGTATTCAATAAATACTAGCTCCCCTCTAAGAAACCACATGGGAAGGTTGTGTTGATGGTCCGTGCTCCTTTACCTCGGCTAATGTTTGAGGTTATTCAGATTATGAAACGATAGAGGCACATGTCGTATCAGCATTTAGAGGAGTGGTTTTGACACTCCCTGAAGGAGATGTATGGGTAGGGCAAAAGCATAGCAAAAATCCCAGCAAGACTGCATGATGTCTGAGGACCCTTCCAGCTCTGATACCATATGATGCTAGTAGTTGCTAGTGAATACTTTTTAGAAGAGCCTGAAAGAGATTAGGACAGTAAGAGAGACAGCTGGGGACAGTTGGAAAACTATGTATCATTGACTAAAAGAAAGAAGGTTGAATTTGTTGCACGCCAGTCATATGCCAGGTACTTCTTACTTTGTGTTTTCACAAATGTTATCCCATTTAGTGTTCGGAAGAACCTATAAGGTACGAATTATTATCCCATTTTTCAGATGACAAAATCTAGGCTCAGCTTGTCCTAGTAGCTCATCTAAGTTGTGCAGCTCGTTCAAGATGCAGAGAAATATGAATTCAGGTTTCACGTTCCATGGTGTCTCTTAGGAAGGCTGAGCTGAGCAACATGCTGGCGGGGCTCAGGCTGAAGGTTTAGAGAAAAGGATTCAGGCAAAGCTGGGAAGCCCCAGTCACTGCTCCCTTTACCTGACTGCAGTAGCAGATGGTTTCACCGGAATAGGGACACCTGCACCCCTTTCTGGGCATTTTTTTGAGATGATAAATGACATGAGGAGACATTTTTGGGCGAAGGGATTGCAATCAATAAGACCAGGTGTCCTTGTTGGAGGGCATGGCCAGGTGATGCTGAGTAAATATTCCTGAGGTCCCATGAGATTCTCCTCCCTGACCATCAGTACAAGCCCTACGAGTGAATGCAGAGTAGGTAGGCGCCCATATTTGCAGTCCATTATGGCACGTAAGCAGCCCCAACTTATTTCCAGGGGATGAATTAGACAAAATGGCAACGACCATTGGAAATGAGAGAAATTATGTACAAGATTTATTCCTTATTCAAAATGATTTGATCTTCCTTACCATCCATGTAATTTATTTCTTTGAAGTTTGGTCTGTTTTTCTTCACAAAAGACCTATAAGACATAAGTATTTATACTTAAATGTCTTGAAAGGAAAATAAATATCCTCGCAGGGTTATCTGCTGTACAAAAATCAAATCCTCATAGGTGGCTTTGGAAAAGTCATAGTCTAACTTGGTATTTTTGCTTCTCAAGTGACCCATTAGAATATTTTTCTGATGCACTTGAAATTGGTAATTTTATTTATTAAAGGTCTTTGAATCTATAAATGCTGACTTAAAAAAATAGAAATTACTGTAACTGTGGATGTCTTTCTCCTTGAACTTGGTGATCAAGGTTGGGGGCAAATACTGGGATGAGTCTTGTTACCCCCAAACCACTCACCTAAACCATTGCCAATTTCCTTCCAGCCCAAACTAGTAATAACTTACACCTGAGTTAAGGAACTCTTCACCCTTGGTTTGTAGAGCTTCGCTGAAGACCAAAGAGTGGCCTGAACCTCTGGGTCCAGTGGGTGTCACTTCTAGATGAACCATATTTCTTGGGCTTTTTCATTAGCCTTGGATGGGCGGGTATGTATTTTTCTCTACCAAGGGAAAAACTGTTTCAAGAACCAAAGTAGAAAACATCTATTTTTCTTTGCTCTTTCTTTTGTTTCCAATTTATCAAATACCATCTGGAAAACATGGAGAGACATATTGTGATATATGAATGTGTTCAGCATCATCGCTGGAATAAAGAGAGTTTAAAGCATAGTAGAGGGAAAATTATAGGATGAGCTGGTGGATTTTAACAGGCTAATGATAGGATCACCAGCCAGTTCCAAGTATTCCCTAAAGCTATATGTGTATTTAGCTGTTTTTCCTTTATTATTTGTTGAGTTTCAGGATTTATGTATGTATCTTATTGAAAACACAGAAAGATACCCTAGTAATTAAAGTTAGGCTGGCTTTTATCATTTCAATAGAATTTAGACAGCAAGTGACTATATTA
Source organism: Lagenorhynchus albirostris (assembly GCF_949774975.1). Taxonomy (NCBI): domain Eukaryota; kingdom Metazoa; phylum Chordata; class Mammalia; order Artiodactyla; family Delphinidae; genus Lagenorhynchus; species Lagenorhynchus albirostris. The sequence continues at coordinate 19,061,419 of NC_083108.1, forward strand.
CAGGCAGTTGGCCTAGAGATTAATTTATGCTAGTTCCATATACATGAGTGCCTCCAAGTTTATATTATTTTAACCCAAGTCACTCCCGGGGATTGGAAGGAAAACAAATGGTTGTTTGCTGATACCCCCATGCTATATTATTGTGGCATTTGTCCTCAGCTAGTGAGATCTCTTCTTTTCCCAAAGTACCCCTAATGGGTTTGATAATAAATGCCAAGAAATTTCTTGGAGGCTGCCTGTTTTATAATCGTGACAGTTTGGGGATTACAGGACAGCCAATATCTAGTCCCTATGGCGTGCATTCACTTAGAAGGGCTTGGACCTCTGCAAAACTCTTTGAAAGATCACATCCTTCTTGGGCTTTGAGTGTTTGTGTCCTGGGTTGTTTCAGGGTTGACCCTGGATAGCACTCGTGGTTATTAGTTCATGGTGTTCTTGGGAGGCGTTTGAAGTCAGCTGGAGCCCTGCTGATAGAGCTGCTGAGTGCAGCGTCGTATCGACATAATTTCATGATGTGTTTGCATCGAGGGCTCTGGTGCCCTTTCTGAGTGAGGTAAGCACTTTTGGAGCCGGTGTTGACAGAGTTATCTGCTTGTTACCCATTTTGTAGGAGGCTTTCTCTTCTCCTGTTTCCCAGATATTTTTCCCTCTTAGTTTCTCCACCAGTGATACCTTCTGATGTGCATTATTGGTGCTTATTGTTCAACGGTTTAGAAGTTGAAATGTAGCCAGAGATTTTCTTTCCATACGCCATTAATGATGTAAACCAGAGAGCTTCCTGCAAAGAAGATAGGAAGTATTCTTTACTAAAATGCTGGAGTTTTTTCGTTTCATTAAACTAGTTTATTTATTTCATTCATCTAGGGACACTCTAGATTTCTGCGGCACCCAGGAGTTGGGGATGTCCTACAAACCCATCGCCCCCGCCCCCAGCAGCACCCCTGGGCCCGGCACCCCGGTCCCTACAGCCGGAAGTGTCCCATCGCCGGCTCGACGCCAGAGCCGCTGCCCCTTTCAGACCACTGTTTAATGACTGTGGACCACCCTCCATGGGCTACGTGCAGGCAGTGAAACCACCTGGTGCCCAGGGCTCCCGGAGCACTTACACTGACCTGCTGTCAGTCATAGAGGAGATAGGCAAAGAGATCCGGCCCATCCGACCTATGCTGGCAGCAAGAGTGCCATGGAGCACCTGAAGAGAGACACCATCCATGCCCGGGCCCTAGTCAGAGAGTGCCTGGCAGAGACAGAGCGGAATGCCCGCGCATAACAGGAGTCGACGCTGCCTCAGCATCTGGACCTTTCCGGGCCACTGCAGAGCACCTGCTTCTCCCTGGCCTTCACCCCGAGTTGCACTTCCCATCCTGGGCTTCCTGTCCTGTGTCCTTTGGTGGGTGGCCTCCAGGAACCAGTGGGCGGCTCTCACTCCAGTCGGCAGCACTAACTGGAAACCACCAAAGGAGTTAGCAGCGAGGTCACTGTGAATCCCACCCGTGACCTGCCAACAGTGTTGATCCAACTGGAGCTTCCTCCTCTCTGGGGCCCACACCACTCAGCACTTACCCAGGACTTCTCACCACTTTTCCCAACCCCTTCTCCCCAGCAGGGCCTCAGAAGGCCTGTCGCCTCCCAGCCCTGTCTCCTGGGCCGTGTGACTCTTTTCTCAGTGAGTCTCTTGCTAAACATGCCCTTTTTGTATAAGTAAAAGATAATTTGGAAAAAAAAATTGATATTCATTAAATAAAAATAATATAGTTTCCCTACATTTATTTGAAGAACTGCTCCTTTGATTAAAATCCTGAAAATCTGTAACCATAGTGGGGGAAACAGTTTCACTTTGACAGCAGTAACCGCACTGGCCTGAGAGTGATTCCTGTCCCACTACTAGAGGCTGATTCTGTCCCAGAAACACTGGGCTCAGGGGAGGAATCACTGCTTTGCTTTGCCACATGAGAGAGAGGTGTCTTTCCTCCAGCCTGTATCTTTCTGATAGCAGAGCTAGTTTTGTGGGCGCCCGTGAAGTCAGAATCCCAGTTCTACCATATCCCGTGTCCCCATGGGCAAGTTTCAAATCGCTCTGGGCCTTGGCTTTTTCTGTCTGCAGAAGGTTAGTTCCTTTGCCTCCAGCTGAGATGAGGATTGGGTGAGAATATGAACGGAGAAGGCCTGGCACGGTTGCCAGCCCTCTGGTGGCCCTCCATCCAAGGCAGTTTCCTTTTCCCTCTGGGGAACAGTCCCCATGACTATGCTTGAGGACCGTCAAGAAGCAGCCTCCGCCAGGGAAGCTCCCTCCACCCTGGACCCACCCAGCAGGTACACTCAGAGGCTGTTTCATTATCTACCACAGAGTTTGAAATTCTATACTGGTGGTCTGTCCTTTGGTTGATGGGCCAAGATGACATTACGGTTCAGCAATAGCCGTTTCTTCTCCCTGGGGCATGATTAAACTTCAGTGTTCCACTGAGGTCAGGCGTGGCCGTGTTAGCAGGTTTGGCCAATGACATGGGAAGGAAAGCCATGTCACTGTCACTTCCGGACAGAGCCTGGTGAGCCAGTCTGTGCTTTGCCACACTCTTTCCCTCTGCCACACTGGCAGGTCAGATTCCAGTTGCTGCCAGCTGGGGTCCCCTCTGCAGTTCACCTCAATCAGCAGGTTTTCCTTTCCCCACTGAATCACACTGGACATCCGGTGTGAGTGTGGTTATAATCCTTCATGGCTGTAAACCCCTGAGTTTAGGGGGTTGTTTGTCAGTGCAATATAACTGAGGTATCCTGACTGATGCAGATGATAATGATGGTTATGAGGTCTTTAAGATATTGCATTAAAATTCAAGTTGTCTTGGAAAGAGTAGCAATTTCAGCCTTTACCGCCTGAAATCTTAGAGTGGGAGGGGATGAAAAGATCCAGGGAACAGCAATTGGTGTGACTGTGACACAGAGAGAAATGTAAAGGATAGAATGCTGAAAGGAACTAGGAGAAGCTGTCAAAAACAGACTCTGCACACTGCTTCCAGTGGCCCTTTGCCAACACTGCCTGGGACCCGGAAGGGCAGAGGCTGCAGTGAGCACCTGAAGCAGAGAGCTCTAATAGGAACCAGGAAGCACGGATTTCAAAAAGCCTCTGGAGGTGCTAAGTAAATAGGTCGTGTGTTTAACTTTTAGTTTCAATAAAAACCAGGTCTTAGTCCAGTGGTTCTCAAACATGAGAATCGTCATCACCGGGAAGGGTTGTTAAAACACAGGTGACTGGGTATCAACTCCAGAGTTTCCAGTTCAGGAGGTCTGAGGTGGGGCTCAATAATTTACATTTCTAACAAGTTCTCAGGTGATATTGATGCTGCTGTTCCAGGGACCAGCCCTTGAGAATCACTGTCTTAGTCCCACAAGGGAAATTAGGGATTCCCTCCTAGAAGTGAGAAAGGGAGACAGCTGAGAGCGAGTGGCCACCTTGCTCAGCACAAGCTTGTTCTCCAGGTGACTCCTGGATGAGTCGGCCCAGGCCAGCCCCCTGTGCTTCCTGCCCAGGATGCTACAGAGGGCGTTCCCAATTGTCTCTCCACATTGTTTGAGGATATGTCTAAGTATCACCTTCAGAAGTGTAATGAAAGGGAGGAATAGGTGACTGGCTCAAGCTTAGGAATTTTAAGCACAATAATTCAAACAGAGAGCTGAGAAAGAGGGAGAGTTTTCTTCAATTCATGGGCCACAAGACCTGTGGAGTCTCCGAAAGAGGAGGGCTTGACAAGCCATATTTTTATGGAGCCCCGTGGGTATTAGGAATACTGAATACCGAGAAATATGTGTAAACAGAGAAGATATTAAATGAATTCTACATTCCGGAAGGGTAAAAATGCCATGAAACGTTCTCTCCCAGTTCATCAAAAAAAGAAATCACAGAATCTGTGAAAATATTTAGGTAGCTTACGTGGCCCTTGCAGGATTGCAGTTTTTCCCACTTGTGGTTTGGGGACCAGAAAGGAAAAGTAATCCAAGCTCTCACATAATCATTAAGAGACACATGGAAACAGGAAATGAACTATCTATTAAAAAATAAAGAATTATGTCAAAATAATTTTAAAATTGCAAAGCTAATTCATAGTTTCACAAGACAAATGAACTTTGGAATATACTCTATGCAGTGATCTAAAAACTTGCACAGCTTCTTTAAAAAAGGATGGAATAACTAAATATATATATATGGTGACTAAGCATATTTATTCTTGTAGGAAGGACAAAACTATGCCAGATAAGGAAAGTTCTTTTAAACTGAATCTAATTATCTTGAAAGGTGAAGGATAGTTTTGCCTCACTTTTTCAAATGGTAACTTCCATTTTTATGTCTCCTCTGAGTCTCATGGTGTTTTGCCAGCATGAGATTTCTGTAAACCTAAGAGAATTGACAATGTGATTGCGTCCTCCATGTAAATAAAATGTAAAGAGGACTTCTATGTAAATAAAATGAGAAAATACTCTGCCTGGAAAAATAGCATAAACTCTTGCAGGAAGGAGTCTTCCACTGCTCTCAGTAAAGGCCTAAAGTAATTCTCCACATAGCTTTGTTGTATTAGCAACTCATGATCATGAGTTGATGATGAGCACCTCAGAGTAATAGGCCAATCATGGGATGATATTCATTAAAAATTTTGTCTCCTAGATGGAGGAAAACATCCAAGTGTGCTAGGGTAGAGCAAGCTAATGAATCCAGGGAGGAATCCCCCAGTGTTTGCGGTACCCACTTTCCAGGAGGTTAGATGAAACTCTCACCAGTTAACTCCCTGTTCTTTTAAGGATGAAATTGAAATTTCATAAATCTCCATGGCTTACAGAAGTGAAAAAACAGGACCAACAATCAGTTTTCTAGGGTTCTAGTTTCATTAGTTAGGATTATGCAAGTTTGCATTATGGCTTTTGTGACCTTAGGCCCTTTGACCTTCAAGGGCTACATCATCTATGAAAAAATGATTAAAAATGATATTTTATAACTGTGTTGGTATAAGACAAAAATACTAATGGACTCATTATTGAATATTTATTTTTATCATATTCATTTTTTTCTTCTGATTTTAAAGTAAAATGAAAATAATTTTGTGGACTCCTGAAAGTGCTGTGGGCCCTAGGTATAGTACGTGCTCTGCCTAATCAGGTCCACTCCCAGACTGTGTTTGGCTGCAAATTAAAATTAAAAAACAAACAACAACAACAAAAAACTTCACTAACATCTGGCTTATTAGCACATAGTCTTCATATAGGATAATGAGAGCTACATGAAGCAGAAGCCTAGCCAACTCACAGATACATCCATGAGCCCAGGCATACCTGGCCAATATCAGCAAAATCCCTTTGACACAAGAGAAATTGTTGGTATTTTATGCCACTAAGTTTGGGGTAATGTGTTATGCGGCAATAGCTAACTGACATATGATGCTTTAGCAGCTATTACATTGAGTTGAGATTTTTTTTTTCCCCATAATGCAATGTAACGCCACTGAAGGTTTTAAAAGGGGAGTGCCTGCTCTGATTTACTTTTGACAAAGTTCACTCTGCCTGTGGAGAAGAGATTGGAGGGAATCTAGAGTGGAGGACAGGAAACCAGTAGGTGGCTACTGCAATAATCCAGATGTGGAACGATGACATGATGGTGGTTAGGCCTGGGGGGAGGGGTGGAAATGGAGATGCAGAGAAATGGATGGGAATGCATAATATACATATTCAAATTCTATTCTAGGTCCTGTGGAGTGTGTGAAAAGGCACAAGGAATTATAAGACCATGCTGTGTCTTAATTGAAAGGATGAGAGGTAGATTGTTTCTGAAGCGAGGAATGCTGAGTTAATTAGTGGCTTTTCTGATCCCACCCAGAAAATCCTGCTAAATGTTCCTAAACTCACTGAGGGCCAGATTCAACTTTTGAAATCTGTTTGTGGGAATCAAAGATAATGGCAGAAGCAGATGGCTGTGAAGGATGCTATGGTGTAACATTTTGTGGGTTATATTTTAACAGGATGGTAACTGAGCTTTCTGAGCTTGTCTGGTCTATTGCCCTCCTCAAAATTCTCCATCCATCTCTCTGTCTTCTCTCCATTTCTATAATTTGCAACAATTTGATTTTCTCTTGAGGAAATCTACATTCAGAAAAGTGAGAGATCGTGAAGGGGCTGCTTGTTTATCTTTAGTTCAACCAAAGAAATGCTCCAACGTAACCACACCCTGATTTCACTTTGGGGTATCACGCAATTACAACATGCCATTTCTTTATGAAATTCAAAGAAACATCTCACAAATGGATTCTTAATTCATTTCCTAGAGGCATGCAGGGTTTGCTGTGGTTATCAACAGTTTTCTTGTTCTGAGGAGTGAACTGAGGTATAGCAATAAAGCAGCTTCCTAAACACATTTGAGACAAAATTGAAAAAAGCTTTCAAACCTCTTCAAACCACTCTCCCCACCCCAGATCATGCAAATATGGAAGGAATATACATTTTAAATCTACAAGCTTTTCAATAAATGGGAAAATATTGATCTTTCCTGGGTGATTTCTCTTTCCTTGTCCATTAACATTGATATGAAATATTAAAAATAAAGCCAAAAACTGCATTTCTTTTGTACTGGAATCATTTGAACAAAATGATTTCCTTGCAAAAGTTTTCTTATATTGGACATTATTCATTCATTGTTAAAAGAAAATTAAACTGTCCAGAATAGTATGTAAGAGGGAAATCTAAGTATGGTTGAGGCAGAAAAATAAAGTTTCTGAAGAAAACCAGTGACATTCTCTTAACAATAAATATAATATAATGTTATTTCTAGTTTTATTATATTTATATTTTGGTATGTCTTGAACTTGTCTTTATATTCAGAATTATTTATATTTCAGTATAATGTTAATGTTAGTTTGAGATTATTTGAGTGATATTTACATTCATCTGTTGATACAAATGGGAATAGATGTATTTATTTTGAGTGAGGCCTGAAAAATTGGCCAACTCATTTCTGCTTTTTTTTTTCTCACAGTTTTAGTCTTGAAACTTTCATGTGTTTTGGCATCATTCAACTCTCCACTGTGCTTTTTTCCTTATTAAGAAACTTATCCCTTAATTAGCTTGCTGTCCCTTCATTTGAAACTCGGTCTATTTGATAACTCTTTGTTGCTTCTAGAACGGTTGGTGCAGGCTTGTGTGGGCTTCCATAACACAAAAGCCAGATGGACTTTTTAAAACAGACAAATTTAGTCTTGAATAGAGAACTGTGAAAAGTAAAAAAAAAAGAAAAGAAAAGAGACATGAAAAGAACGACAAAACAAAACAAAACAAAAAAAATCTTGGTACTGATAAAAACCAGTGAGAAATCACAGATTCTCAAATTAGGGGAAAAGCAAAACTTTTCCCATCTCCTTCCCCTCCTCCTCAGCCTCTACTTTTTAATTTGTTTTGGGCTCAAGCATTGAAAAGTTCTGTTCCCAATTAGAAGTGGATCACATTTGGGTCTGAGAGGGAGTCAGCTGCCTCATGATATGAGTAGAAGACAGAAGGCTGTAGATAGATTCAGAGTCCCTTTGATAACCAACACCACTCTCTCTGTGTGCTAATTTGCAGAACGGGGAAAATATTGGCATGTTGCCTTCAGAATCCCTTAGAAGAAAAGCATTAGAAATAAGAAAACATTAAAATTCTGTCCAAAGTGTTTATCTTATGGAACAAATTTATTGGGGCGTCTCAACATGTTCTGGATATACAAATGAAACCATTTTATACGTATCCAATAACAGCCCCTTCAACTAGGCTATGTTGACCCACCTTTCCTGCTGGGAAGTAATTCCCTTAACAGCAACTTGGCCAGCTCCTCTAACTTCCTTGTCCCTTTTGGTTATGAGAACAGTCCATTTTGTTATTTAAGACTCAGTCCTATTTATTTTGATACTTCAGTCTCAAATCAGACTCAAATCTTGTATCCCACCCCCCCACACACACACACACACTGTTGTGTCTTCCACTCGATGGCTTGGAAGTTGGCAGTCTGCTCTTCACGTACTTGCCTCCTGCCTCCTCTCCTTGAACTCCTTTCTTCAGACACCAGAAGCCTCCATCGTGGCATGGTCAGCAGGGAAGGAGCAGATGGACTGGAGCATGTGGTACAGGAAGGGGTCCTGGTCTAGTCCTCCTTCAGTCCGATCCTTTCTGATCTTGGTGCTCTCAGTTCATGTGTCAGCCTGCATGCAGGAGGTGTATGTGTGAATGTGTGTGTGTGTGTTCATGTGTGTTCAACTTCTCCCTGGCCCCTTCTATCACTGAGAACTCCTCCTTCCACCCAGAAAGCAGTTTTATCTTGGGCTTGAGCATTAATAAACATCTCCAACCCCTTGTTTGTGTTGGGCTTCTCATCACTTGGTTCAGTGGTTATCTTGAATGGCTCCGTGGCCCCTGTCCTTCTAACTTCCATGTTGTTTCACATGGAACTGTGAGAGTTCTCTACTGCTGGAGTCCTCTTCTGTGTTTCCCAGGTCCACAGAGACTTGAGATGGGGTAGGGCTGCAGCATCTAATTTCCAGGCATATGCCAGCCCTGCTGACTGGAGTTCTGGACCTAGACAACTGCCTTCAGAAACCTCTAAGTGAACACTAGTCTCTGTACTCAAATATGTTCCCCCTGGCCGCCCCCCCCTGCCAAGACTCCAGGTCATATGCATCAAGTAAACACTCTTTTATCCTTTTGCCTTTGCAGGTATTAGAACATAGAAAGGAAAGCATGCCATACTTCTTGTTTCCTAGCACGTTCTCTCAATAGCTTTCAAGGCCCCATTCCTGTGGCTGCACCAGAGGAGAACTTGAGATCTGCAGCCCATCATGTACCCCACCAGTCTCCCTTTCTCAGCGTCACCATCAGTGTTTACTCACGATTCTCTTGGAGACTACCTTACTTGGCTTTGGGGAGAGGGAGGCACCCTCCATGGCCACAGAGACATGAGGGAAGAGACTTTCATCATGAACACGGACTTCACCAAAGACTAGTTACTACCCATCCATCTTCAACTCAGTTCATTTCTTAATTTGACTGGGGACAGTTCGGAGATGGAGCCCTCTGGGAAAGTGCTTATCACCAATAGTTTCATGCTCAGCTTTGGACCTTGGCCATGTTTCTGGGACAACAGGAAACATCCCTCTCTACATCCTATTATATCAGTGTCATACTTTGTAATTTATCGTCTTCACTTGAACTCACCAAACTCTTCCTGGTGTTCTTCTCCTCATCCCATGCTGGTTCAGACGGGGGTTGTGAATAGAGCCAGCAGTTTCACAGGCTTACAGACTGGGCCTCTAACCCTGGCCAGTTACCCACAAAATATGTCCACAGGCCTTAACCAGGACATCGTGGTGTGAGGGAAAGGACAGTCATAACATAGGTCTGAACCTTGGCTTGTAGATCCAGGGCTGACCGTCTGTGACCATGATCTCTCTAGTCCTCTAGAAATCTTCATTCTTTGTTGTCCTTCATTTCTAGAACAAAAGTTTGGAATAGATTAATGATTATCAAACTTCTTTTGAGTAACAGAAGCCATTTTTCAAATTGGCTATTGAAATCTAGATCGTCCTTAATTCCCAGCTGCAATAGTCCTTAAGGCATCTATGTGAAGCATGAGGACTCCACGGTACAAAATTTGAGACCTACTGAAGTAGTATCTCATATTGCTCTCCTTTCAACTTTAAAATTATTTTAAGTGTGGCTATCTCTGCAAAGACAGAGCCCACTGTTAACACACAACTTCATGTTTATGTCTGACTTTCTGAATGTCAATTTCATATTGGGCTCACGATCAGTAAGGCCATCTCTCTGCATATTTTCAAATTGTTACGGATGCTTTTAGAAATCAAAGGTTGTTGATGTTTATCTACCCCATTTTATTTGCAAAGTTAATACTTTAAAAACTGCTGCTTTCATAGCTTTTCCCCATGAGCTGGACACTAGTCTCTTGAGAGGCGATCTGAAACAAGGAGCTTCCTGGTCAAAAAAGTTGAAAAAATGTAGTATTCCATGTCCTCCTCTTAGAGATTTATGAAGGGCTCAGAGAAGTTTTGTGGAAAGCAACATGTTTAACTCAGTATTTCCTAAACATTTGACCACAGAACCCATTGTTTTCCCATATAACGTTAATTAACATCCCGTAGAAACAGTGTTCTTTCTAATACGTTCTGCAAATCATTGCCTTTGAGGAGAGATCAACACACTTCTTCTGTAAAGGGCTGGATGATAAATATTTTAGGCTTTGTGGGTTTCACTGACTGTTGCAACTACTCAACTCTGCCATTGCAGCGCAAAAACAGCCATAGCCAGTATCTAAGCAAATGGGCGTGGCTGTGTTCCAATAAAACCTTATTTATAAAAACAGGCAGTGGTACAGGTTTGGCCTGTGGGCTGTGGTTTGCTGCCCCAGTTCCTCCATTAAACAAGTGAGATTTATTCTGACGAGGGAAGGTATTATCACAAATAGTGAAATAATAGCTTAGTTCTTTTCTAAGCTGTTCAAATTTTGCTGAACTTCAGAGACTAAGCCCCCGAGGATACCAGACTTCCCTGAACTTCTTGAAATTCGGAGCTGGCTAAGTGACTCATTTCGTGCTCCCTCTTTTACCAGATATTATCTAGCTGTAAAATCCTTGCCCAGCTCTTGATCTAGATTGCTAAGCATCAGCTGTTTTCACCATGATGAAAGGCAGGCAGCAAGTAGGAGATGTAGCAACCACCTGAGTGTCGACTCAAAGATCGTATCTGAAATGAACCATCCATATTCTTCAAGCTCTCAGAAGGAAAATGCTGTAAATATAATCAGAGGCATTCAGACAATCTTGGCCATTTCCCGAATGGTTTACCGGAATTAAATACCGTATTAGTTGTTTAGAGGAGCCTAACAAATAATTCTAAAAACGTGGTGGCTTAAAACAGCAAACATTTATCATTTCACAGTGAGTATGACTTAATCTCAGCAGCTTAGCTCAGTTCCCTGGCTCAGGATCTCTCCCAAGGCTGCCACTAAGGTGTTGGCAGGGCTGCAGTCTCATCTTAGGGTTCAACTGGGGGAGGATCTGCTTCCAAACTAATTCACATGGCAGTTCTCGGGCCCTCGAGACATCAGTTTCCATGTGGTCCTCTTTGCAGGGCTGTTCACAGCCCACCACCTGATTCCTTCCAAGGGAAGGCTGAGAAAGAGAGAGAGGGAGAGAGAGAGAGAGAGAGAAGTGCACAGGACAGAAATCAGAGGTTTTTTTTGCAACCTAATCTTAAAAGTGACAAACCATCACTTTTGTACATTCCACTCATTAGAAACATGTCACTAGATCCAGGCTGTATTCAAGGGAGGGGACTCTACACACCTATGAATACTGGGAGGCAGAGATCCTTGGAGGTAGTCCTAGAGGCTGTCTACCACATACACTAAATTCATCTAAGGTAACATTGGAATTTTTAAATTTCTATGTACAATGAGGGTTCAAAGTACCTGGACTTGAGGAGCAGGGGAAGATGCCTCAGTCATAGTGGAAGCATTAGACTGTGTCTCCATGAGGGCTTGAGATGAGAGGAAAGGGGAAGAAATATGAGTGTGTGAATTGCCAGATGGCTGGAGGAGAAGAGAAGGGTAAGGTAAGAGGTTATGGAATTATTTTTCTAGAGTACTATGTCCTCACTTAGAAGAGAAAGAGCAGAAGGGAAGCTGTCTGGAGGGGATCTGGCCAGTGGACTCCTTCACAAATGCCTTCTTATCCTGCTACACCTCAAGCGTGGCTCCCCTTTTCTCATTCATTCCTCAGTGCTTTGGTTTAAAACACACCTCAAGGACGAAAGGACCACATTCTCCCAACACCCACACCCACTAGCTATGATGTGTTATTGCCAAAGTAATTTGATAAAGTTTTATCATTTTGATTGTCTAATTGGCCAATAAATAAATCACAAAGAAAAAGGAAAATCTGCAACTCAGCCCCATACAAGGGACTAAAGGGAGTACAATTATACGCTATATCTCCTGCTTTCGATGATCTTATATTCCAATTATGGCAATGAGGCAAACATATGGAAACAGTTATATTAAAATTAAAGATTTAAATAACAGTTCAGGGTAACAATGGAAGGAATATCATAAGGCTGTGTATGATTAATTACCAGCTGAATTCTATAGAATTCATCATGATTGGAATTCAGGGGAGGGAGAAGGATATTTGTGAGGGAGGTGATCAGGGAACACGTTGTGAAGCACATGAGAAGGATCTGGAGAGGGAGAGGGAAGGGAAGGGCATTCCAGGTGGATGGAATGGCACGAGGTAAAATAAGAAGGCGAGACAGGTGTTTGGGGGAAACACTGAGTTAACCAGTTTGGAGAGTGGGTTTTTGGAGCCGAGGAGTCTGAGACAAGGTAAATGGTAAGTCAGACAGCCATGCAGGAACAGGTTGAGTTTAATTATCTAACCTGTGCTGGGTCCCTGAGGCAGATGGCTTGCCAAAAAACTTGCATGCATTACCCTCTATTAAAATTTTTAAAAAGGGGTAAGTTCCAGGTTGATTCACTGAACATCTTGGGCTCACAAGCCGTGCCTGTCTTTTAATAGCAAGTGTGGCAAATGGAAACGGTACCTGGGCTTTGTCTCCATAGCAGCGACTCAGAAAAGCCTTGATGACATCCAGCTGAAAGAGACCGAACCGTCGTCCCCCCCGCACACTCCCACCCCGCCTCCCAGAAGATGGGAAGGCAATAAAGAGAAGAAACATGGCTGCTGTTTCAAGAGACTGCCAGGATCAGGGAGATGGGGGTCCTGAGAACCAGGAGATCCTGGCTGATGGAGAGTTGGGAAGAGGACTCAGTGTAGCATCACTGTCAAGTCAGACTCAAATTTAGAGCAACAGCAAATGGGGACACTGGGCCCCTTACTTCACACTCTGCCAGCTCAAAGCCAAAGAGAACTTGGCACTGAGGAGAAGCCTCCCAGAACCTTCACAAAAGTTCTTACAAAAATTCCCAAGTGAATGTGAGATCTAATTCAGTCCCCTTAAGACTTCCTACCTGTTACTTAACTTCTCTAGCTTCTGTCTGCTTATCGTTAAAAGAGGGATAACAGTATAACCTACATCATCCGTAGGGTTGTTCTGAGAATCCAGTGAGCCCGTGCATGTAAAAGATTTACAAAGTGACTTGTAAAAAGTTCTCAGTTACTGTTAGGTACCATTAATGTAACTGTTGCTATTCTATCCTTCCCAGCCTCTCCAGATCTCTGTCACAAGAGCATGGAGCAAAGAAGTAGGTGTTTTCTCTTAGATTTAGATCACTTTGAAGGGCTTGGAATGACCCAAAGAGGGCTTAACCCTTGAATGTCTCTGGGTTTTAGAATGTCAGAAAACATCACCGCCCCCCTTCCTTCTTCTTTCCTTCCTTCAGAAAACTACATTCTGACTGCGATCCCTGGGCCAGGCACTTGGCTAAACATTTCTAGAATTTCTCAGCTCTGGACATGCAGACTCCAAGAAGGCCAATATTTAAGTCCTGGTTTCTGAGGCATCAGTGATCCTGTTTAGGTGTGAGTTCAGAGAAAATGAGTTAACAGGGTCTCTCAATAGATAGGAAAAAATGATTTCACTTTAAGAAAGAAGACAAAAATATGTGGCCTACGTGTGCCGTTGGGAAGTTAATTCCAGTTGTGTGTCTGGAGGAGGAGAAGGCAGTGTTGAGTGTCCAGAGGCGGTGGGCCAGCAGGCAGGCAGCGCGGGGACTGGGACCAAGGCCTCCTGACGCAGGGCGGATGTGCCCACAGCAAGCAGCATGTCCATCTACAGCCCGGGGCTCATTTCTGCACCTGGCCCGACTTCCCAACCCCATTGGGGGTTAACTTGCTGGGAGGAGAGTGCCATGAAGGCGACAGGACCCAACTTCTTCTAATTATTTTTATATGGTATTATGGTCATGACTACCATTTAATATATTCTGACTGACAACAATGTGTGAAGTGTTCTGCAGACCACAGAATTAAGCATGCCCGTTGCTTATTATGCAATAGGTGGAAACCTTAATTCTATGTACACAAGATCCCCAGAGAACAAGGGAAGGCTCTGAAGAGTGAACAGCAGGGGGCCCCTCCTCAGTCCCCGATTTGGTAGCCTTGACCTCAGGCTCCATCCAGAGGACCCTCTCTCTGGTTGCCCCAAAGGACACTGATTTTTGACACCTCAAGAATGTCTTTTCAAAATAAGTGAGCATGCAGAAAGTATCTGAAAGATTTTAAGGATTTCAGTTGTTTCAGATATACAGAACAGTCAGGCAGACCGCAGTGAGGAGAGACCCCCAACAAATTAGGACCGATAATAGCTGGGAATATTACATTTCCCGTTTTGCTAATAAGCAAGTAACTAGGAGACTAACAGTCGACAAGAGTTCAGTCCGGACCTTGCCCAGCATTTATGGCATCCCAAATTAGCAACAAGTGTCATCAAGCATATGGACAGGGAGGAATTCCAGAGGAACCAAATCATTGCTCTCCAAATAGGTGGGCAGAGGATGTAGTGAGGGGTCAGAAGTGGAGAGGACAGGCACAGGAAACCTTTGTGGTGTCATTTCTGTCCCAGAACAGGATGCCGGAAGGAGAGGAGTCAAAGCAAAGGGAAGTCTAGCATCATATTACAAAACGTTATCGGGACTGATTGGATTTTAATTGTTTCATTTTTTAGGGCAAGGGCTGCGTGATCACTGAGCCACTGAATCACTATTGTATTACATTTTTTTTAAGTTTATTTTTAATTTAAAGTCAATAAATGAAAGGTTGAACAAACAAAGGTAGAGGTGGGGGTGAAGTCAAGGAGGAGCTTGTAAAAAAACACAACCACTGAGGGACTTTTCTGTAGGACTTTCTCAAGCTACTTCTCTCATTGGACATCTGGGTCATAATTTGGAGCTCCAGTTCTGGCTTTGGCCCCAGTCAGATTCTCTGGGTGTCCAGTCTTACCAGGTCATCTTCCCCAGAGGAGCTTAGATGATAAACTCTATTCACCCAGAGGGTAGAAACTTCCAGCATCCCCTGGACTATGTGAGGTTCCCCTCCACCATACAATTCTGATGCTTAGCACTAAAGAACAATTGATAGCATCACCTCCCGCCCCAAGTTACGAAGAACCCATGGAAAGACATATCCCTTTACAAATGAATCTCCCGTGGAAGATCCCAGTCTATATCCACTAGAGAGAGAGTTTAGGGCTTATGTAACACCACCCAGAGTCACATGTCACCAAGTGCAAGAGAGTTGGGTGTTGGAGAAAAGAGCTCACAAACATGCCCTTGGAATACGGAAAGTTTTCAGCATCTGAAAGTGTTCTCTCAAGTTGATGCACGATTGTGTTCCAAGTTCTTCCAGTAGCTCCCAAACTCAATCTGAGGTCTTTGGAACAACTTGCGTGGTGCTCAGGGGATACCCATCTGCTATTGTCCTGACTATTTGCATTTTAATCACTGGACTCTAGTCCAGAGAACCTGCTTTAAACCACCCTCCATTCCCTGGTGGAGTGCAGGAAACTCTACATTGGGACTTTCCTATTCTTATGTTCTCCCATCTCTTCCGCATGGCACTAAAACCGGGACAACAAAAAGCTGAGTGTAGGCATGACACACGATGGGAAATGATGGGCTCCATGGGATGGATGGTATCCCCAGCCCCTCCCACAGGAAAGCAGGTCTAGCCACTCAGCTCCAGCACTAGAGCTGGGCCATTTTCTGAATATAAGAAATGTAAGGGATACATAGACTTTCTTTAGACAATTCAGCCATTATACTCTCAACTCTCAGATCAAGTTGATGGCAAAGATTTGAGAAGGGAAAACATCATTCATTTTGTTTTCATTCATTCAACAAATACCTACTGGATACCTACTCTGGGCCAAGCACTGTGTTGGATGCTGGGAATAAAAGAGTCAGCAAGCCAGCCATTTGTCTACCCTTATGGATAAAACACAATAAATGAATAAGATGATTTCAAATTATGATAAGTGCTATGAAGGTAACCAGCAAGGGACTGAAGTAGAGGAGGTGGAACACTTTAGATGGGTGGTCAAGTCCTACTTAAAGAGGTGGTATTTAACCTCAAAAGGATGAGAAAGAGTTTTGTAAGCAAAAACTGGGGAGGAGAGGGAGAGAGCTTTGCGGGGAAAGCAAATAGCATGAGCATAGCCTTAAGGGGAGAAAGCCTGTGTGTTCCAGACATTGAATGAAAGAAGCCCAGTGGAGGGTTATGACCCCAGGAGTTGGAGCCAAGACTAGAAAGAGAAGCAGGGACCAGATCAAGGATGGCCTTAAAATCTAGAGTGGGAAGTGGGGGTTTTTTTCTTCCCACTGTGATGGATGGAAATCTATTGAAGAGATGTAATTGAGGCTTATTAAATGAATGAAGGGGAGTGAAGTGATACAATTAATATTCCTTTATTTGT
Organism: Lagenorhynchus albirostris; assembly: GCF_949774975.1. Classification (NCBI taxonomy): domain Eukaryota; kingdom Metazoa; phylum Chordata; class Mammalia; order Artiodactyla; family Delphinidae; genus Lagenorhynchus; species Lagenorhynchus albirostris. The sequence goes on from NC_083108.1 coordinate 19,077,862, forward strand.
GTGTCTGTTGAGAATAGATTGGAGGAGTGAGAGGAGAAGCAGAGAGACTGGCTGGGAGCTGTTGCCATAATCCAGGTGAGGGGGAGGGTAGCCTGGACCAGTGCTTGGCAGTGGAGGTGGAGAGAAGTGATATAATTGATTTAAATCAACCAGGTGCTTGATGCAAATAATGCCAAATGAGTGTATTGTCCTCTCTTCATGTTTTACATTCCAATCATTTCTGCATAAAACCAAATGGAAAAATAAGAAACTCAATTAAGAAACTCAATTAAGGGGTAAAATGTTAATATAAAAACAGTAAAATTCTCCAAAGTTGATTTCTAAATATCTTCCTGAAATCCATCAAGATTTTTTTCAAAGTGATTCTTATAAGTAGGCACATCTTCTCTGGACTGAAATGACCAGTATTAATTTTTGGAGAGGTGTTGCTTCAGTCAGAATGGCCAACAGGCTATGAAAGAATCTGAGGTCTAAGTCAACCAAATGTGGAGAAAATCTGGAGCCCTGGAATGAATATTTTTCCAAAAGGTTACAAGATTAACCACAAACTGATTTACAAATGACACTGTCTGGTATGGTAGTTTGAAAGAACCATCATTTTAAAACCAATTTTAAATGGTATTTTTCATGAAATTATAAAGACAATTTGATCCACGATCATGAAATTTTCTAACTGACATATCCTATGGACACCCGTTGGCCCACACCTGACCTTGGATTCTGTGCTGTTTGCCCTTCTTAACCTCACTCTCTTACCTAGTTTGGTTTCTCCAAGTCTCCTCACTAAGATATTCAGATCACTATTACAAAATGTTTACACAGATCCTTTAGTTCTCTTGATAATGATACTGGCAATATTAAAGACTTTTTTAAAAAACTTATTTAAAAATTTATTTTTATTTATTTATTTATATTTATTTATTTTTGGCTGTGTTGGGTCTTTCTTGCTGTGCACGTGCTTTCTCTAGTTGCGGCAAGCGGGGGCTACTCTTCTTTGCGGTGCGCGGGCTTCTCATTGCGGTGGCTTCTCTTGTTGCGGAGCATGGGCTCTAGGCGTGCAGGCTTCAGTAGTTGTGGCACACGGGCTTCAGTAGTTGTGGTACGCGGGCTCTAGAGTGCAGGCTCAGTAGTTGTGGCACACGGGCTCTGTTGCCCTGTGGCATGTGGGATCTTCCCGGACCAGGGCTCACACCCGTGTCCCCTGTATTGGCAGGCAGGTTCTTAACCACTGGCTTTTAGAGATATCTTTTATGGTGTGTGTTTTGCTTGGACAGGAAAGATGTCTTTGATTAAAGTTTGAAAAACTTTATAACATGAAACACGACACAGATCACACTTTTCTAAATTAGAAGATTTAAGACCTAAGGATATGTACTGGTTCATATTTCTAGATTTTTTTATGTTATTCTTTCTTTAGTTTGTTGAGATATCCAGACCAAAGCTTAAACGTAATGCATTTCACTTTCATGGCTTTATATATATATTTTTTGTAGTTTTGTTTTGTTTTCTTTTTTGGCCACACTGGGCAGCTTGCAGGATCTTAGTTCCCTAACCAGGGATTGAACGTGGGACCATGGCAGTGAAAGCACCAAGTCCTAACCACTGGACCACCAGGGAATTCCTCCATGGCTTTATGTTTTTTATGAACATGTTGTTTATGTTTTTAAGTTTCTACTCATATCACCACCATTATAGACAGTGAATTAATGACTCAATTTTCTTCACTTTTACCATAGAATAGTATTGGAGTTTGTGTCATATGCAAAGTATGAATTATAGCTCTTGTTAGTCACTAATGGGTTCTTTCCCCAAAGCAGAATCTAACTGGTTCTGTTCATCTTCATCTTTTTGGTTAAAGCTTTCATTCCAGGCCTCTTCATAGGATGCTGACAAACCCACGTGTTGTTTGCCTTTGGTCAGGTGCCCACTCTTTGCTCCAATCAGCTGAGGGCAGAAAGTAGTAGAGAACCATGGCCAAAGAACAAGAAAGGAAGCTCCCAGGGCAGCCCTGCTCAGCAGCAGCTATGGACAGGAGTCCCTGGAAGGGTTTGTGGTTGTGATAGGTACTGGAAGTCTTGACTCATGCTTGGATCATCTAAGAATAGTTTATTGCGAGAGTACCTGTTGTAAATAACCTCTGATACAGGCCTTTTCATTGGCGTGAACATTGAAGATAGCAGTACAGTGAAACTCCAGGGACTGAAAAGATCCCATGAGTTGGAAATAAAATATTCAAATTAAAAACTTATATCACGGTCTTACAAATAACTTTAGGCAAAGTAGGCTTGAAATAAGTTCCACTGATTAATAGAAGAAATAGTTAAATATTGTTTCATGGAAAGATCACTGGTTTAGGAATCAGGAAACATGGATAATCCTGGTTCTGAGACGTCATAGGATCTTGGGATTCCAAGATCTCATGAAGCAGAAACCTACTTCAGTTTTCTGGCCTCTAGCGTCTTCCCTAGTCTATAAAATTAGTGTCATAATGGATTACTTCTACCTCTAAGCCCTTCTAGACCTGAAATTTGAGAAACAAAATTGAGAATCAAAGTGAGATAGAAGCAGATGAGTTGTTAAGAAAAAAAAGTTCAGAGTAAAATCAACAGTTATTTATGAATCATCTACTGTGATATTCCATGTGTTTTATATATATATTGACTTTTTATTCTCATCAAAACACTATGGATTTATCTCCATTTTACAACAAGTAGGGAAGATAGGATACCTTGCCCCCAGACATATAAACTGTAAACATGGAAAGGAGCAAATTGATCAGTTCTCCTCCCCCAAAAGGTTTTTTCATCATAGAAATTCTTCCTTAAATACAGGGAGAAACAAATGCTTACAAAAAGATAAAGACAGGTAAAAAAAATAATGTTTTACACAGAAGTAACGTTAGCATTTTCACTATAATGACGTGGAGCTTGGACTGAAATTTCTAAAGTGTGACTCAGAATTTGCACCTTTGCACTGATTGTTTTCACTCAGATTTTATGAAATCCGTAGGTGTGTGAGTTAACGGTGCTGGCCATGCATAAACATCTACGTGCAAAGCAGCAAGGAATGCTCTGTTTATCACAGCTGCCGTCAAGCCAACGCAACTGTTTCTACCATTGAGGATGAAATTTGTAAAACTCTGTCTCCCAAATAAAATAACATAAAATAAAATAAACCTCCTGTGAGATTGCCATTCCTTGGGGTTACCTGCTCAAATGCCATGTTCCTATCAGGTTTCCTTTGAAGTCTCTCAAAGGATTGGGGTACTAATGGAGAGTCAGGTTCAAGGTTCTAAGTGTAAAGTTGCTTTAAACAACCAATCAGCCAACCAACCAACCAAACAAAAACACCAGATTAAAGCAACACAAGAAGTCTTTGCCTCCTGTCTATAATCTGTACCTCTTTGTTAACACAAGGCAGAGAAGTACGCTAAGTATAATGGAAATCAAAGAACTAAAATCTTATATTTACATAGATGAGTGTTATACAACTTTTCAAAATCCTATCCCTTTTGGAAAAAAAAAATCTAAATATTTGTCATGGCCCTATCTGCCTATGAGGAGCTGCCACCAGGTGAGAATCAACATAGAAGGTTTTATTGCTTTCTAAATAAAATTGTAGTTTCAGTGCTTTTTCACTATGCCTAGAAATGTGGATATATTCTTTCCAGGAGAGACTGCCCCTCTGTGTTAACAATTGCTGGCATATGAGGTTCTTTAACCAAGTTATCACATTGACTCTCTCACCAACCCTGTGAGGTTGGTAAGTAGAGCAGATGTTGTTAAATTCATTTAAACACAAGGAGACTGAGGCTCAAAGAGTACAGTTACTTGCCCCAATTCCAGTTAATAAGCAGTGAAGCCAGAACTTACTCATGGGAAATTTCTTTCCATTATGCTCTTACCACTATGGCATTGTTAACCAAAGCAAGAATAGAATGAGGATGGCATTCATCTGGTGAATGGGAATTTGTAGATAACTGTGCTAAGAAATCTACTCTTTTGAAGAACAACTGTCCACATTTGCTTCCTTTTGCTCTTGGAAAGAATAAAAACCCACCATTATTTACAATAGCCAAGACATGGAAGCAACCTAAATGATGTCCATCAACAGAAGAATGGATAAAGAAAATGTGATACACACACACACACACACACACACACGTATACACACACACTGGAATATTACTCAGCCTTAAAAAAGAATGAAATAATGCCATTTGCAGCAACATGGATGGACTTAGAGATTATCATTACTTACTAAGTGAAGTAACTCAGCCAGAGAAAGACAAAAATCATTTGATATCACTTGTATGAGGAATCTAAAAAGAAATGATCAAATGAACTTGTTTACAAAACAGAAATAGACTCACAGACATAGAAAACAAACTTATGGTTACCAAAGGGGAAAGGCGGGGGATAGGTAAATTAGGAATTTGGTATTAACAGATACACACTACTGTATATCAAATAGATAAACAACAAGGACATACTGTATAGCACAGAGAACTATATTCAATGCTTGTAATAACCTATAATAAAAAATAATCCGAAAAAGTATATACTTATATATATCACTTTGAATGTACACTTTGAATCACTTTGCATCACTTTGAATGTACACTTTGAATCACTTTGCTGTACAGCTGAAACATTGTAAATCAACTATACTTCAATTATTAAAAATCAAAAAAAAATCAGAAATCTCAAAACATACAAACAAACAAACCCACTGCAAAGACAACTGGGTAGTTCTCAGAACTGCTTCTGGAATAGTCTATCTAGCATTGATCTCTGGTATTCTGAGACCAGATTCGCATGTGAATAAGTAAAGCCGAAGGTTGAAGGTTCACAGTGACCTGAGACAGAGCTGGCACAGGTAGATGGTACCGAGCTTCTCTCTCTCTCTCGCAAGCATTTTGAACACAGCAGAGATGATAGCTATCCACTTGGGGTGATTTCAGGGTATTGGGACGGGCTCATTTTTTTGCCCTTTTCATACTCAGATCTCTACTGGTCAAATGAACTGCACCTGTATAACCAAGATCTATTTCCATTCTGTTTCTAGTCCTGACCAGGGCAAAAATTAAAGTCTCAGTCTCACAACCGGTAGGGCTTGCAATTAAAAACCTTGCCCAATAGGTTTGATTTGCAGTGAGCCATGGCAGCCCAATTGCTTTTGCTGCTGTAGGTCAACCTTAAAGTTTGGACACTGATTCTTCCTGTGTCTGTGGAACCATTGCTCCAGTCCATGGGATACCTTACCATCTCCCCTTGAGGTGGGATCTGGCCTGTAGAAGTGTTTTCTTTGGTCCATATAGTGTTTATTATTGATTTGAGCCCTTCTTTCAACTGTAGCCCTTCCGACTGGGGCAAGACACCCTTTCCTTCTTTTCTTCCTTCCTTACCTGAATTGTTAGAATTTTCCTACCTTATCACATCTGCTGGAAGGCATCCAGCAGAACTGATACATCTGAGAATCACGAGGCTCCAGCTTGACTGTCCCCTGACCTCCACACCCTCTGACTCTCAAACTCCTACTTGCCAAATGGGCTGCCCTGGCCACTGATGATTACCTGAGCCGCATCTGAGCTTGGACCCTGTGTGGTGTCCTGCCGTGTTACTCTCACCAGGGTCAGCTTCTTCATCTGCTCTGGTTTACCTAGTCCCCGTCTCAGTGGGCTCCCAACAAGCCTGGATCGAGAGGGTCTGGCCTGTCTTAGGGCAACCAAAAGGCTCCCATATTACCACCTCCCAAAACAAAATGAAACAAAACAAAACACCTCTTTCACTCTTAAGTTTTACCTGCAATTCTACCTATCATATATATATATATATATATATATATTTTTTTTTTTTTTTTTTTTTTTTTTGCAGTACGTGAGCCTCTCACTGTTGTGGCCTCTCCCGTTGCGGAGCATAGGCTCCGGATGCGCAGGCTCAGCGGCCATGGCTCACGGGCCCAGCCGCTCCGCGGCGTGTGGGATCTTCCCGGACCGGGGCACGAACCCGTGTCCCCTGCATCGTCAGGCGGACTCTCAACCACTGGGCCACCAGGGAAGCCCCTATCATACTTTTTAACCTTTAAAGGAGAGGTGGCAAACTGCCAGGATCTGGCCTGTGGAAGTGTTTGATTTGGCTTACATAGTGTTTGTATGCATTTAGAAAGTTGGTTTTCAACATTTACAAGTCAATTATGGATTTTTGATTCCCTTGAAAATCAAAAGTTCTGGCATGGCTGAGCCAACATGCTCCAGCCACAATTGCCTGGAGCAGAGTAAACTTGACCTGTTCAGGGGGGACCATTAGGGAAGGCCGTGAGCTCTCTGATTCCCAGGAGGCCCCACTTCCCTCTTGTCTGTCTGCCAGGTTGGCCTTCCTGTGGGCATTGGATTTGCTCCTCCTACTTTAAGTACTTGCTGTCTTTTAAACAGAGCAATGTTCTCCTTCTTCCTTCCTCAGCCCCCCCCCCACAAATAGACATATTTCACCAATGTCAGCCATTTTCACCTTATTTTAAATGTAAATCTCTATATCAGTGTAGATTGTGGAATATGGAGCTGAAGGAGGAAAGGGAGGTGACAGAAAGAGGACACAGTGACAGAGGTGCTGAAGATAGAAAAATGACGTCCCTGTTCTAAAGTGTCTGTACATAGTTTTTCATCTTCTTCAGGGCGTATTCCACAAGCCAAATACTCCAGCTCTTTGTGTAAGTCATTAGTCAAGATGATAACACATCAGACAAGCACAGACCACAGAGTCTTGAGGAAAGGATGGAAAGTGTTTCTTACTGTAGTCTTATCTACCCACAGCCAGGATTCCTTTAGATGTAAGATAATACTTTCCACGATCTAGTTTTGTTGACTCATCTTGTTTAAATAATCATTACTGATAACCCCTAGAAGGTTAGAATTTAGAGATCATCTAGATCAGTAGTCTTCAAGCCCCGTTACCTGTCAGTACTAATCTGGGGAGCTTTAAAAAAATTCTGGTTGCCCAGCCTGCATGTGAAAAGAGTTAAATCAGGAAATATGAGGGGGGCCGGGTACGAATATTTTAAAAAACAAATGCTTCTTGGATGATTCTAGAGCCTAGGCGAGTGTAAGAATTACTGATCTAGATCTTAGATCTTTCCTGAAAAGGCTTGATTTTATGGGTTAGGAATCTCAGGTCAGTGATTTACCTGTGATTTACCCAAGACTCCAGGACCTAAGAATGGAAGAACTGGGTCAAGAATCCTGGTTTCCTGACTCCCCATCCAGGATTCTATACTTGACAAAACTCTGCCACACTGTGCAGAACTCTAATACTCCTCCACAAACCCTGTGAAGTAGCAGGGAACCGTTTTGTTACTCATTGAAGAAACAGGCACAGCGTTGGGTAACCACTGGCCCAAGACCACAAGGGAAAGAAAGGAAGAGGTGGCATTAGATGGGGAAGCTTCTGCGGGCTATGGTCAGCACCAAATGGAAGGGGAGATTCCACATGCATCAGTGGTTAAGTGGTAAGATTCTCTATTTTATTGATGACTTTTGGTACTCTGAGATCTGAAGAATATAAAAGCTGATTGGCAATCTTCATGGTTATTAACAACTTGACAAGGAAACATACTATCAGTCTTTTTTGTCTAGAATGGGAGACTATAGCAGGATTATTTTAATAAGAAATCTGTTTCTTAAAAAAAAATTTTATTTTCATCCAATTTTCGACTTCGAGAAAAGTTGCAGAAATAATAGAGTTCCCTGTATACCTCTAACCGAGCTTCCCCTCATGTTAATGAAACTATGGCATAATTGTTAAAACCAGCCCAATAGTATTGGTCTAGTACTATTAACTAAACTATAGACTTTATTGGGGTCTCATCAGTTTTCCCACTAATGATCTTTTTTCTGTTTGAGGATCCAATCCAGTATCCCACATGGCATTTATTTGTTATTTCTCCTTCACCTTCTCCAGTCAGTGACAGTTCCTCAGTCTTTGTCTTCTGTGATCTTGACACTTTTGAGAAGTTCTGGTTCGTATTGCAGAATGCTCTTCAATTTGGGTTCATCTGATATTTTCTCATGGTTACAATGAGGTTATGCATTTTTGGTAAGAGTATTACAGAAATGATGTTGTATCCTCAGGGCCTCATTTCAAGGGGTTCATAGGATCAATGTCACTTGGTTAAAGTAAAATCTCTTTATTTCTGAGGATCCAACTGAACAAATGAGTTAGGAAACTTGGCACAAGGGAAACCCCTAAGTAGAACCTTATGCTTTGGTGAAAAAAAAAAAAAAAAAGACTATGTGGTATGGTTTCAAGGGGGCTGGAATTGCTCTAATCTCTCTCTTCTTCTCCTCCAACAACAAAACCCTTTTCCTTGCATGGGCTGTTGCTTGAAATTCTACCATTAGAACGTCATCCATTTAGCCAAGGCTTTGATCCCTATTAAGATACAGATGCTGAGGGAGGAATTCCACGTACTGCATTCAGTTATCCCTGGGAGCACCTTTGGAGAGAAGGTAAAGCAGTAAAGCCTTTTCTGTTTCTGTTTGCATATGGAAGCAGTGAGGTTCCTAAAAGGGTCCTGAAAACATTTGTTATGTAAGTGCCAATGTGGTCTCTTTGATGTGCCTGATCTATCCTGCATTTGGCTCAGATCTTTCATGGACTTTTCATTTTCCTCCAGATGAGCCTCTTTCTACTGTATGACTGCAGCTTCACTTCATCTTTTCCACCCTTGCTCTCTCCAGTCCAGTGATCCAGAACTTCTTTCAGTTCCCATCCTCTGAATTGTGACATGTGCCATTCCCTTGCCTTGAAATGGCTTCCCCAGTTCCCTTCTCTAGTTTGACTCTTACCAACCCAGCAGGTCTTAACTGAGTTATTACTTGCCCCAGAAGATCTTCCATTAACGCTCCAATGAGGCCAGTTGCCTTTCTCTGAGCTCACCCAGTCCTCTGTATTTCCTCTTCATTGCGGTTATCATTTTGGTTTGTAATTTTCTCTAAACTTAAAGGTGTCTCCCTCTAGACTAGGAGTTCCCAGCTATAGGAGATGGGCCAAATTTGGGCCCCCTCCTGTGTTTTTAAATAAAGTTGGATTGGATCACAGCTATGCTCATTTCTTTATGTATCGCATATGGCTGCTTCCATGCTATAAGGCAGAATCTAGAACATAGTGGTTGTACGGCCTGCAAAGCCTGAAATACTTACTACTTGGGCATTTACAGAAAAAGTTTGCCAACCTCTGCTCTATATTATGCATTAGTCTGGAGCCCCTGTTCTAACGCACCTTGATAAATAGTTGCATTAACCTTGTCTGCTCTTGAATTCATAGCTGTCATCACCCCAGGATCTAGCCCAGAGTAGATCTTCGATAACTTTTTTTTTCCTTTTTTTGTGGTACGCGGGCCACTCACTGCTGTGGCCTCTCCCGTTGCGGAGCACAGGCTCCGGACGCGCAGGCTCAGCAGCCATGGCTCACGGGTCCAGCCGCTCCGCAGCATGTGGGATCCTCCCGGACCGGGGCACGAACCCGTGTCCCCTGCATCGGCAGGTGGATTCTCAACCACTGCGCCACCAGGGAAGCCTGATGACTATTTTTTGAACAAAGACAAACCTCACAATTTCACTCAAGCCCAGTCTTGTCCACATGTTAGAGCCAAGTAGAATGACTAATTAAATGGAAGAAAAAAAAAAGTCTGTGGTATTTTCTATTTATTTCTGAGGAAGAATTTACCAGAGGAAGTATGTCTATAGCCTATTCTCAATGTTTATGTCACATTTCTCATCCTGAAATAAAAAAGAGGAATGGTTTTCAGTTCAATGAAGCCACAAACCTCATTAACAAGATGATATTATATTCACATAGTCTGGCCACAGATTAGACTGATACTGACCCGTTTTACTGATATTATTGGGATTTTTGAGGACTCAGGAAGCACATCCTGGCCCAGGGCAATTAAAGAAAAAAAACAACTTGGGATTCGCAGAGAGTTTCCTGGTGAAAATGCCAAATTTAACCAGATTAACTACCATTCAATAAGGTCATGGAGGAATTAAAAAGATTTCCCATAAGTGAGTAGATAAAATTAAATTAACAAAATTAAGAGGTAGATGGAAAGAAATGTTTACTCTGTTTGCTCTGATGACTTGGAAACGTACTTGGTCTTCACCCTAGGAGGCCCTACTTACACCTGCCTCTAGTGTGGGTTTGTGGATTTCATTTCCCCTCCAAATATGAGAAAATATAGACTGAGTTTTCAGACTCTTGACTTCCTCTGGGAGAGGGTTTAAGATCAAAGCAACTATTTCGACAAACATTTTAAACATCTTTTCTCTTCCTGCTTTCCTTCCCCCTACTGCTTTGCTTTTGAAAACACTAAACACACCAAGTTTTCCAGACTCTGATGGCCCCAGAATACTTTTCCTTAGCAAGGACCACATTACTGCCATGATTTATGGCTGGTGAATAATTAGGAACCTGTTGCTATGGTCTGGGGTTGAGATCAAAAGAACCATGTGTCAAAGTGAAGGGAGGGGTGACTGGAGCAGAGGCAAAGGGTGGTGGTGTTTGTTTGTAATCCTAACCAGAGAGAAGCTGGGCCATCGCTTAATTGGGAAAAGGCGCAGCATCTGAAGAAAGTCATGAAAGAAGAGCCTGTTCTATGAAAAGAATCTGTGTGTTTTGCAAATCAACACTATTTAGTGATAGGTGAACCCCTAGGGAACCTGGAGGCTGGACGGTTTGAATTAGTACTCAAAGGTTTGGAGAAAAATGTGAAATATATGAATACTGAGTATAAAAAATTTGCCCAAATGGGCTGGCTTATGAGATTTCTGGTATTTCCTTCTTCTGGTCAAAAGGAAATGCCAAAGAAGAACTGCAGTATTTCAGTACTTCTGTATCTGTCATCCAAGTTCCCAATGAATATTGATTCTCTGCTTTCTCTCTGTCCCTCCACCTTCCTGCTCATGAAGAGAAGAATCCTGGGGGCAGAGAGATGGGGTGTCCAGCCTGGGCTGGCCTGAGGGGTCCAGAGGTGCCAGGGGGCAGGGTGGGAAGGGGGGCCCTGAGGTTCCATCTGCTGTGTGTTTATGACTCTCTATAAATCACACAGGGAGTGATGGAAAAGGCCCTGGACAGGGTGTCAGGAAACCCGTTTTCCAGTCGTGGCGTGGCTTCTAACAAGCTGTGTGGCCTCGGACAAAGCTGGATTTCTGGGTCTCAGTTTCCTTTCCTGTCAAACGAGATTGACTGGCTTTGATGGACTCTCAGCTCTAAAATGCTGTGAGCAGATCCTTCTCCCCAGGCCTTGGAAGTTGTAGGGTGAGAGCTCCTGCTCTGAGCATAGGTCCTATTCAAGTTTGACTTTTCCTCTTGAGACGGAAATATTGAACCCGGCTGTGACTGGAAGTCATTTTTAAATGAAATAGCTCTGCTAGGGAAGCGTTCAAACACACCCAGTGTACAAGGTTGCAGGAATTCAATGGAAAGGACCTTGTGGGTGCTCACAAAGTGAACAGAAAGCAACTGCAGACCTTGTTCACATTATAAAACCACAGGCATCAGAGGATGAGATTAGGATCTGGGCTGCACAGAGTAAAAGTCCTTTAATCATGTTTGAAGAAATCCTAGGGTGACGTTTCCAGCACTGAGACCCACGTTGCCAGGTAAAGTACAGTCACAGATGACACTTGAGAAGCTGGGACCCTTTAGAAGTCGTGTGTGTGTGTAGGTGTGTGTGTGTGTGTTCTGTGATTGAGCCTTGTGGGCTCTGACTGCTGGGGCCTCAGCTCTCCCCACATGACCAGTATACCATGCTGCCACCTAGTGTGGGCTCAGGAACTTCTTGGTGTGCTCCTGAGATACTGAGGAACAAGAAGAAATGAAGCCAGGAGTTCCCAGAGGCTCACAGACAGAGGCACCATTCATGTTAAACGGTGGGACTACTGAGGCCTCCTCTCTCCTTGTGATAACCCCACTTCTAGTTATGGACATGTGTGCTTCTCTCGCTAGCTTTCTTACCACTTAGGACAGAATCTTGAATTCTACATGGAAAAGGTTCCAGCTTTACGGCACCAACCATTGGTATCCACACATTCTCTCTCTGAATAAAATGTTGAAATTGAAGGTGATTAAAAAAGGAAAAGCCTTTAGTGGAAAGCCAGAGGAAGAATAAATAGATTGTCACTTGCTATCAACGTTCCCTTGCTCATCAACAGGGAAAGGTGTGAAATTTGAAAAGTTTCCTTTGCAAATTATGCAAAGGGATTTTATCCCAAAGTTTGCCGCTCATGTCAGTTAAAGGTGGGTATCTCAGCATTGACATGATACCGTGAAAATGTACCCCTGAATGTCTCTTCCAAACACGTGCCCACCATGGAAACGTATTCTTGATAAGGCGTGGAATGGGTGGAATTACGCTAATCAAGGAAAACCTTACAGGGTGAGTAATTTAGTAACCTCTTTCTAAGTGTAAGAGCCTAATTTAAAGTTCTAAATGGTACCATAAATGTAGTCAGGCATATACTTCCATAGTGATACTGGACAGTAAACACAGTCGGAGTCTAAAGTACCTTGAGGGACACCCTGTTGGGCTTATTGTCCTGTACTTCCCTCCTAATCACTAGAGCCTGAACTTTAATACTCAGGGCTCTGTTTACCTAACACTCCATCAAGTCCAATACATTTTAGTTCTCTTACCTTTCCTGGAAAGGTAGCCACAAGCATGAACAGTTGTTGTTTTTCTCCTTAGCACCAACTTGAGATCTTTTGTTATAGGCTAAGTCCATATTTTTTAAATGGAGGTGTTGGGGAAGATTGGATTGGGAGTTTGGGATTAGCAGATGCACACTATTGTATGTAGAAAGGATGAACAACAAGGTCCTACTGTATAGCACAGGGAACTATGTTCAATATCCTGTAATAAACCATAATGGAAAAGAATAGGAAAAAGAATGTAATACATACATATATATATATATATATATATATATATATATATATATATCTGAATCACTTTGCTGTCCAGCAAAAATCAACACAATATTGTAAATCAACTACACTTCAATAAAATAAAAATTTTTTTAAAGTTAAAAAAATGAACGTGTTTTTCAAAACTTTAAAAAATACTGTATTAGAATCCCACGGATGCTGACGCTGAACTAAGTCTTAAATTACCATACAGAAGTTTCACTAAAAAACTGAAAATATTTATGCTTCTAGAAATACTTTCATGACCCCTTTGACGGAATTTGTAAGGAACCAATGTTATAGTTGTAAAATTTTGAAATGATAAATTTATATTGCTAAAATACTGCTTTATGCCTTTATAGGTACTGGCGTTTTTCCAAAGATTCATTTCCTCAAAAGCATCCAGTGCTGAGAAGTTTCAAGTCCATTCCATTGTCTCTGTTCCTTCATCTCTGCAATGATTTTTTTTTTCACAGAAGTGCTGAGGGACTCTATCTTAGCCAATCTCATTCTGCAAATCTTATTGTTAGTGACCTCTCTTACTTTGTGTGTGTTTTTTAAAACATTTTTAATACATTTATCAAATTGCCTTCCAGAAAAGACTTGCCCTAATTACGTTCTTTTTAAAAATTGTAAGATATTTAAGATGTACATCTAGGTGATTTGATGTGTATACATTGTGAAATTCAATGTAACTAATTAACATATCCTTTACTTCACACAGTTCCCTTATTTTTTGGTGGGAAGAGCACACTTAGGATTTACCTTCTTAGCAAATTTCAAGTATACAGCACAGTATTGTTACCTACTGTCACATTAGATCTCCAGAACTGAGTCATCTTGCAGAGTTGAAAGTTTGTACCCCTTGACATACATCCTCTCTTTCCCCCTCCCCCCAGCCCCTGGGAGCCACCATTCTACTCTCTGCTTCACGAGTTTGACTAATTTATATTCCATATGTAAGTGTGATCTCCCTTACTTTAACTCTCTGAGAAAATGGGAGCATTGGGAGAGAGAAGTAATAGGAAAACTCTCTGCGAACAGTGACCAAATGTTCAATCTGACGCTTGTATAAGGAATGAGCTAAATCCAAATTTCAACTTTTCTGGACGAGAACTAAAATTTCTGGTGACATCCAAGTGCATGAGTCGAGGAGAGGGAGGAGAGGAAGAGACAGAGACCGTAGGATGGGGACCATAACCCATTCCATACCCCAGTCTCATGGTCTTATCACTTCCCACATGGGAGAGAGGTGTGCACCAATTCAAGACATTTTAGTGGGTATGGATCCCTAAACTCACATGCAGGAGGTCTTTATGCTTCAAGTGGAGAGAAGAATGTTTTCCTCCTGCAGCGAGGCAGCAGCTGTATGTGGAGCAGATTTCAGGTGGCAGACTGTATGTTACATGAGGACAGAGGCAGAGGTAAGAAAAATCTCCATAACCGTGAACCCAGGGAAGGAAGACAACGGAATTGAGTGCTCAAGTGCAGAGACTACGCACTGGGACTGTGTGTGGTTTCGAACCCCAGCTTTACCACTTACAAATCATGTGACCTTGTGTAAGTTGTTTCACCGTGCTCTGCCTCTAGTTGCTCATTGAAAAAAATAGTGATAACAGTATGTACTCATGGCATTGTTGTAATGATTAAATGAATTGCTGGTATAGAATGCATAGAACAATCTCGCACATAGTAACTGTTCAAAGCATGTTAGCAATTATTATGTCCTTGTTGAAATTAATGGAAAAATTGGATCTGGAAACTCTTAGAGTAACAAAAAGGAAGGCAAGGAGTTCAACTTTTGACCGCCTTCATAGTCAGAGGTTGGCAGGTCATCTGAGTTACACACCAATCAGCTATACTTTGGGCCAAGTGGGAGATAAAAGGCCCGGGACTGGCTATGTAATGTATGGGACCCAGTGCAAAATAAAACGGTGGTGCTTTGTTCAAAAATTATTAAGAATTTCAAAATCAAGAGGGCAGAGTATTAAATGGAGTGTGGGGTCCTTCTAAGCAGGTGGCCCTGTACCACTGCACAAGTCGCATGCCTATGAGGCTGGCCCTGCAAAGGCTGTGTCGTATAAGTACGTGGTCTCTGGACCCACAGAGCTTGCCCTGTAGCTCCCAGATTCTATGTGATCTTTTCCCCTTCACTCAATTCTTATTGCTTTACACCTTCATGGTAGTGTTCTTGTTTGAATGTATGGTTCAAAATGCAAGCTTCTTGGAAATTATCTGAGAGCATTTGAACCCTCTGTCTCTATTTCCCCACATTTCCTGCACTCTTCACTTCACTGCAATCTGGCTTTCACCTCCAGCACCTGTACCCCACTCAACCGCCACCATCATTTGCTCTGAGTTTTTATGGGTGGGTACCAATGTTTTCTTAATTTTGTCTTTACGGTATCTGTACCTGTCCCACTTAAACTGTACTTATCATTTACAGTTTGACATTGATGACATGACCCTAAAACTCTCCTTTCTGACTTCAGTAAGGCCACTCCAGGGTCCCTTGTGTCTCTCCTCTCCTTTTCTGTTTTTTTCACTGCCTATATATCTTTGTTCCTCAACATTTGATAGTCCTTATGGATTTATGTATGATTTTTGGTCCTGGTTCTGATTCTTTTTCTGCACATATTTCTTGAGGATCTCATTCATTCTAAAGGCTTCAACCATCACCAAATAATGCCAACTCTGAAACAAACACATTCACCCTCTTCTCTGCTGATTTAGACCTATACTCCCAGTGCACATCTAGACAACTCTGTCTCGACATTCCTGAGGGGCCACACCCTCAACACATCTTAAACCAACTCACGTTTTCCTCATTCTTGTCTTCTATGGTCCACTTTTATTGCAGTACAATTTAGGAATCTCAGCTAGAATCTTTAGTGATCCTTTAACTTCACTCTTTGCCTCACCACTCATTACCCAATTCTTCCCCATCTTCCATTTACCTTATTGTCTAAATATCTCCTGAATCTATAACCTCCTTTCAATTTTCATTACAAGTTTCACGCCCATCACCAAACTAGCTTATTAGTCTATATCTTTACTGTTCTATCTTTGCATTGGATTCTGTCTCCAGGTTTTCTACCTTCTAGTTATATTCTATACCTACCCTAAAATATAAATTTGTTCAAGGTACACCTTTGCTTAGGGAGCCCTATTGCCTGATGTTTAAAGTTAAACTTATTTGAAAATGGACAAAGATTTTTGTTTTTCTGTTTGATCCCGATTTATCTGAGATTAATCTTCCTTCTCCAGTCTTCCTAATCACATACCTTAGGTCAAGCAACTCCAAACTGTTGACCTTTCCTTGACTGTGTTGCCCTCTTTTAGATCTCCGTGTTCGTGCCCATGATGTTTCTTATGTCCAGAAATGCCTTCCCCTAAATTCTTTACCCCCAGATTCCTAATTGTCTTTTAAGAGGCAGCTTATCTGAGACTTCTTCTGAGAAATCTCTTCTACTCTCTGTGACCCCACAGCACTTTGCACATAATTACATTGATTGCGATTATTTATTTGCCTTCTGTACAATTAACCGTGAGCTATAGTATTATGCTATATACTTCTTCATATCCTCAATGGCTACCAAGATCCCTAGCTCAGAGCAGAAACTGAAACAATGCTTCATGACTATCCTAAGTACAAAGTCAAGGGTTTACCAGAACTTATTCTGTTTTTCTGTTTAGTTACAAATGATAAAACTTGGACCAAGGAGAAAACCAAAAAACTTTATAACAAACTTCCCATGCTGCCTCTGGAAATGCTCAAACAGGGGTTAATTTCCTCCCGGGGGGGGGATCTGCATTGGGATTGAATGCTATCTTAACTTTCTTATAGTAATTCCTTTGGTGGATAAGATACAGCAGAATTATCTCACAAATAATAGAACCTGTGATATGACTACAGCACCAGCAGCCCCTGTTCTTTTTATCTCCACTTACTCCTTTGCCCCCGCTCATTCAATATTTTTTAAATGAATTTATGTCTACTACTGGATGGTTATTACACTTTTACATTTAAGAACTTTTGTGAAAGAAAGCCAGAAATACCAGATATTTCTTATTTTTGATCATTAAACTTGTGTGTCAGGCTGGTAATGCCATTTGTTTAAGCTCCTCTGGTCGCAGCACTCAAAGTTACAGAGTCAATCCTCATATAGATCAGTTATGTTCCCAAAAAGAATTATCACCTCCTGCATTCTGAGACAGCATGCCTTTCTCTTACTAGGTGAGGAAAAGTAGGTGGCTTTGAAGAACATCTCCATTATAGGAAATACAACTCCAGCTAGATGGAAAATCAATAGTATTTTTGTGTGTCTGTGTATTTTTACTAATATTTGTGAAATTGCAAGTGTCTCTAGCACCAGAGCTAATTTTATAAGGACAAAGTTCAGCAGAGTTGTTTCTTATATATTTATCTTTGACGTCAAGAGAGTCAGACCAGGCTAACGATGGTAAACAACGCAATGGCGAATTACTTTTTATACTACATTTGTATTCTTCTACAATGTTTGAAGCAAATTTTGGTTGCTTTCTTTTACCATATTTACAGCTGCTATGAGCCATGCTTTATTACCCAATTACATATGGTAATAGATGTCATCAAGTTTTCTAGTGAAGACCACAGGTCAGCTCCCAAGCTTAAATTTCTTCATTTGTCAACTGGGAACAAGGCTCTTCAATGGTGCTGTGTACAACCATCATTCTGTAAAGTTCTATAAAAGAAGTATACCAAGTTTTTGAGGCAACAAATTCAAATATATATTAGAACTAAGTTTGTTTAGAAATGGAAATGCTTTTGGATAGGCCTAGTTTGGGGGTCAGTAAGAGAATTCTTGGAGAAGAATTGTCCACAACAGAAAATAAAAGTAATTTACATAGCATTGTAAAAATTGGTGGCTCTAGGCAGTTCTGTATATATAATGTAACAAAGGACCTAGTCTCTGACCCTGAACAATTTTCAATTTATCACTACAAATGACCTAAGAATTCAGAACAACGCAGCACAGACTAAGGGCACGTTAACTATCAGTCATTGTCACTGAAATCTTCCTCCGGGACAAACTTTCCAAGAGGCTTTTAAAGGGAGGAATGTTGGCTGATATTAAATTGGCAGATGAGTCTAGGTCGAAAGAAAAGATTGCATGAACAAATAAAGCATGACCCTAGAATGAACTGAAAGAAGAGTGGGGACATTAATGAGGTCGAAGATGTTGATTAGATGTGAAGCCAAAAGTCCAAGGAAAGATAAGAGAAACCATTATATATTGCAATGAAAAGACAGTGAATATAGATCTAAATGTGTAGAACAGGGCTGGCAAACTTTTTCTGCAAAGGACCAGATGGTAAGTATTTTTGGCTTTGTGGGCCATATAGTCCCAATCACAACCCTTCAACTCTCTTATAGTTGTAGGAAAGCAGCCATAGACAATTCATAAGGAAATAGTGTGGCTGTGTTCCAATAAAACTTTATTGACTAAACCAGGAAGTAGACTGATTTGGCCCACAGGCCAAAGGTATAAAAGAACAAGGGAGGAAATAATCAAGGCAAATTGATTTACCATACTTCTAGCACTTTTGGCCATGGCATGATATCATGGCCCAATAACTCTGTGGCTGTCATTGAAATCAGAGTCTTATACAGGATTCCTGGGTAGTTAAGTAAATGATACCAATGGTCTTGTTCAGGGATGACCTAAAATTGTGCAGTAGGCAAACTGCCTACTTTCTCTTTATTTGTGCTCTCTTTTCGTGGGTACTTCCCACAATCCCCTGTCCTGAATATTACTTACATGCATCTTCCAAGCGACCAACAACTTGTTCCCCACCATTGCTGGGCTTGTGAATGTTAGATTCTGTATTTTTGACTACTGTAGAAATTAGTTTGAACAAAATTGGGAATGACTCTTTAAACATGATAATAATAGGAATCTAGCAATATAAAATGGACAAAAAAAGTTACTTCAATTAACTCTAAAATTGGTCATTATAAAGACTTTAGGAATTTCATACCTGGAGACTTAGGCTTAATCACAGAAATTATTTATAATTAGGGGCAGAGAATTACTAGAACCCAGGTCAGTAGATTCCTAAATTAGAGCTCTTTTGCCCCATTTGATGCTATTCTATTTATGTTGCTACTTTTCAAAGCCTTGAAAGTAGTTTTAAATAAATGCAAAGCTTTTAATGAACCCATAAGATCTGGACGCAGTCTCTATTCCTTCTGTATTGTGGATAAGCAGTAGGAGAGATTCCATCTTGCTTAATATCAGGGACATTGACCAAGTAATCTCTTCTTCCACTCAAATATTACACTAACTCCATGAAAAGTAGATTGCACTCTGGCCCAAGAGTTCTCCACTTGTGAAGATAGACACGCACCAATTCGCCCACCGTTCCTCACTCTCTTGCCATCAGCAACTACATTTATGCAAGGACTGGTCAGGCAGGGGATACAGGACATCACAGTCAAAGACACCCCTCCCAAGTGGTTTCAACCTATCACCAACTGTGCTAGCCAGCCACCAACGTGAAAAGCTAGCACAGCACATGTGTTTCTAAGAGGAGAATCATCCTGTTCACAAGTGGTCAACACCTCATGGACTGCTTTTGCTAGACGTCATTTGGCCAAACCCTAACGCTGCTAGTTTAGCTGACGAAATTTAAAGTATTCGAATCAAATAAATTGGATTACTACTCTTGGATTAAGAGAAATCATATCTCCAATTTTGGGTCTGTTTGCTTTGGCTGAGCTTGAATCCTGCAAACTCTGCTTTTGATAACCACACTGAAGCGGCAGGGAGTGAGCTAGCAGCAGGAGATGTGAGAAAGATTGAAATAGAAAATACATCATCAACAAATAACTTTTAAGATTTTTTTTCCCCTGGATGTTTTAGAACCTGGAATCCTTCTGTAATTGCATTCGTTACCCTTGACCCAGGAACTCCATCCCAAAGAAAATAGAATTGGAGATTAATGAGAGATTTGTGAAGAGGGAAGATATTACCGGTAATTCCTCTGTCTGTCCTTCACAAATTCAGTTATGGTTTTCCATGAGGTGGGGAAGATCATAAGGTATATGTGTTTCTAACCTGACCAAATGCGGGTGTACTCTGTCCCCATTCAGCTTCCCTGCTTAGAGGACAAACTCCAGTCTTGTACTGCCCAGGAAGCTGCAAGGCTACTTGGGGCTTTGACTCTGGGGCCTCTGTGACTTGCTTTTAGAATCCGTATGTTGTAGTCACTCAAATATTGCAAATTAGCCACAAACAAAACCTAAGTTCTTTGGCTGCTTTCAAACTCTGCAGTTATCATCATTGGAATCATAGCCTTATGCAGGTTTCC
Organism: Lagenorhynchus albirostris; assembly: GCF_949774975.1. NCBI lineage: Eukaryota > Metazoa > Chordata > Mammalia > Artiodactyla > Delphinidae > Lagenorhynchus > Lagenorhynchus albirostris. The sequence continues at coordinate 19,098,174 of NC_083108.1, forward strand.
TGGAAGTTAAATGGTTTTATTCAGGGGTGAACTAAAATTGTGCAGTACGCAAATTGCCTACTTTCTCCTTTTTTTTTTTTTTTTTTTTTTTTGGCTGTGCCACGTGACATGTGGGATCCTAGTTCCCCGACCAGGGATCGAACCTGTGCCCCCTGCAGTGAAAGCACGGAGTCCTAACAACTGGACCATCAGGGAAGTCACGCCTACTTTCTCCTTATTTGTATTTCTCCTTTTGTAGGTATCTCTCACCAGCCTCATCCCAAACACCACTTAAAGGCATCTTCCAAGAGACCAGCGATCTACTCCCCGCCATTGCTGGGGCAATGCTTTGTAGATGACTCTTTGTCTTTCCAATGTCCAATTTTCTCCAATGCCCTGGATTAATTCACATTAAGTTATTAATGACTGAAAATGGTTGAACCCCTCCTGAGCGTAGTTGCACTTATGAAATTGTTTTCTGCAAAGAAAGAAAACTCTGTTCATACAAGTTGGGGCTGACTTATAAAGGAAATCATTTGGGGTGCGGAGGGGGGTTCCATTATCCCTCGACTCATGTCACTTTTGACTAGTCTCCACTCCCTACTTAATTGCCTCCTGGAGCACGTGGCTAATTTCAAGGCTGCTGAGGTCAGGAAACCATTTGGAGAGCATATTGCCATATTGGCTTTTATGGGGTCCTTGTTTAAATTGGGTAAAATATCATGTTCTTTAACTCTGGGAATATAGGCAAACCTACCCTTGGAAAGTTTAATGGAGGGCGTCCCAGAAGGAAATGGAACCAAAAGGTGCTCAGTGCTGTTGCAGAACAGCTGATCTGGGTGCTTTCAACTCCCCTTCATGTTCCAAACCAAAAAAACACAGGCACAGAGCCATGAATAGCCATGACAAGACTTAGGAGGGTTTTTTTTTTCCCCTTAGGAAAAATAAAACTCTTGAAAATCTTTTTCGCTCTGGAAAAAAATATAGGCTAAAGAATTTAATAAGATGGAGCCTTTATTTAGAAACAACATGCCTTCCTGTGAACACAGATCTCACTCGGAAAGAAGCTAAGAATGGACCTGTACAATTATTTTCTGGCAAAGAACCAATCACATTTGGAGACCTCAGCAGCTGAACACAGAGTGACAGCTGAAAGCTAAAACATGTTACAAAGATCAGAGACATTGCTGAATGCTCCATTTTGAAGTTTGATCCAAAGACCCAATTTATGTCATGTTGATTTTATTGAAGAGAGGACGTTTATTCCAAAGGCTGTTTTAAGCTCTAACTCCCTTCTTTTGCTCTTTTGGCCCTTCAGCCTCACAGGATTTCCAACATCCCTGGAAGGTATTTGCTCTTCAGAAATGAGTCCAGCAGTGCTTAGGAAGGCATTAGGTGCTTCTCCAAGCCTGCTTCCCCCCAGCTCCCCTCCGCCAGGAACCATGGTTACAAGCCGGCAGTTTCCCACATTCTAATAAGAGAATATAGTTCTCATTCTGCCTGAGGGCTGCTTGTTCTGGGTTCTTTCGAAATATCTACGGCTTGTCCAATATGAAAGAGAACCAGGACAAAGTAGATGAAGTTTTTTACTACTACCTAGATTTTAAAAAAAACTTACTAAATACATGGTATAATAAAAGATACAATAGAATAAGGAGTAGTTATGGGTTAGGGTCTCGGGCTCTAGAGACCGACAGCTGGGGTCTGGGTAGTACCTGTTTTGTGACCATGGACCATTCATTTCTTGAAGCCTCTGTTCCTCATCTATTAAAAAAGAGTATAATAATCTCTACCTTATAGGGCCATTAGAATTAAATGTTTTAAATGCCTTATATGTGAAAGCTTCCAATACATATGATATAATAATATGAAATGTAAGCTGGCATGGTTCAAAGTATAAATACTAAAATAGGAGATCAGAGGGGTTCAAAGAACACAGGATGGGGTGATGCAGTTAAGGGTGGGTTAAGCTGAGGTGTAGAGTTTGTATTTTTTTCCATAGCCTTGTCCAGAACTCATGTGTGAATTTGCTTCCATCTCTAAGGAACTAACAATTTTCTTTTCCCACTCAATATTCTAAGTTTAATTATTTTACATATATACTTTCAGAGCCTTTTGAAACCCAAATGAGTATTTTTGGTGCACGTAGAGCTTCACCCTCGTTTCCTCATTCCCAGGTTCCTCGCAGTTGGTCGATTATGTTCCCCATTGTATGTGTGGACCCCTGGCCAAATTTCTGCTTCCGTGGCTGGCCTCCATCTGACCCAGTTCAATCCAATTCTTCAAACCACGTTTCAGGAAACCACTTTAGTTTCGGGTGTTTTATTAAATTCAGATGCATTGTGTTTACTGAGTTTCCTATTCTAATTCTAGGATTCAGTTAAAAAGATCCAACTGGTACACCATGACACACTCACACATTTTGAAAATAGCCCAGAAAATTTAGTGGAACCCTTTAATTAACATGACTGCACCACCGTTAGAGTCTCTAACAATTGACACCTTTCCTCCCTTGCTTCTTATATTTTCTCTGCACTTCCCTTGCCCCACAATTTGTAGCCTACGCGTCCCTGGAATTTACATCCTTTCTGAAGTCATGTTGGATGAATATCTTTCCTCTGCTGTGACGCTGGTCCTGAAGAGCATTAACTGCTTTCTATCTCCCATAGAGGACACAAGCTCCATTCTTACTCAGGAATTCCACTGGACAACATGAAGGCTCCATCCTAGCTAGGTGACCTCCTCGATTAATGATTGTATTTGATAACTTGACCAAGGAGACTCTGAAATGTTTTATTATCAATTGCTTCATTGTCACTGAAACAGATAAATTTACTTATCTTCTGGAACCTCTAATTTTCCAATTTGTGCAACTCAAATTTTCAGCTTCAGTTTGCACTGGTTTTCTCCACCAGTTGTTGTAAAGAATCAGCAGGTTATGGAGAAATCACTAACTCTCCGGGACTCCTGTGCCACAGCTCAAATCTATAGCCCTGTGATTCTGTGGCAAGTTTTCAAGTTGTGATATCTTTGTTTTCAACAGATTTCACGTGGGAAAGGCTGTGAGCTACGGCATGTGTTTAGCCCAAATGAGACTCCTAGTTCAGGGATATAGTAGTAACCATGATTTGCAAATAAGCCACGGCCATGCACATATTTTTTCACACACATATTTTTGTTAATATTAAGCAGTTATTTGCAAAACAGGCTGGTACAGTTTCTTGGTTGGATTGTTTTACAGGCTTCTATCAGCTGTTGCAAGAAAAGAACTGAGCTGCAAAAGGGATTTAAGTCGTATCTTATTACTCTTTGTTAGGGAAGGTATTGAATTTGGTTAAAAATCAGTCAACTCATTTAGAAATTATGTTGCTGACAGACAAATGCCAAATGCCAGATGGTGGAGTTGGGTAGAGACCTAATCTGAGTCAATGAAAAGTCCACTCTGACCCCTTATTCTTGTCCCTTTTAAAATATTATTTATTTATTTTTTTTCTCCCACTTAACTGAGTTTTGCTGTTGTATGAAACATAAAAATTCATAATACACTTTAATCTTATTTAAAAGGTTGTTTTATATAGATCTATTCTAGATTCTTACAGCCTCTATAATCTCAAAATAGTCTTGGTTGACTAATTTTCCTGGTACCACTAGTCCTAGGACATAATGAAGATCTACAATGAACCACTTGCCATTTAAATTAATTCCACTTTTTATTTATATGAAGTCTTGTATAAGAAACTGATTATACCTTTTAAAGGTTCCTAGCTTGTGTCTCTTCCTTCCAAGAACATCGAGAAGCTTCAGTGATTGTATTAAACTAAATAATACTTCATTATTCTGCCATTATAGAAATCATAAGGCAGAGATAGTAACACATCAATTATCCAACTTTGTCAGTAAATGAGCTATTCCTTGTAAGTGGTTTTGTCAAGAAACGAAGTGTATCCTATTATGAGTTAGAAATATTAGCATTAATCATTTGGCATAGAAATCTACTAAAAAAAAAAAATCACTGTGTACTTCCAGGCTACTCTGGCAGGATACTGCCACTTAAAATCCCATTCTCAGGCTGATGAGAGAAAACCAGGTAGCTCAGGAAAGAAGAAAAGAATTGCTCTGGGATTGGCTGGCCCCTGGCTGTGCATCCCCTTGTCCCCTTGTGCTCCCGTTGGGGACTCCTCTTTCCTTGCAGCCTGTTTTGTGTTTACCCCTGTGTCGAGGTGATCCAGCTTGGTTCATTGGGTTGCCTGAGTCTCTTGTCTCTGAACGAGAGCTTTCTTTGACTCATGGTTACCTGTATCTCTGATTGGTGTCTTCCTATCCCTAAACTCTGACACTCCCAGATCTGTTCTCTGTCCCCACAGTTTTGTCTTTTAGAGAGTGGTGTATAAATGGTGTCATACAGTCTGTTACCTTTTGGGATTGTCTCCTTTCACCTACCATGATGCCTATAAGATGCATTCAAGTTCTTGTATGCACCAGGAAGCCATTATTTTCTATTGCTGAGTAGTGTTCCATTGTAAGGACGGACATCAGTTTGTTTACCCATTCCTCCATTGAAGGACATCTGAGTTTTTTCCCAGTTTAGGGTGATTATGAATAGAACTGCTAGAAACATTTGTGGATAGGTTTTTATGTGAAGTAAATTTGCAGTTCTCCTGGGATTGCTGGGTTATATGGAAAGTGCATGTGTATTTAAACTTTTTAAAGAACTGCCTTGAAGAGTGGCAATCCCATTTACATTTCCACCTACAATGTATGAGAGACCTAGTTCCTTCACATCTTCACCATCACTTGGTATTATTGATACTTTTTAATTTTAGTCATTTTGACCAGTGTGGAATGGCATCTCATTGTGGTTTTAATTTGCATTTCCTGCATGACTAATGATAATGAACATCTTTAAGTGTTTGCCATCCAGGTACGGTCTTTGGTGAAGTGCTTCTTTAAATCATTTGTCCATGTTAAAAATAGGGTTGTATCGTTAATTATTGCTGAGTTTAAAGTTTCCTTATATATTCCGGATACAAGTCCTTTGTGAATATGTGATATGCAAATATTTTCTCTCAGTCTGCATCTTGTTTTCTCATTCTCTTTACAATGTCCTTCGCAGAGCAAAAGTTTTCATTTTGTGGAATTCTAATGTATTAATTTTTTCTTTTTAGATTATGCTTTTGCTGTTGTATCTAAGAAATGTTTGACTAATCCAATGTCATAAAAATTTTTCTTTTTTTTTCTACTAAAATGTTTATAGTTTTGTGGTTTAAAATTTTTTTTTTCATTTATTTTTGACTGCGTTCGGTCTTCGTTTCTGTGCGCAGGTTTTCTCTAGTTGTGGTGAGCGGGGGCTACTCTTCATTGCGGTGAGCAGGCTTCTCATTGCAGTGGCTTCTCTTGTTGCAAAGCATGGGTTCTAGGGTGCACAGGCTTCAGTAGTTGTGGCACATGGGCTCAGTAGTTGTGGCTCGTGGGCTTTAGAGCGCAGGCTTAGTAGTTGTGGCTCACGGGCTTAGCTGCTCCGTGGCATGTGGGATCTTCCCAGACCAGCGATCAAACCCGTGTGCCCTGCATTGGCAGGCAGATTCTTATCCACTGTGCCACCAGGAAGTCCCTAGTTTTGTGTTTTACCTTCAGGTCTATGATTTATTTTGGGTTAATTTTTGTGTAAGACGTGAGGTTACAACATTTTTTTTCTGCATATGGATGTCCATTTGTTCTGATATCACGATGGCTCTCAGTTTTCTATATCTCTTTATTCTGTTGCGATATAGAAAACCAGAGAGCCAAATGTATTAGAATAGCCCATAGGGACAGAGGCTTTGTAATACCTATTGTGGTAACTCAGTGGTCTTTTTACTTGCACCTTGTTCAGAGTTGTGCCCTAGGAGGTTGGGAGGACTCTATAAGTGATATTTGGATAACTGAGGTGTCACCATACGTAAAAGAAACACAACACGTCACCTGAGCTGAGTTGTGTATTTCAACACAGCTCAACATATATGATCACTGGGATTATGTGGACATTTTTAACAGACTGATAGAAAATTACTGAATCACTTGCATCTCGTTTTTTATAAGGTAGTCCATATGACTTACATGTATTGGTCCATTCATCAATTCACTTAACAGATAGTTGTTAAATACCTGCTGTGTGCATGGTACCACTCCAGATGCTTGGGAATCATTCATGAATAAAAGCAGACAAAAATCACCCCCTTGTCAGGTTTGGATTACACTCATGTGGGTAATAAATACATACTTATATGTTAGGAATGGGTGAGTTTATATTATTAATTGATATTAATAAGATAAAGATGTATAAGATAATATAAGATGAGCTATATATATGTAGTAAAATAATATAGTGATAAGGTAATAGTAAAAAGTCTAAATCATACATTTGTAAGTAGGACAGTTTTCCTATTGTCAAGGGCTTAAGAAAACAAGATGGGAGTTCCAAGTAGTTAGTGTCTTCACTGATTTCGTATTTATTTATTTAATAAATATTTATTTCCGGGTAATATATGCAAATCACCACGCTGCTCAAATAAGTATTTTAATATATTTATCGTACAATAAATATATCCTTTCTCTACCCTTTCTTTGGATTTGGCTGTGTGTGTGCACGGGTGTTGGGGTTTGATGTTGATGGAAAATGTAGTGCACGTGTAAATATCATGCTCTATGTGATGTTCCAAACCAGAGCAATGAGGATTCAGAAGAGGCAATCCTAGCTGCCGACATACAAGGCCCTGCTCTTCTAACCCCACAGCTACCATGCAGTGGCTCATAGCAAGGATTCATTCTTTATTTCGGAAACACTTTTAGCACGGACATTTTCGCATGGACATTTTCAAGCATATGCAGTATTAGAGAGAAAACTATAAAAAAAAACTCCATGTTGCCATCATTCAGCTTTAAACACATTTAACATTATCAGCGGGGATTTTGGAATGAGGTGCATATGAAATCATGACCTAATTCTTTACTTGCTGGCTATGTGACCGAGACCAAATATTGACCCTCTCTTAGCTTCAGTTTTCTTATCTGCAAAATAGGGTTAAAAATGCCATCCACGGTGTGTACGTGAGGATCAGGTGAGACGATGATGGACATAACATATCTGTCACTGTGTCTGTTATATAGTAGAGGGACTCAGTACACATAATCTACCTCCATGGTGCTCACGCTTGTTTTTAGCACCACAATTGTTTTGTGTAACCCCCCATAGACTAGGGGCACCTTGAAAGAAGGGTGTATGCCTTTCATCTGCTTCCACTCTGTTTGGCAGATAGCATGTCTTCAAGAGATACTTATAAGCTAACAAGTGAGCAATTGGATAAGATTTCATAGAAGAGATATTGAAAGATGTTGATGTGTGGGAAAAGTATTCCAAGAAGTGTATATCAGAGGTAGAAAAGTCCAACGTGTGCTCACAAAAATGATAAGCTGTCTCACTGGTGAGGTCTAGAAGATGAGATTGGAAAGATGCATTAGGTCCATAACATAGACCCTGGTATTTCAACATTATGTGGGTAACAAGGAACCACTGAGGATTTCTGAAGCAAGTTACTTTTAGTTAGTGTGGCTATTGTCAGTATTTAAATGTGTGATTTAGAAATATTTGAACAGAATTTTACAGTTAAACAATGTTATAGGTTGAATTGTGTCCCCCGCCGCCTCCAGAAGATATATTTATGTCTTAATCCCTGGTACCTTGAATGTGAACTAATTTGGAAATAAGGTCTTTGCAAATGTAATCAAATGAAGATGAGGTCATTAAGGTTGGCCCTAACCCAATATGATTGATGTCCTTATAAAAAGTGGGACATTGGGACACAGAGACAGAGAGAGGGAGGGGAGAATGCTGGCAACAGAGGTAGAGATTGGAGTGATGGAGCTGCAAGCCAAGGGATGCCAAGGCCTCCATCAGGGTTTGGGAAGAGGTGAGGGAGGATTCTCTCCTGCAGGTCAAAGAGGGAGCATGGCCCTGCCAACACCTTGATTTCAGACTTAAAGCCTCCAGAACTGTGAGAGAATGAATTTCTATTGTTTTAAGCTACTGAGTTTGTGATACTTTGTTCTTGGCAGCCCTGGGAAACGAGTACCAACCGTTTAAGAGTTCTTCCTGGAAATCTTGTTGACATTATCCATTTGCATAACTAACACTTTAGGTAGACTCTAAAGATAAACTTTGGTCCTGTTCCCCATTGAATGGTCCCAAAGGCAAAATTAAGGGAGTCTGGTTTAGAAATGTCAACAGGAAACCATAAATTAGAGGTATAGGGCCAACCCTCCCTGTACTGGGCATAGCTATAGACGTGTAGTATGAGAACGGCATATGGCAGTAGAGGCATTAATATATGCACTTTCTGGCCCAAAGACAAAAGTAAAATGTAGGGACATCCCTTCTGGTTCTCCTGGCTGCCATAGAGCCTCTGGGATTCATGAAGCATGAAGATGCTATACTTTTGAGTGAATAGTGAGCTGTGTTGATGTTGTGACAGCAGGCTGGGGATGATTTTAGATGCCTATAGTGATGCTCAGAAAACAGGGGAGGCTGGGGGGAGCCCTGCCAGGGGGCTTGGAGCCCATCCAGGTTTGTTTGTCTTACTGTTCAGGCACGTCCCTCAGCTCTGCTTGGAAGCAGCCAAAGGAACGCTCCGGAAGGATTTCACAGAATACAGGTGGGGACTCAGACAGTTTCCGACTAGTCAGGAGGCATCTCATGGTGAACAGAGTTCACTCCAAAATGAGGAAAATAAATAGTAGTGACTAGAGACCAGTCTTTCGTGACCTGATGTGGAAGATCTTACCCATTGCCCTAGGACTCACAGCCGGAAGTCAGAGATGTGCCTATAGCAGAGTTGACAAAAATAAACGGAAAGCAGGTTGTTGGCTATGCCTCTTTCCAGCTGACTACCACGGGGAGTGGAGTAATTGCCACCTCGGTTCTCAAAAGAAGATCTCACGTCCCCTCCACGCATTTGGTCTGGTTGCAGGAGCTGTCCACGTCCAAGGCAAAGTTAGAGAAGAGAGGGAAGCCAGGCAATTTTATTAACAGAGACGGTTCTGGCATTGCACGGTCAGGCAGTGCTCAGCCCCAGAGCTTCTGCCAAAGCTCTCGGGTTGTTTGGGGGCTCTGAAGGGCTCCTGGACTGTTTCCAAATCCTAGGCATTGGCATTTTTCCCACGGAACAATATGGAACAGGATCAGATCTCAACCCTATTCACTCTTCTTGGGTTTGCAGTTCCTATTTTGTCTCTGAGATTCCTTCCCTGTTATGGGTTGAACATTTCCCCCAAAATTCACATGTTGAAGTCTCAGTACTTCAGAATGAAATGTTATTTGGAAATAGGGTCGTTGCAGGTGTGATTAGTTAAATTAAGATGAAGTCAGTAAAGTGGGCCCTAATCCAATGTAAAGGTGTCCTAATAAAAAGGAAACGTTTGGACGCAGAAACATGTACAGAGGGAGAAGTCCACGTGAAGATTGGGGTGATGATTCTATAACTCAAGAGACACCGGTGATTGCCAGCAAAGCAACAGAAACTCCGAGAAAGGCATGGAATAGATTCCCTCACAGCCCTTAGTAGGAAATAAAACTCAGAAATCAAGCTGATACCTTGACTCCAGACTTCTTGCCTCTAGAACTGTGAGATGATCACTTCTTGTTTAAGCCGCACCGTTGGTGGTGCTTTGCTAGGATACCAGTACACACCCCATCATCAAGCATGAAATCAGACACGGGGAGCGATGTGCTGAGAGTGGGCTGGCAGGGCAGCGGGGCAGGTCTTGGGAGCGGGGCCCAGCAGTGGGGATGTGATGGAGGGCTTTGGGGAGCTGGCACATGTCCAACCCTCCACGGACATGATCCACCAACTGCCCCAGACTGTTTTTTCCAAGCCTCTGCCTCGTCCTGCATGCTGTAACAGCCCGCAGGGTAACGGTGATGGGAGAGAGGCAAGGGAGCGAGAATTCCGGGTCACATACATACAGACGAGACACGATAACCAACTCTTTTTAAATTTAATCAGAGAATTGAAGACAGGAAGCTGAAGACTTTCATTCCCTAATGGGTGATGTATTAGGATTCCAAGTATATCCATTATTCTAAAAATAAAAGTAAACGTATGAAGGAAATAAATTAACAAAATAGCCAAGTTTTCCTGAGAAGACTGCTGTTTTCCTGCCTTAGAAATCTTGCTCCCTCAGTGAAACCTTCAATTCTCCTGTAGGCTGACCCTTGCAGTGATAAACAAGACGTTCCAGAAATCTGTGTCAAAACCCTTTACTTTTTTCCTCTTTTCACTCTTTGGTCTCCCACCCCAACTCTTAGTAGCTTCTTCGTATAAATGAGATAATACATGTCTTAATGCTAATCAATGATTAGCAAATAGATACTTAAGAAATATTCTTTTCACTGTTTCCTGTCTCTTAACGGTCCTTTTTATTATATCTTCTTTAAATATATGTGCCTTTCATAAAATCAGAGGTTGCGGTCTTAATTTTATTTGTGTAATGAAATTTAATTAGTGGCTGACATGTTTTAAAGAGTGAGATTATGTATATATCATTTAAAAAGTGGATTTCCAACTTCAACATTTCTGAAGAAAATTGGAAGATCTAACACTATTCCTGGTGGAAAGAAAACCTGGTTAACATTTGCATTAAGTGTGTATTAGTAACGTTACCCCAAATGGCTGCCTATGTGAAATTCGGCAGAACCCAAAGAGCGCTGCAACAGTAGTGTTGCTTAATTAGAATCACTAGAGACCCACCCATTCACGCCTATGAATACTTTGAGCTTGTGGTTGAAGCTTTCTGAACACTAATTAATAATAAATATTTCCTTTTAAATTGTATTTTGTGAGCCAGGTCTCTAGTGACAGAATTGGACGGTGGCTGATGCAATTAAAAAAAAGAATTAATTTTTATTAGCATTCACAGTTTGCAAAGTTTGCAAAGTTCCTTGATATGAGGACTGCACATCATCAACTTGGCTTTGGCATTGATGTGTGTTGGAACCTCAGCAGTGACAAAAGGGAATGAGGAGGAACTGTGGAGTGATCTGATTTTAATACTGTCCTCTGGAGGGGTCATGAGAATCAGTGTCCTAAAGAGGGGGTGGGTAGCAAAATTAAGCTCAATCCAGCCTGGGGTGATAGAAGTTGTCAAAGGCGGTTGATGGATTCCAGCTATGATGATGCTTGTAGGCAAATGGAACTTGGCATCCTTCATGGGAGAATGTCCATCTGGTTTGAAGCAGGAATCCACAGAGGGTGGATGTTGAGCAGCGGGGCCTAAGCAAGGGCAAGGTTTAGGTGGTAGGCGGGGCCAATGCTCAGGACCCACAGGGCTGGAAATGGTTCTGGGGGCTGTGGGGGTGGGGCTTAGGCTCAAGAAACAGAAGGGGCCCAGGCCTGCCCCCCACCCTCCCGTCTCAGAGGGCATGGGACCTCACATGGGAGCCCAGCAGGCTTCTTGGGCTCGAGTGGGTGGGGCAATCGCCCTCCACTCCTCTGCCACTCCTCCTGGATGGCTCCTCCTGCCTTCTACTCCTGATCTGCCTGGCCTCCTTCCTATGCCCCCAGGACCCACGTGGCCTGGATGGGGCTTTGCGGGGGGTATCTGCTTGGGAGCTCGGCAGGCTCCCCGGCCTCAGTGGGCCAGGAGATCGCCCTCTGCTCCTCTCCTGTTCTTCCGGGAGAGTCCCTCCCGCCTGCCTCTCCTGATCTCCCTGGCCTCAGGGGCGCCAATCCTGTCTGGCCTCCACTTCTCCTCCCTCCTCAGTTCCTCTATGTCCTACGGGTTCACTTTGGGGTTCCTCCCATCTCCTTGGGTGTCAGAGGCCCTCACGAGCGACTGGCAGGCGCCCTAGTTGTGGGGAGATGTTAACTCTGCGTCTTCCCACACTGCCGTCGAGGAATGGTGTTTAGAAACCAAGAACTGAAAGGGAGGTGGTTGGTTTTAAGGATGTCTACAAACTAACTTTTTCTTTGGATTTCAACGTTTTTCTCTTCTGTGTGTCTTGGTCATTTTTGTTTATCTGACACGTGCATGAGCTTGTCCTATACCTGGAAATATACACAGGTCTCCCCACACCCAGTCTTGCGGAGAGTCAGACATACATGCCCAGAAAAGAAATGCTATGCTCACTCCAAGATGCAGGAGAAGCATCCTCTGGAGGGAGGAATAGGGGTCAGGGAAGGCTTCGTGGGGGAAAGCAATCTTTGCAGAGATCACTGAAGGATGCTTTCCTTGGTGGAGGTTTGGGAGAGCCTATTTTAGGGCGGTGGAGCAGCCTGAGCACGACCAAGGGCAGGACACAGGAGCATACCGAGAGTCTGTGGGACAGAGCCTGGAGTCCCACGTATCTGGAGTTGTTTGGGGCAGGAATGGTGGGAGAGGCCATCCACCACGGCTCTGAAAGTCCTGTGTGTTCTTGCTGAGAACGCCTGCCTACTTCCGACCCAGACATCTGAGCAGCCCTGTTTCTTGAAGTGTTTGCTGTGTGCAAGCTTGAGGGCTGAGGTCAGGCCGGCTTGCTTCTGCTTGCTATAAAAGCGGCGAATCCCCAAGTTCAGCGTTCCTTTCCTGTAATGCAGCCCCCTGCCTGTGTGGGCATCCACAGTGAGCCCTTGCATCACCACTTGGGGCTTGGGGCACAGGGCAAACCCATGAGAACACGAAGACCTCAATACTGCTTTTACTAGGAGTGATAAAGACCTTTTGCTCTGATCCTGGAGTCTTGATTCTTTTGCTGGTGTCCATGAAATGATATCAAGCTAATTTGTTAGCTTATCATAGGAAAAAATCTCAGAGCCTGCACAGTTCTTGATAAGGGCTGGGAGTTCAGGTTGGGAAGGCAGGTTGCATGTCTGGCAAGAAGAGCCTGGAACCCATTTGGTTCCCATATGTAATCTGCTGTGGAGACTTGCAGAAGGTGGACGTTGCTGTTCCTCACTTCCTTTCTCTCCAAAGGAAATACTTTTATTCACGGTTCAAGCGTGATGGCACACATTTACTATTTGCCATTTTTTGGGGGGGGGGCGTAAGCGGGCCTCTCACTGCTGTGGCCTCTCCCGTTGCGGAGCACAGGCTCTGGACGCGCAGGCTCAGTGACCATGGCTCACGGGCCCAGCCGCTCCGCGGCATGCGGGATCTTCCCGGACTGGGGCACGAACCCGTGTCCCCTGCATCGGCAGGCAGACTCTCAACCACTGCGCCACCAGGGAAGCCCTTATTTGCCATTTTTAGTGAGATGTCTGTTACCTGAGGATGGTCTTGCTCTCTCTTTGTCTCTCTACTGTTTGTGGGTTTAGAATATGAACGAGCAGAAGGGTGCTTGCCTTAGTTAAGCCTTCTTTTTGATAATTCTAGGTTGAATTAAACTGGGGGTATTACACAAGGGTGTGGATGCCCACACAGTGGATGCAGCTGGAGGGATCAGAGGCAACTGTGCTGATGCCAGAACTTGTCATGATAGAGCATTCAAAGAGCAGTGAGTCACCAAGGGGTCAACAGGCCACATGAGGTACCAGGAAGTGTGACATTTAAAGCAAGGAGCAGATCAGAGCCCAGGTATGCAGATAAGAATCAGGACACAAATGCCAGGTTGTAAGGCTAGATGCAAACCCAGAGCATTATATAGAGCCGAGAACCAGGAGACTCGAAAGGGCAAGGCAGGTTCAGGGCAGGGTGAGCAGAGACTCAGCAGTTAGGAAGGACCTTGGTCAGTGAAGTGAGTACCCGCCCAGCAGGAGGGTCCTTCCCCAGGCAGAGCCAGTCCCAGGGCAGGGCTCAGAGGAGACTAAGTAAGTGCTTTGCAAGTTAACCCTGGGTTAACTCAGGTAGGTGAAAAGCTGCTTTGAGGATGACATCTTCTTTTTGAAACACTATAATGGATTTTCTTGGAGGAGAATAAGAATGTAGTTCATCTTTCTTGGTGTGTCCTCATTAAACCCCAGCTCTACTGACATTTACACTTCTTAGCATCTGCATTTTGCCAGCAGATCAGACCTTGATGATCTTTGAAAAAGTGATGCTATGGGTGAGAACAGTGCCGTTCAACATCGTGGTACTTGATACCAGTTACAACCTCCAGATACACGTAATAGTCTTTCTGAAATGTGTACCAGGCTATGGAAGTAAAAATATGTTTATCATTTAAAATGTGAGATAATGGTTTCGGGAAGCTGACAATATAGAAATCAGTTTCTAAAGAAGGTGCTGTCTAGAAATAGACACATGCTCCCTCCATCCCCTCCGTCCTGGCACACGTAACCCAAAATTTGGACCCTTACATTTGTAACTCATTTGCATACGTAAGTACCAGTTGGCAGTATTTTGAATACTTCAGCACTTCTCTGCATCCGTTTGAGTTGGGGCTGCTACCGAAGCCCTGTTTCAACGTGTTTTGTTTTTCCTGCCATTTCAAAATGAAGTCGTGAGGTTGGGACCTCTTCCAAGAAGGTTCAGAAAGTAATTTATTTTCACCTTCTTCCTGTCCTAATTCCATCTCATTCAGTGCCTCTCTGAAGCTGTAACTAGAGGTCTCTTGGTCATTTCAGTGAATCCCAGAACGTGTAACATTGACTTTGGTGTAACATTTGGGAAGCCAGCCAGGGAAGATGGACATTTTGGCTTCTGTTAGCATCATGGAGAGATTTTCAAAGAAAGGAAAAACAGGCTAGAATGGGGCAAGGAGAAAAGCACATCACACAACTTCCATTTTCCCTAACTTTGAGTTCTTTTTCTAGGTTAAATCTGTGTGCTGAGATAGATGTTATTTTTTCTTTTTCCCTTCTTTCCTCCTTCATGACCCTCACATTTCTTTTCTTTTCACCTCCAAGAAGGTACTCGGTAACTGATACACAAACGTTTGGCTGAGTGATGGCACGGTTGGTTTGCCAACAGCAAGGGGGTAAGCTGGCAAAGGTCTTTGAGTGGAATAATTTAAGGACAGGATGATTTTTCATCTTAATTTTTAAAAAACTTTTATTGGGGTATAGTTGATTTACAATGTTGTGTTCGATTTAATTTTTACTTTAAATCTATTTTTAATTTGTAAGGTCATACCTTAATGGTTACAAATAGGGATACAGGGAGACATGTCACCCTTTCCTGGTTCCAAAGCCACCAGTCTCCTCTCCTCTTTGCTAATTGTGGGTTTCTCTTTACAATTTCACAGGCATTTTATGCATATACAATTGTTACAATGGAAGGTTAGCATTAGCCACCAAGGAACAGTATCAGATGTTTTCAGAAGGAGGTGACACGTAGTATGTCAGCTGGTGAAGCTGATCTCTTGCTTCAGGCAAAGATTCTATTCATGCTTCAATAAAAGAAGCTTGGACCTAGAGTCTGTCATACAGAGTGAAGTAAGTCAGAAAGAGAAAAACAAATACCATGTGCTAACACATATATATGGAATCTAAGAAAAAAATAAAAAGGTCATGAAGAACCTAGGGGTAAGACGGGAATAAAGACACAGACCTACTAGAGAATGGACTTGAGGATATGGGGAGGGGGAAGGGTAAGCTGTGACAAAGTGAGAGAGTGGCATGGACATATATACACTACCAAACGTAAGGTAGATAGCTAGTGGGAAGCAGCCGCATAGCACAGGAAGATCAGCTCCGTGCTTTGTGACCACCTAGAGGGGTGGGATAGGGAGGGTGGGAGGGAGGGAGACGCAAGAGAGAGGAGATATGGGAACACATGTATATGTATAACTGATTCACTTTGTTATAAAGCAGAAACTAACACACCATTGTAAAGCAATTGTACTCCAATAAGGATGTAAAAAAAATTTATATGCTGCTGGTGGGATAATAAATTGGTATAATAATCTCAAAAAGAAAAAGAGGCTTTGTGCTTTGAAAGTCAGGAAATGTGAAGTTCAAAGGCATTGTCGGGATGGAGAGAGAGAATATAGGCTGCTGACAATTCAGGGGTTAGAAAAACCTTCCTTGTAGCCTCTGATACCTGTATCCAGATAAAAATAAGATGAAGGTGGAAATCAAGGGCCACCAAAGTACCTGAGTCATTTTTCCGAGGTGGGAAACCAGCTCTGGGTCTGGAGAGTCAGACCAATTAATGGACCTTTGGTTGGTAATGTGTATAAAAGTGGGGGATTTTGCTAAAACGCCATTGCTGGTTCGATCGGTCCGGGGTGTGGCCTGAGAGTGTGCATTTCTAACAAACCTCTAGGTGCTGCTGGTCTGCACTTTGAGCACCAAGGACCTAAACAGACCCTACCTTCCGAGATTCTGTTTCCACGGGTGTAAGACAGAGCTCTGCTTTTTGATGACCTTCCCTACGTGGAAAGGTAATTCTGATGTAGGTTGACCTCAGAACACACTTTGAGAAACCCAACTCTTATGCCTGGAATTTTTTTCCTTCATATAAATAGAGTGGAGAACATTATCACAGAGGAGGATAGAAAAGGCTTGGGGAGGTGTAGGATGAAGCTGCGGGACGATGCATGGGGGGAGGGGAGGGATTTTGAATCAAATACATATCCTGCAATTGAAATGTAATTTTGCTTCTCACCAGTGAGAAGACTTTCCCAGAAGGAGGATCACGGGCCTTCCTCCACTTCTCTATTGTAGGCTTTGGGATAGTAGACACAGAGAATGTCACTCAACACACCATTCCTTGAAATGTCCCCTTCTCCATGAGCTTTGGTTCCAGTCATGTAATCTTCCACTTATCCCAATGAAGCCAATGTGCTTCCTTGTATCATCTCATCCCAGGACACCCAGATGCCCTCACTAAGGCTGATTTTGTCCCCGGACTCAGATTTGGCTTTCAGATGTACAATGTGCAAATGCTTAAAGGGCAATGTGCCCAGATTTCCGACACAGTCCTGACCTCTGTTCAGGCCATTGGTGGGCACCACTTCAGAATCAACCTGGTTCCAGTAAAATAAGTAAGTAATGTCTGTTTCCATTTCCTGGGAAACTGGCCTCTTTCTATAAAATCAGGCTTTTCCGGGAGGGCTTCCCAGAACATCTCCTTCTGGCAGGGTAGTCACGGACACAGTGCTGCAGTATGTACCTGCTTCTGGGCTCCCTGGGGCAGTGGGTCAAGGGTCCACTTGATGTGATGGAGGGACGATGGCAGCGGCTGTGATGGAGAATTTTGGCAGGCATCTTTGTCTTCTCGACAAGGAGACCCCTGTCCCAGGACCTCCATGTAGAGGTGACTGCCCCTTTTTCATCATGGTTTGCCAAGCCCCAGCTGAACAAGGTGCGGGAAGTAGCCTAGATTGAATTCTTTGCTGCTTTGTGCCCTCTTCTGTTCAGTGAACTGCTTTTCGTCACAACAACCTGACCACACACAAACCCCCGAAGCAGACTGGGGGGATGAAGTTCTCCATAACCGTGCACCTGCCATTGCTAATGTAGGAAGTGAAAATAACATCAATGCACTCCATCCCACGCAACAAAGAAACGCCAGCCCCCAAAAATCCCCTTGCAAAATGCCACCGAGACACCCACTCAGCCCGCACCCTTACGCAAGCACAGCAGCTGAGCACCTGACATGTGGCACATCACCCCGTGTACCTCACGTGCCTTCTTGCTTGGACGGGAGCAGGGAAATTTAAGCATTGGCACCCAATGCACAGCCTTCCGGTTTCCCTACTTTATTTAACTCTTGCAGCATCTCTTTGAGGTGGTAGTAAATATCTTATTATTATTTTCCCTCGTAGTAAAGATTACACAGCCCATGTTATGGTTGAATTGTGTCCCCTGCTACAAATTCATATGTAGAAGTTGTAACTCCTAGTTCCTCAGAATGTGCCCTTATTTGAACATAAGGTCATTACAGATGTCATTTGCTAAGATGAGATTATTAGGATGGACCCCAATTCAATGACTAATGTCCTTATAAAGTAGAAAAATTTGGAAGTAGACTTACCAGACATACACATGGTGTTCTCCCTGTGAAGATAAAGGCAGAGATGAGAGTGATGTTTCTACGAGTCCAGGAATGCCAAAGATGGCCAGCAAAGCACCAGAAGCTGGAGGTGACACATGGAACATATTCTCTTTCAGAGCCCTCAGAAGGAACCAACCCTGCCGGCACCTTGATCTTGGATTTCTAGCCCCCAGAACTGTGAGCCAATTCATTTCAGTTAAGTCACCCAGGTCCTGGTACTTTGTTACAGCAGCCCTAGCAAACTAATATAGCCCCCAAGCAACAGCATGGGGACATAAAACAGGTTTTCTGGATCCTTCTCTACTAGTGCTATAGGCATGTTGTACCAAGGGGGAGCTGAGAATGTGAGGGCCATGGCAACGTTAACATTTTAAAAGCCAATGAGGAAGCATTTTTATCTCCCCAGTCCCCCACTTTAGACCCACTCAGCAAATCAACTTATATAGAAGCATTCCTTTCTGCACCCAAATCTCCTTCAACAAGGCTTTGGACACTTATTCCCAGGCTGTATACAGTATTGCTGCACTAGCAAACTATCTCAAAACACAGAAACTTAATACAAATTGTGTTTTACTACATCTCATGGATTCTATAGTTCAAGAATTCAGGCAGGCTCATCTGGGTGATTCTTGTTCTCCCCCTGGCATTTTCTAAGGTCCATAAGTCATCCTCTGCTGGTGGAAGGGCTGGTCTGGAGAAACCAGGACCACATGACTCACATGTCTGGTGCCTTGGTGGGGATGACTGGGAAGTAAGGCTCTGGTGACTGAAATCCTTTCACGTAGCATCTGAGCACGGTGGCTGCAAGTTACTAGGACTTCTTGCGTGGACACTGGCTTTCCCTGGAATAAATGTCCCAAGAAAGCCAGGTAGAAGTTGCATGGCCTTTAATGACCTAACCTGGAAAGCCACAATTACCATTTCCATCACAGTCCATTGGTCAGATTGGTCACAGAGGCCCACCCAGATTCCGGGGCAGGCTTCAAAGACCTTACCTCTTGATAGGATGAGAATCGAATAATGTGCAGCCATTAAACAACAACCACATTCTACCTTCCCATCACTCTCTCTCTCTCTCTCTCTCTCTCTTTTTTTTTTTTTTAATTTTTTGGCCATGCCTTGTGGCATGTGGGATCTTAGTTCCCTGACTAGGGAACGAACCCGCAACCCTTGCATTGGAAGCACGGAGTCGTAACCACTGGATGGCCAGGGAAGTCCCCACATCTCTTGGGTAGCAAAGGAAATGAGGAAAATCTCTACTTTTTTCCAGTCTCTACTCTAGTACTTCCAGGGCTAGGTACCTGGGTGTGAGGTACCCCCTTGAGAAGCACTCCTAGCTTCTTATTTGCATTTTTTATAGCTGAAATTGTACCCGTGGAGATAAAAGTCTGAGCCCTTGTGGAAGGTCCGGTTTCAGGCCAGGAACCTCTTAGGAAGCCCAAATGGAAACAAAAAGGGATGAACAGGATCTCTTCACAAGTCAGCAAGCTCCCAGATATTTATTGTCTTAGCTTGTCATCTTCATGCTTCAGGAATTAGTTCGCCTCCTCCCAGAGACTCTTTCATTCAGTATCTCTTCAAAGCAGCCATGAGTGAAGCTCTCACCTATTCTATTTATTGTCTTCTGGGGATCCAATGACAGGCTGAGTATCCAGAAAAGCAAAGCTCCTGGAAGAAGTGGAGGCCACATCACCAACCTGTGCCCTTCAGAGCACAGTCTCTTAAAACATCAGCTCTACAAACAAAGTGCGTGGGAGGAGGGGCCTGGACTTCCTGTTGGCCTCCTTTGGCACTTCTATGTGTTGTTCCAATCTCTCTCTCTACTTGCATCTTGGTCTGGTGGTCCCCAGATTGTCCAGATAACCTGGAAGGGTGCCTCTAGCTACAGAAGCCTAAAGCTAACGAGGCCCATTAGATTCAGAGCATCCTACCACTTACTTGATCCTCTAAGACAAGCACAATAAAAAACCAGACCATACGCAATTGTTATTTAACCAGAATATTATTATCTTGTGTATGTGTGTGTGCACATGTGTGTGCCTGTGAGTGAGTGAGAGAGAGAGAAAGGGAGAAAAAGAGAGAGTCTTACATCCCCGTCTAGGGAGTAAGTTCCTCGAAGATAGGAAGTGTATGATATTTACTTTTGCCTTTGCAAAAACCCATAGTAATGTATTCAGCCTATAGCAGGTAATGCGTTCGGTATATAGCAGGTACTCACCAAATGTCTGTAGGAAGATGGAGGGGAGAGAAGAGAGATTAATCAAGCCAAGTCTACGTTTTTCATTGCTTTCAGGATTCCCAGTTGAATCTTGAATGTATGCTCAAGTATATGGTGGAATGCGGAACAGGAGTAGAGAAGGGGGGAGGTGTCATGGTTGAAGCTGGAGCCCTTGAACTAGAACAAGACTAGTGGTTTGGTGGGTGAGTAGGTCGGTGGCCAGGTCACCTGGGTTAGCTTTGGACATAAGTGGTAGAGACAGAAAGGGGAACTAGACTGATGGCCCATCTCAAGCATGAAGAAATTTTATCAGGTGCTCAAGTTCAAGTGCTCTTTGAAGAGATGCAGTGATAGGCAGTCCATCTTGGGTTTCTCATGAAAGAAAATGCTGGCTTCTGTACGTTATTCAAAACCCATTGCCTATGTGTCCTGCACAGGCCCATATCTGCCGCCCACAAGATGTCTTCTCCTCCCTCACCTCCCTGCAATCCGCCGGCGAGCCCTCAGCTCCAAGTATTCTACTGGAACTGTCCTCTAAAGTGTGCTGGTAAACCTGGATTCCCAAATGGGTGAAATCTTCCTAGTTTTGATTCTTCTAGATATCATCCTTCAACAGTTCCCTATCTATACTTTCCTTGAAAGAAGTTCCTTCACTATGTAAATTAGAGTGGCTTGTTATCCACTCAAAAGTCCATTAGTCCACGGTAGTTCCTGTTGCTCTGGTGGAGACCTTGGAGGCTTGTAGTCAGACAAGCAACCTCAGGATGTCACTGTTTTAGAAAAGCTTAGCGTCAAGGTGGTGGTCAAGCTGGATGGGGCAGTAGACTGAGTCGGGGAGATAGTCAGGAAGCTTGGGAGTTAATAAAAGCTGATATGGACACAAAAGCCATTTTGAAGAAGAATAGACAGCTTTGAAGAAGAGCTGAAAACATTTGACTGACTAGATAAAGGAAAGGAATCTGAGATGGTTTCTAAGATGTTTAGCTGTGTGATTGTGATGTTACAGCTGACAGAAACTGAGAAGTCTGAAAGGGGACTTGGTTTGGGGAAAAGACCAGAGTTTGGTTTCCGACTTGCTAAGCTGGAGGTGTTCTGATTAAGAACTATGACATTGTGGACTAGGGTTCGTGGTCCACATGAAACTTCCCCTCCCCTCCTTCTGTGCCCAAGGAGGAGCTGTGATCTGGTCCACATCGTAAGCAGACCCAGGCGTTTGGGGTTAAGGCGCCAGGGAGGAGTGGGCTGGTTAGTTCTTTCTCTTCTGCATGCAAGGACCATTTCCTCCTTGAATCGCCTCCAACTTAGAACTGTCTCTCATGCAGCTGGTGTGGTAAGGCGGGCATTGGAAACTTCCCTGCTATGGAGGCATTCCATTCCATCTTTAAACACTTCTAACCTTTTTTTTTTCCTTGGTCCTTAAATTAAATGTAAAAATTAATCTTTATATTTCATCTGTGGTCCCAGAGGTAGCAGACCAGGTAGATGTCTGAGTGCAAACTTCCAACGGGAAGTAATGCTCCTTTGCCTTGGGATATAGCAGGAGGGTGAGTCCACAATCTAGGAGGGGATGACAGTCAAGGAGTTGAACTTGGACTTTTTTTTTTTTATGACTAATGTATAATTTTGTTGGTGCTTAAGAGTGCAGAGAGGTGGGGAATATAAAATAGCAAGTTACTCATGTTTTAGAGGATAATCCAGAATATATTGTTGATGAAACTCGTGAAGGAAAATGTGTTGAAAGAAAAGACAAAGAAGCAGAAGTATCCTATTACAACCCAGCAATTCCACTCCTACACAGTTACCAACAATAATGGGCACATCCATTCACCAAAGACATCTACAGGAATGTTCATAATACATGAAAGCCAAAAGTGGAAGCAACCCCAAAGCTGACCAACAATAAATGAATAAATGGATTGTGGTTTCTTCATTCAAGGGAATATTATACACCAATGAGCATTAACAGACAATAACCATAACCAGCATGGCTGAATCTCAAAAGCAAAATGAGGAGTAGAAGCCGCCAAATTCAAAGGAGGACATACGCTATGATTACATCTATATGAAGTTCAAAAAATAGGCAATGTTGTCTTTGCTTTTAGAAGTCAGGAGAGTAGTTACCTTCAAGAGGGGAGCACAAGTGTCTTCTGGGATTCTGGATTTTTTTTTTTTTCTGATCTGGAAGCTTTTTATACACGTGTGTTCATTTAAAAAAATTTTGGAGTGAACACTTATGACTTGCATCTGTATATATTTTATACTGTGATAACATGTGCAAAAAGAAAAAAAATCACAGGACATATCTTTGGGGAAAGCTCTCTTTTAGAAGTGAAGTACAGAAAGATAAATTAGAAAAGAAGTCATAAGAAAAGTAGCAGAATTGCTTTATTCAATTCTACAGTTGTTAAGAGGAAGTCTTGAGAAATTGTAGGGAATGACATAAAAATGTTTAACTTTCTATGTCAAAACAAAGAAGTAATAATATCAAAAGTCAGGCAAAAACCTGAAAGATATATTTACAGCAATAAGGAACCGGTTCACCCAATTATGGAGGCCAAGTTCAGCCCCAGGAGAACTGATGGCATATTCCAGTCCGAGTCTGAAGGCCCAAGAACTAGGAAGGCCAGGGGTGGTAAGTTCCAGTCTGAGTCCAAGTCCAAAGGCAGGAGAAGACTGATGTCCCAGCCCAAAGAATTCTTTCTTACTCAGCCTTTTATTCTGTTTGGGCCTTCCAGGGACGGGCTGAGGCTCACCCACACACTGGGGGGCGGGGCAATCTGTTTTACTCCCTCTACTGATTCGATCTCATCCAGAAGCACCCTCCCAGACATACCCAGAAGTAATGTTTAACCAAATACCTGGGCACTGCATGGCCCAGTCAAGCCGACGACTATGACTAAATATAAACGAGCCAAAGGCATGGATGGAGGATATGGATTGTTGATAATGGCAGAAGCCATCACAAGTCCCACAGAATATACTCATATACACTATCATTTATGTTAGTTCATCACAATCGGAAGTTTTCATGTAATAACCAATGACGTTTCTAGAGGAACATGTAAAAAACACTAAATGAAAATGAGCTTTAGGAAACTGAGCTCACTTGGTCAAAGCTTTTACCTCTCTGTGCCGTAAATCTACTGGATTGCAAGGTGTTTAAGCCAAGGGCTGTGTCTTTTGCATTTCTGCATCTCAGCACCTAATGCAATCCCTGAGCTCACGAATAAGCCCCTCATAACACAGTTACGTTGTAAGTTCGGCGGGCTCGGTGCGTTATGGTCCAGTGGGCTCACCGTCATGCCAGGCTTCCCGAGAGGGGGGATGCACAACTGTCACTGGAAATGGCTGCATTGATTCCTCTGGAAAAGTCAGAGATGACTTTTGACACGTCCGTAAACTCACTGCTCATTGGCCCCTTCCTAACCAGGTCTTCTGACGTGCAAATTTGTCTTAGAGTCTACGGATGATCTAAATCTCATTAAAACTTAGATAGAAAATGTTATGCCTTTAACTGAAAATCCCTAGTTCATTTTAAGACTCAGAGTTGTTACAGATAAGACAGAATATATCATTTTCATAAAATAACAGGTAGATATTAATATCAATAATTTAAAACTATCGCTAGGAGGAATTTCAAGAGAAAAGACATCACAGTGGTTTGTAGGGCATGGATATGCATGACGCACACCTATATTTTCTAGGTGTCTATGCGTATCATTTGTGTGGTAATTACGTTGTCTATTGCAACTAAGTGCCACAGGTATTTAGTTTGTGATACTTTTACGCTTTTTCCTCTTGGGAGACCTAATTACAAACAATTTAATTAAGCTCTCTTACTCATTAATGTTCTAGTAGCTTAGCAAGTTTGGGTTAGCTCAGCAGGTTACAAAGGTTTAATTTTATCAGTTATCCTCCCATTAACTCATATACCATCAGTACTATGGTTGTTTTTTTTATCCTTCTCTGCCTGGGGTACTGAAAGAATTTAAAATATCATTAAAACTAAGAATTCAGGAAAGACTCTGTTAGTTGCCACCTGTCCTGATGAGGCTTGGATATCCATTTTGAATCTCTAGAATACAAGATTAAGGGTGTCAATAATGTTCTCTTCAATAAGACCAAACAAACAAAAACCATATTTTATTTTTGATTAGAGTTAGAGCAATAACATATGGTTTTCATTAGCTTTGTGAGAAACATAGATTTCAAACACTAAAGATATAAGTTTTGGCTAAAAGAGTACCAATAAGGAATATATTTAACACAGGGGCGAGGGGGAGAAACACAAATCAGGTCTTAAGCAAATATTTTTCTATTTATTCCTTCCGAGGACATTATACAGAGGCACAATTTATACTTTGATCTCAGGTATCACTAATACAGACTGCCCAGAATTGACTATATGAGCTTGTGAAGTTCCAGCTTGTTAATAGTTAATGCAGTTTTTTGGTATTACTTTTTAGCTGACTGACATTTTTTTCAGGTGTAAATGGTTAAGTAAACAAGGAGCAATTAGCTTCCTGATTTAAATAGTAAATAAGGAACAGTTCATGTTGTACCAAGCTGTTTTTCTCCAACACTCTGGCCATGAACCTTATGTTCTCTTATTAACCATGATGTTTACTAGTAATTATTGGGCTCGAATCTCCTTTCTGTACTTGGCCATACAGGAGGATGGAGGCCACGCCTTGTAATGCTGTGTTTACTTAAGGAAAAATGGTTATGAAAGGAAAGACACTTTGGGTTTATTTATTTCTTTGTTTTCAATTCTACAAGGCTTGAAGTAACTTGGTGATTTTTTTATTTTTGAACTGGATAAATTCTATATTCTGAGAATGTATCCAGAAATAATTACATATTCAAAGGGAATAGGATAAATTCGAAACACCTTTGTAAAATTAACGGGAAAATAGAAATACTATTCCTTTAATAACTTAATGTACAGATTAGTTAAATTCAGGTTAACAAAAATATTTCTTGAAAATTGAAAGAGGAAAAGCAAGAGCTAAGAAAGGGACAATGGGCCTCCGAAGATGAGACCCAGGACAAGTTGCAAGATTGAGCAAATCAAAATATAGAACCCTCAATTAACTTTGAATTTCAGGTAAGTAAAAAAATAATATTTTGGGATAGGTTTTGTCCAGTACAATATTTGGGATACTTTTATCCTGAAAAAAGTAGTTATCATTTATCTGAAATTCAAATTCAACTGAGCATCCTATATTCTATCTGGCAACCCTAGAAGCAGGGAACTTGGGTGATGGGTTCAAGGTCAGGAGCTACTTTGTGGCACATTCACCCTTGGAACTTGGGTCTCATAAAATCATATTATTTCCATTCTATGGCATGTTGCTCTACATAATTCCCCTATGGACAAATATCTTTAATCAGTGGTTTTTAAAAATAAAAACATTTTGGTCTCATTTTTCAGATGTTTCACGTCCAAAGACATTTTCTGTTCCATAAAATGACACTATTAAAAACCTTAATGTAAAAGCCACACTCGGCTCTCCTGATTATTCTGTAAAATGGTTATTTTAACATAGAATATCAAAATTGTGCTTCACGCTGTGACTTTATAGCCAAGGAATTTGACCGTGTATTCAAACTTACGGAGAATTATGAACAGGGAAATTACAAATAGGGATCGGACTTGCAATGTAAAACTTTGAACACTCATAAAATCCATATTTTTCCTCCTTGTTACTATTTTACCACCAAAAGTGAAAGTAGAGGGTGGCTACTTACTGATGAAATGTACAGACACTGAAAAGACAATGATTTTTGCAGCTGAGAAATCTAGGTGGAAACGGGCAGCTGCTTATTTCAGTGGCTGTGATTTTATAACCTAAAGCTGTGTTTTCTGGCAGGAAAATTCAGTGCCTGGATCAGAAGTGTGAAGACATGAGGTCCTCTGCAGGATGCTGAGAAACGAGGCTGGTGATTCCCATAGCCTTTGAGAACAGGCACTGACAGTAGCTAGTTTAAAATTAAAAAAAAAAAAGAAATCAAAACCAAACCAAAACAAAACAAACAAACAAAAAAACACTTAAAATCCAGAGTCTAAAAACCACGCTCACACCATCTCGATGGTTTATCTGAAAGGGGAATAACAAAGGGAATGATTTGTTTCCCTCTGTGCCTCTGTGAGTTAGGGGGTGGGAGGGTGATCAGTGATGGGTGGAAGGGGCGCTGACCTATTGAATACAGTGCAATTCGGTGAGCTTCTACTTGCTAGGCTAGGCTTTCAGGCTTCCATGATCTTACCCTCTAGCAAGGAAGACAATCTGGAAACAGATGGGCTACCAAGTTTGTTCTAGTGGTGAGCATGCAAAGTGTCACGGAAATTCAAAGGAGGGACCCTTTGTGGAGGGCTCAGAGGTTTCTTGCGGATGATACTTCGTTTCCTTCCAGAGATCTATATCAAACTATTTGCAAATGATGTGTTAGGCTGTCTGAGATTTGCATCACAATGATATCACAGTGAGAGAGGGAAAATGAATGAAATACGTTAGCCATGAGTTGATATTAGGTGGAAGCTGGGTTTGAGAGCACGGAGGTTAATTATACATTCTGTCTGTTTGCTATATTTGAAATTGTCCATAATAAACAGGAAGGAAGTTTGTGTGTGTGTGTATCTGTGGAGACTGAGATAGAGACAGAAAGACAGCGAGGGATTAAGATTATAAAACAAGGCAAAGGTGCCTGGGGAAAGTGGAACAGGTCAGAGAGAACAGCTTGTTTCAGGGCACCAATCTGCAAACGGAAGATCAGTTTTTGCTCAGGGACCCCAGGAATGTGAAGGAGGCAGAGGCACCAACAGGGGACGCTCCCAGCATCACTTCTGGCAACTAGTGAAAGGTCTTTCAAGGCTGGAATACGGGGAGTTCAACTCGTTTACTCACCAAGTCCACCAGACCTGCCCTCTCTGGCTCACCTGTAAAGCCTATTATACCTTGATGGTCAAGTTCTCAGAGACCTACTTCCTAGGCCCTGGCAAGGGCAACTTGGACAACCACTGCCAGACCGACTGGACGAATTATCCTATCCAGAGTGTTAGAGAAGGATGCGGTCATCCTGGTCTCCCTCCGAGAAAAGTTCAGGTCCATGGGCTCTTGGGCCAACATACATCTGTTCTCTGTGGTTCTAGCACCCTTGGTTCCACATGGCCGGTACTGGTCAATCCCAACTGTCTGCCGAGCACCAGGCTGGGTGGGCAGAGGGCAACCGGCTCACTGTTCCCGTCTCTGGGGGAGTTTCAGGGTTTGTTGATTACTTCACAATCTTGCAGGGAGTGAGCAAGGGAGCCAGCAGAGCATAACCTCTCAGGAAGAGAATCAAGTGTACCTTTTTTAAACGTAGCCATTTAGTCACAAAAGCAAGCTGAGTTGGAAACCAGTCCCTCCCTGTCCTTCCTTGGCTGGGTAATCTAATTTGAATGCAAGGCAGTCTGGCAGTTGCAAATGCTAGCTGGCAATAGAAGCGCATTTTCATTGACTTCCTGGGATTCTTTGCCTCCCTCAAATATTTTGGATACAGAGAACATGGCACAGATTCTTCTGCCGGTGCTAATGATGAGAAGAGATGCATAATGGGGAGTGAGCCTCATCCAGACCGAGAGAAGCAGGGCCGATGCACGCAGCTCGCCCGAAAGGGAGGCTGCTTCCAAGGCTGCCAGGCTGGCGACCAAGAGCCGCAGAGACTGTGACATCCAAGTGTCGCGGCTCCAGAGTCGGTGGAGTCTGCCAGTTGAACACAATCAGCAAGCGCGACTTCTCAATTGTGTTGACAGATGAGGGAGAAAAAAATCAAATAGATGTGAGAGCTCTGTTGATCCTGCTGCAGTGTTTTGCAATATTATGTCTATTGATTTGCTTTTTGTTCCTGAGTTCTTGCGTGGAGGGTGTTCTGCGTTGCCTGTCAACTCGGCAAGCCTGCACTCACAGCTGCTTGTCAAGGGAGAATTTCTACACAAATCACCCTAACCCGTCCCACAGGGGACATTAGGCCAAAGATACTCTGTTGTGCTTTAATGGAAAGGGGGGGAAAAAAAACTGTAGCATGTGGCTCAATTGTCTTTTTATAACAACCGGTTATAGCTTTTGAATTCTGTAACGTGGCGCAGCCCGTTGTCACTGGTTTTGTGAGTTCTTCTACCATCCGGGAAGGTAGGCCGGGTTTTTGCAGCGGTTATGTGTTGTCATGGCTGACCCTCCTGCTAAAATGTGTTATAAATTCCCATGGCCTTATAATACATTGCAACATCTCTCAAATTAAGATACAGCAGACAGTCATCTTAAGGGTGTATTGTTATTTTAAAAGAATGTGACACCTCCAAGCTCGCCACAATCGTTAAAGACATAGAATTGATCTTTGCTATTTTGACTTTCTCCCTCTGGCTGTACCTGCTCCATTCCTGGGAACATGCTTCCCAGAATGGAATACTGTCCCCACCTGGATCAGTCTTCTTTAGCTGGACCACTCATCCCAGGCCATTTTAAATTCTAAACTTTAATGTTAAAATGGACTAGTCTCAAAAAGTCTTATGTCTAATGTAAGGGAAAGAGATTCAGGATAATTCAGGACTGTGGGATAAGCGATTTATACTCAGTCCTTTGTATCACTTTGACTTTGGAGAGAGGGCCTTATCTAAAAAAATGACATTACTCAATATTCTGTGATAACCTACATGAGAAAAGAATCTGAAAAAGAGTGGATACGTGTATATGTATAACTGAATCACTTTGCTGTGCACCTGAAACTAAGACAACATTGTCAATCAACTAGACTCCAACAAAATTTTAAAAAACTAAAAAATTTTTTAAATGACAATCATAGCAAGAAATTTGAAAGCCATGGCAAGAGAGTAGGTGAAGAATTTGGGGCCCCAGGACTTGGGAGCCCCCCTCAAATCAAATGTCATACTCAGCTTTCTTTTTCTTCTACATGTAGCTCCAGTCTTGCAATATATCAGAATTATTAAACACATCCCTACTCCCCAGCTCCGTGTTCATTAATTTGCTTTTAAGTCTTCCACGAATGGGAACAGTTGTGGAGTCTCTTGGTTCAGCATCCCTGCATGTGGGCTTCAAGGAACCCTCTCTATGGAATGGGTGTCAAGCTGGGCTGAGAAGCTCCAGAAGACAAAATCACATGCATCTTGGCTATTAAAAACAAAACAAAACAAAACAAAAAACAACTGCATTGTCAGCGTGTATTCATGTGTACAAATTTCTTCTTGGTATTACACATCGAGGCCCCTGTGTCCAACTCATTGGCTGGTAGAGAGTTAGGTGCATTTAGGGAGATGCATTACTTTTCTGCAAACAACACAGGGACTGTTAAACAGCAGGAAGACAGCTCAATTTTAAACAAAATCTACGGGCCCTGGATGAACGACCCTTCCTCAATAACTAATAACCAGGGAATTTCTTAGGCACTGGGAATTAGAAAGGCTGATTTTAAAGTTAATTACAATACATAAACATGTACTTAAAAAGATAATTATTTGACATTCTTTTGGAACTTGAGTGAAAATTGCTTTCTAAGGACAGAAGCTCCTTCCAGAGGATCTCATATGACTTAGTACACGATGAAAAGGCATGTATCACACCCCAAGTGGGACTCTTTTGTAGCCACGCATCCTTTAAAAAAAAAAAAAATCAGTGTTTGCAACTCTTTATTCTATCTCCTGTTCTGTTATTTCCTCTCTCCAGAGTCTCCTGCTACCTAAAATGTCATAAATATCATTATGGGAGAGAATGTGGTCTAGTGCAGTTTTATTAAAAAGTCTCACGCTTTTTGCAGCCAAATCATCACCAACATATGCTGTTCCCAGCCTGTCCTCTGTTCCAACAGGTTCACAGGGAATAACATCAGTAGCATTGAAGCTTCACAAGTTTTCAGATGCGGTTTTATTCATTTAGACAAATATCCATTCAGCGCCCGTTATGTGCACAGGATGCTATAAATACAGGATAGGATTTTTAACAATAAATCTCTGTCCTCAAAATGCTGACCATCAAGGTGTGATTGGACATTCACAGGAAAACATTTCTGACCACGCTCTAACGAAAGGCAGGCATTTCAAGAAGCTGCCATGGGACCAAGGCTGATCCCTGACAAGGAGGACGCCTCCCATCTTTACAGGTTTGGGAGGTTGTGAAGTCTGGCCACATTTAATCCTGCCGGCACATCTGTGATATAGGTGTTTGCATCTCTATTCTACAGAAGCAGAAACTGAAATCCAGGCAAATTAAATGGCTTGCCTAAGACTCCAAAACCAGTAAGTGACTGAGCCCAAGCCCTGTAGAGGCCACATGGGGTAATAAAAAGGCAAGAGTGTGGGGTCTGACCTGACTTAACCTTAACCTCCACTCTAATTCTTTCTAGCTGAGCAATCTCTGCTGCATCTGTAAGCTGAGAATGATGAGCCCTACTTCATAGGGTTATTGTGAGAATAAAATGAGGTGCATTGTGCTTCCCTGAGTTTAAGATATCACCTACCATAAGTGGCATCATTATTTTGTTTCACTAAGAGAAAAATGCCAGTTAATTTCCAAATACAATCTTTCTTATTACTTAGAATTTATTATTTATTCAAAGAGCTCTTTTAGACTTGTTTAGACATAGGTCTTTGAAAAATCAAATCTGACCTTGGTCATACGTAAACGGGGAAATATAAGAGAAATGAACAAGCCAAGGGTTCCTAGACTTCTCATCTGATCTTTCGTACCAGCTTTTGGACTCAGAGTTCTTGATGTCTCTGCTTTTTCCACAACTTCACCCTCTGGGCTTGCACGATCGATGGTGATGCAGTGTTTCCTAAAAGAATGTTCTATTCTTACATCTGGGATTTCTCCCAGGATGCTCTCACAAACATGTTTTGATTTGGGGGTGTCAATCGATAGAGGTTTTCAAATACTAACCAACACTTTTATTCCTTCTTCAAATGGTCCTTCAGTGTTTTGTTGACTGAAATGCCAAGGGGTTGGAGTTGTCCAGTCATTTTACCAAGAATAATAACTGGACAATGAGAATTATGTCATGTCTGCTGGACGGTCAGTAGTGATGGCCAGATCCAGTAGATTGTGAGGGGCATCCTGATTCCAGAGGCATTAAGATGTAAAAAATACTGTATATTTTAGAATCCATGAGATACAGATCTACAACAGTACAGTACCATACGTACTCCATACTTAGTAGATGGCTTTAAAATAATGGTTCTTTCCCCTTCTTTTTTGCGTACACTATAGCTATCAAATTGGAGGCATTACCAAAAGAAGACTGAATGTTCAGAGGAGGAGTAAGTATCTTGAAATTGATCAAAATTGCTACATGGAAGAGAAGCCCACAGCTGGACAGAAAGGATAAGCAAAGAGATGCTGGAATTACAGTGGCACCTAGAGATTGCTTCAGTGGTACCAACCTCCTCCCCACAACTAC
Organism: Lagenorhynchus albirostris; assembly: GCF_949774975.1. Classification (NCBI taxonomy): domain Eukaryota; kingdom Metazoa; phylum Chordata; class Mammalia; order Artiodactyla; family Delphinidae; genus Lagenorhynchus; species Lagenorhynchus albirostris. Next base: position 19,129,768 of record NC_083108.1, read on the forward strand.
CATCAGCCCCACTAAGTCCAGTGGGCTTGCTATGCAAATCAACTCTAAGAAAAATTCTTCGCCTCCTTCTTCCAGCTATATTGCCAACTCTGACTCTGGAGATTCTATTAAAATGTACAGAAATAAGAATATATATGACAAAAATGTAGATGACAGTTTGAGTTGAGGGGGTATAGTCATTGGGAGAACTGAGCAATCTATTTGAATTGTAGGATTGGGAATCAGGCTGACCTTGGTCCTTACTAAGGACCTTGGCTTCAGTCCTTAATAACTACATGATCTTGGGAACTTTTCTTTATCTTTCTGCACCTCAGTTTCCTTTTTCATTCAATATTTACCTACTGAATGGGAGTATTACATTTAAAGAAAACATGAAATAATGTATACAAAATGTTTAAAACAGTTCTTGGTTCCTGTAAGCCCTCATCAGGATTTATCCTACAATGTAATCCTGATCAAGGCTCTAGTGGCAAGTGATGAGTCCATGCAAGACCTTAGAATCCACCTGCCTTCAAGTAGCAGCTTCAAGAAGTACTAGTTGTCGGACCTTACTTAATCTCTCTGAGCTTCAGTTTTTCTCATCTGGAAAATAGCGTTGCTCAAAGAACCTATTTCACAGTGAGGATTAAAAGGGTACGTGATTTTTAATAATTTAGACATGGGATGAATTAGTAAGTGCCAAATAAATGTTAGCCATTATTATCTATCCTAGAGGTATACGCCGTTTGCAGAAGATTTCTGGAAAAGGCAGTAGCTTGACGCAATCACTTAATATTTACAACATGCCCAGAGAATTATACAACACAGTAAAATGCCAGGCCATGCAGAGGACATTGGGACAAGTCTTCTGGGGCGTTGCTTGGGAAAAGAGGGTTATGTAAATGATTACTTGCTCTACCCATGGGTCAAAGTAGCCATGAACCCTAACCAGCTTTTATAGCCAGTTTAATGAGTCTCTCCAGAGCCACGTAGAAGTGTTAGAGCTAACATTTGACTTCTAACCTGAGTAGGAATAAAATTTGCTACAGGACCTGACTTCTAAGTCCCAACAAGAGTTCTGGATGCAAGAACCCCCTCCCCACTCTCTCCATGCCCAGGGCACACATTTTCCCTACAGTAGAGAAAACAAGAAAACAGAATCTTCCCCAAAAATCTCCACTCCTCTTCTGCTCCGGGAAGCTCCTCAGATCTCCATAATACAATGTTAAACTTTTATTAGCTCTTCTAAAATTCTAAACTGATGACCAGGGAATTGTATTGCCCTCTGCTGTGGTTCAAAATTAAAATACGGCTCAGTAGAGTTGCCATGCCACCTTTACCGAAATGTTGCATGCTCAGTCATTTTCAATGAGTCATTTATTTCGTTCATCAATATTTTTTTTTCCCTTCAGTTTGGGTGAAAAGCAGGCTAATCAGTGATGTGGCTCAGATGTTCTGATCCTCCAATATATTATGTTGGTGGCTCTGCAGAGTCACATTTGAATTTAAAAAAAAGAAAAGAAAAAAACGGAGCAAGTCAATTCTTTCTTAACACTGTTTGTTCTCTTTTGCATTCAGTTTGATTCTTTTAGCAAGTACAAATCTAAGCATTTAATTTTACCGTCTTCAACTCCCTAGGAAGATGAATGAAAATAGTATATTTCTCTAAAAAATTGTTCCAGGAGATGGAGAAAAGATAACCTTTAGAGTCAAATTGTAATTTTTCTATCCGAATGGGTCTTCCCATGTGGCTGCTAACTACTTTCGTGTATGCAGCCTCCTGGAACTACTGGCCCTTTAGTCAATAACTCATTATCTTTGGTACCTTGGGCCTTTGCATGTTTGGCACCCTCAAAAGAGGCCTCCTGTCTTTCTGGAAACCTTCCAGTCCTCCTTCAAGATGCAAATAAGATGTCACCTTCTCTGCAGGATATTGTTCATCCTCACCTTCCTCTCGTCTAAGGCAGACTTAGTTTCTTCTCCCCTGGGGTTCACGGGCTTTGGGTATTTACCCCTCTGGTAGAGTACCCAGCCCATCGTATCCAACTGCTGATATCCATTTACCTCTCCTACTCAAGTGTACAAAATGGCCTGGATTACAAAGTTTCATCTTTTACTCCTGACTTTGAGAACATTCTAGACTTACCAAGGGTACTCAATAGATACATATTGAATGAATGGTTACCAAGAGCCTTCCAGGTATTATATGGAAAAATGGACAATTGTGGAATTCTCAGCAGTGTGAAGATCTACAGCATATTGAAGACATACTTATGAAAGCCAAGTGTGACAGTTATTGATTTATTACCTCTTAGCTCAAAATATACCCTTCTTTGTCTGCTGCTCTGTAATAATGGAGGTGGGATTTGTAAATATTTCTCCTCCGCCAGCTGGAAAAGCATTAAGAGTTGTCATTAAAGAGGGTGCTGGCAGGATAAGGAAAAAGGGGTTTCTCTTCCATGTTCCGGTGTGCTTGGCTCACCAGATTTTTACAGGGCACAGTTTCCCCCATACCTGGCTCCTTTTGTGGAAGGCTATTCTAGATCCCAGTTCCTGAAGCTTAATGTGGCCCACAGCAGTCAGAAGCTTCCACAGAATCTCCTGTGATGGCTTCAGCGTGGAGTGCTGCTGGCGAGGCAGAGACTCATGGACATCCTCTCTCACCACTTTCTTGGGTGACTTTATAGTGATTTCTGAGGCTTGGCACCAGCATGAGGATTGCTTTCCCCAGCACCTCCAGAGGACAGATTTCTAGCAAGTCCTGCCAGCGTGGCACCTCAGCTACTCCTTGTTATCCCTTGAGCTATAGCCAGGCCCCCTTCAATGAGGTCTGTATCTCAGCCCTGTTTGGGGAAGGGTCTTTCCTGGCACTCTATCTCAGTCCTAGGCATAGTGGCTACTCCTCATACGTGTTATTCCTCTATTCTTTGTTGTTTTCTTTAACTCCTACTAACCAAGCCCTTGTTACTCCAACTCTCTGTTAATTGTTCTTTATATTACACTGTCCCTATTCAAATTACCACGTGGTTATTGTCTCCTGGTTGGGCTTTGACCAATACATCAAGTGCCAAATAAATAAAGGTATGAAGACATTTTTTTTTAAATTTTGGAACTTCGGAACCAAGGTCAAGGTATAGTGAAGTCTATGGATGTATCTATCTCTACATAAGATGTTTAATGTTTATTATACTAAATTTTAAATGCTGAATTTGGAAATAGTCTCTGATCATAAGACAGGACTGGAAACTACAGAGAAAAAAATATGAATTTAGACACTATCAATTTTGAAGTTTTAATAATTCAAAAACTCCTTACAAAAATTTTCTTCTAATTATTGTATGTGAACAGTATGATCACATCTGCAAAGGTAAGGTTTAAAAATTGCCACCCTACATTCAGATATACCCAATGTATTCTATGTGGCAGGTCCTTCATACATGCCGATAATGCTATAACTGATGGGGTGAATACAACCAAATCTTTCAGTTTATTAAAGGAGTTTCTCTAGGACCTTCTTCTAAGATACGCCTAGCCTCCCTAGCTGGATTTACTGCATTTACACAAAAGTCACATTCCTAATATTTCTAAAAATAATCCCAACCCTAGTTAAGTCAAATTAGTGGAGTATTGGTGTCTGTTACTTATGTTTTTGTTGATGTTCTTTATGGCTTTTAGGTGGTGATTTTAAGAATATATTGAGTGATTGTCATAGAAATTTTCCTGAAATAACAGATAGAAGAAAAAATTAGTGAGGGTTAACCTACACACTCTAGCCTCTTCTGGGAAATCAGAGTCACATTAGAAAACTAAATATCACTTAGATTACATTACTGAGCTTGGGTTTCATATCTGAATCAATTAGTTGCATTAGTGCAGACATCCACCATTATTAAAGCCTGCTTAAGGATCTCATTCACTGTTAGCTGCTACTTTGAGACTTCCAGGGGAAATGCCCCTGTGACTGGGAACAATTTACCCTCATCTTGGCTGGGATGATAGCATGTGTTTGTAATGGCTCATTCTCTGACTAAAGCATTATTCGTGGGCTTTTCTTCTTCATATATAATTATCTTGTCTATAAAATTTAGCATGGGCCTGCTTATTTATATGGAGTCCTCATTTTAGTCTTTGATACAGTGATAGCATGCTTTTTGTCCATTTTTATTCTCTTCACCTTTCCAAATCTTTTCCAGCTAAGTAGCACATTCTAGGCTGCCCAGCCCAACCTAAAGTACTCTCTCTTTCTCTGATCTACTTATGCAACTTTATAATTTCTAGAATAGGAGTCAGCAAAGTTTTCTGTAAAGGTCCAGATGGTGAATATGTTAGGCTTTGAGCACTATTCAGTCTCTGTTACAACTACTCAGCCATGCTGTCACGGTGTAAATGCAGCTAGAGACAATATGTAAGACAATGAACAAGGCAGTATTCCAATAAAGTTTTATTTACAAAAGCAGGCAGCAGGTCAGATTTGGCCCATAGGCTACAGTTTGCTGATCCCTTATCTAAACAAGAGTCTTCAACGTGGGGCATAAGAAAGGCTTTCCAGAGGGTGTCTGGGCATGGATAACTTTCAGGGAATCACTCTTCTGATTATGAACTTCAATCACATTATCCCCTGCAGTTAATCTGCCTGAGGTCTGTGGTAGGTCAATGCTCCTTTCCTGCCTGCTCTTTAAAAATTGCTCCACTTTACCAAAGAAATGCAAATCTCATCCATTCTGAATCTTCTTACTCCACTGTGTGAAAGCCTCTGGGGCACAAAAATCATTGCAAAAGGTGTAAACACAATTGTAACATAAAACAAACGTGTTCCTTGTGGATGACTCACTCCTAAGGGACTGTCCTTTAAGATCCAAGCAAAAAGCTACTATAAGAAATCTTGAAGGATGCTGTACCTTATTTCATCAAGGTGGAAAACTCAGCGAAAGCATCGTGCCTACTCTATCTATCATCTATCTATCTATCTATCTATCATCTATCACAGATATAATTAAAGATAGAATTCAGAAAAAAAAAGATAGAATTCAGAAATAAAAAGATTGCTACGGGGGACTTCCCTGGTGGCACAGTGGTTAAAAATCCACCTGCCAATGCAGGGGACACGGGTTCGAGCCCTGGTCTGGGAAGATTCCACGTGCCGTGGAGCAATAAGCCCACGTGCCACAACTGCTGAAGCCCGTGTGCCTAGAGCCAGTGCTCAACAGCAAAGAGAAGCCACTGCAATGAGAAGCCCACGCACCACAACGAAGAGTAGCCCCCGCTTGATGCAACTAGAGAAAGCCCACACGCAGCAATGAAGACCCAACGCAGCCAAAAATAAATAAATTAATTATAAATAAATTTTTAAAAAAAGATTGCCATCGGGACATTCATTAGCATTTTGTTTGAATTAGAAAAATAAAGTCAGATTTTATTTTTCCAGCATAAAGTAAGTCTGATTGGCTGATTTTTTTGAGAATGAGGACTAACAGACTATTTGAGTGAGCTAAATCCAAAATTCAACATATATTCATAGTTCAAAATATATTGATAAAAATATATCAAAAACACTTAGAGATTATGTAATACATTGCAAGACACATTTTTTTGGAATTATAAATATACAATAAAATTTATATATGTACATTTAAAGTGTTTAAGGGAATACAAAATTTAAAAAATTTTAGAGGGTACATAAACAAAATATTTGAATTTTCTGGTGTAGAAAAACCTTTGACAATCATTCACTCCCTCATTGTGCGCACATTTTTGTCTTGAAGCTTATTGAAATCTTTTATTGTTATGTAATTTTTCCTGTGTTTTGGGTATTATCTCCTAAATGGATGAAAGCTTATCTACACTACCATTTCCTGGACCTGTGATCTCATTTCTTTTCTTTCTTTCTTTTTTTTTTCCCCAGCCTTACCTCGCGCTTGTGGGATCTTAGTTCCTCACCAGGGATTGAACCTTGGTCACCGCAGTGAAAGCACCAGTCTTAACCACTGGACCACCAGGGAATTCCCTGTGATCTCATTTCTTAGTTTCCATCTAGTAACAAATATCTGTAATTCGCCATCACCACCAAGATCAATGTGGTATCTGGCCTCAAACTTCACTAAAATGGATTCTAAAATTCCTCCATGTTCTCCTGTCCCATAAATCTCTCTCTCTTCCAATTGCCCATGCAATAGAGGAGATTGGATGTTAGTGAGTGCTAGTAATGTGTACCACAAGATAGTTTCCTAATCATGGATGTGTGAAAAGTTTATTTAAAATATTCAAGTATTACTTTAAATATTCACAGAGAATGAATGATAAAAATATTCAACAATGAGAATTGGTTAACTTTAGTTACATTGTATCCACATGATGGAATTCTATGCAGTCATTAAAAACGTTCCAGAAGAATTTTATTTAACAACATGGGAATATGTTCATGTTAAAACATTAAGTGGAAAAGAAGGCTACAAAACAGTTAGCTTAGTATAATCATAATTTAGGGAGAAAAATACAGCCAGATAAGTGTAGGAAGCTAAGCATCAATATGTCAGTAATGGTTATTTTTGAATTATGGGATTATAGGTAATTTAGTTTTTTCTTGGTCCTTTCCTTTATTTTCTAAATCTTTTATAATTAATATGTATTTATTACCAGCAAAAATTATTTTGAAAAAGTGTTTTCTTTATGTGTATTTGTACTAAATACACTGTACAATATTTTACATTTTCACTTACCTCTTGTATTCTTCATTCTTCAAACATGACTGCAGTTAAATCTTTTGTTTCTTTTTGTACCATCCTGCCTAGGGAGCCCAGGACAAAACCAGCCACATAATCAACTATCAGCAGTGACTGGCAAGAGAAGGATTTTTAATCCAGATTAGAAACAAAACCCCCAAAACAGCAACAGCGACAAAATTAAAAATTCAAAACGTCTTGAGGAAGCTCAGACTATTCTCTATTTTCAATTTATCATAAAATATTTAAATAAACATAAGTCAGAGTCTAAGCTCATCATTCTTCTGAAAATAACCACAACATTTTTTAAAGTTTATTTTCTCCACTCAAGTAATCTACTGCTATTCCTTGAAGTTCCAGTCTCCTTTGGAAAAATTGTGAGGCAAAGATGGGAAAGAGATAGAAAAATCTCAGGAGTCAGTGTGCTTAGTTTGGGACAGATGATTTATTTCATTCTGAGATCAAGATAGATATTATAATATGGTACAAATTAGAATGAAGATACTAAATAATTTACGCTAATGCTCTCAGTTATAAAGATAACTGCCTCACTTTGCAACTGATATAAATTAAGGGAATATATTTAAATGTATATTTTAATCAATCAAGAAGGCTCATCTGCCAGCCGGTGTCAGATGCTAATGCATGCTCTCCCTGAAACGGTCTGTTTATTAACTAATTAAATGCCAACTGACTGAGTCACTGAATTCAGACACAGAAAAGGTGACAGCGTACTGTTCTGGTCATTGGGTATTGCTTCACGATACAAAGTTCTGCCTCTACCCAGCTGTGAAACTTAGTGTATTGCTAAATGACCTAGGCTGCCGTTTACGTGAGGTGTGTGATGGAATTAAGAGAAATGAGACATCAGAAGTAAGAAAATACTGCAGGAAGCAACATTAAGAAGAACTTGCATGTACATTGAGACTAACGGGTCCCTACTCTTGCTGCCCAGCTGCCTAGCACATAGTAGGTTGCTCAGTGAAGCTCTGTGAAATTGAATTGAATGAAGTTGAATGGGCTATTACGTATCCTGCTGAGCTGGAAGAAAGACTTCTTTTCAGTGTATCTTGGGGACTTGATAAAAAGCGTACCTAAATAACTACCAGCATCAAAAGATGTAGTGTAATAAAGGAGATGGAGAAGTACAGGTATAGGTACTGAATGCCTGAGTTGAAAGCAGAACCAACAAATCAGGGTACATTAACAGCCCGGGAGCATAAAACATGAAAGAAAAGTCTTTTGAAAGGAAAGCCAGAAGAATGAGACAAACTAGAAATTCACAATCAGGACCATTTCCTTACTAATCAAAATGCATTTTTTCAGCTTTTTATTTTTTCTGTGCTGGCATTCTTCTCCCACAACATGGGCATAGAAAATAAAATCAGCCAGAAAAGTGGCAGCTTCTCGACATTGCCAACGAGTTGCTATCAAACTTACTTTTATTTTCAGGTTTCTTCTTGTTCCTAAATTTGCCTGCTTTATTTCTGAAATTAAACAGGAAAACCTGAAGATGATTCCTATTGAGTCTAGCCTGCTCAAATAATGTATTTACGGAGTGAAATTCTCCTACCCAGATTTCATCCTCAAATGAATTGCCCTTTTCATGATATGTTAATTTTTTCGCATCTTAAGGACTCACAAAACACTTTAAAATGAAGACTAGTGCGCTGACTAGAATGCAATTATGTGAAATGTGGTAGTTATTGAACTTAAAGCAAATGTAAATACAATTTTGGATTGAAAGCAATTAATATCTTTTCGACCATTAATTTGAAAGCCGACTTGAAGCAGAAAACCCTAAGTGGCAGATACTCTACAGAATTCTTAATATCTATAATTTTTGAAGATTTAATTTTTGTCCTTTTATCTAGCTATGTTTGATTCTCTATACATCTTGAAAAAGCTTCCACAAAAGGATCACACCAAATTGGGAAGCATATGCAAAGATTCCTTTTTCATGGAATCTGGGTGTTGGGGAACAATTTAACTGTGTTCTTATCATTTGGTCATTTGCCCCACTTTGATTACGGAGGCTGGCTTTAATAATACTCATCTCTAGGGCTTCCCTGGTGGCGCAGTGGTTGAGAGTCCGCCTGCCGATGCAGGGGACACGGATTCGTGCCCCGGTCCGGGAGGATCCCGCATGCCGCGGAGCGGCTGGGCCCGTGAGCCATGGCCGCTGAGCCTGCGCGTCCGGAGCCTGTGCCGCAACGGGAGAGGGCACAACGGTGAGAGGCCCGCGTACCGCAAAAAAAAAAAAAAGAAAGACCTCATCTCTAGAATCTTAGATGGCTGCTGAATTGGCTTCAAAAATTACAGTGCTTTTTAAAAAGAATTTTTATTTAGTAAGAACCATAAGAAAGAGGACAAGTGAACAATGCCTAAGACTAGTTCCTTAATTCTTCTAACCTTCAATAAATACCCAACATGAATTTGGATTTGTGTTTCTAGTAGCTTTACCTGGAGTTATTTCCTATGTGAATGACCAGGTCCTGGATTCCTGAAAGTCTAAGTGAATTATGTAATGGTCGAAATTCAGTCGGGATGCTTTGCATCCAAATTTACTTCTCTACATAAATGGTGATAAAACTTCTCTTTCCAAACCTGTTTTTCAGCTTAGGAAAACCATGGACTTTCCAGGGGCTATTCATACTTCGTTTGTGTCTTGTTGATATCAGCAGGGATGATAATGTTTAAGTTGACCAGAAGAGGAATTCTAACAATGCATAATCAGACATGGCCAGATCAAGATCAAGTACATTTTCTTTTGCAATTCAAGGGTTTCTGTGGCCAATCACACCAGCCAGAGCCACGCTAACCTTGCTTCTGGAATTGAGTCCCAGGGCATTGCCATTAGAGTTACTCAACTTTTCTTTATTCCATTCCAGCACTAAAACTGCTAATATCTCTCTGCAAGTTATAGATTGCACAAAGGATGGCCAATTACTTCTACTGATGAAGTGTCAGCTAATAAGGAGCTGGATTCCAATGACTTTGGATGCTTTTCTCTTTTTTCCATCTATCCCAAGTCCTATTTCCCAAGGATAAAATTGTGTGCAGTTGAAAAGGAAAGTTTGGTAGGAGTTAGGAAGGAAGGACCATTTTAATTTTATTTGCGTGACATCAAAACTTTATGCCAAATCTATCTTATTTACTTTCTCATTTTAACCTTGTTGACTTTTTATTGCCCATTGAACAAGTCAGTATAACATTGTATCACTGACGTATAGAATAAAATATTGAATAAATATTTTGGGTACCCAGAGCTGCATTAGATGCTTTATATCCAAATGTTTCCTTTTGAAAGTAATAAATATTGCCTTTCATTTTGAATTGTAGGAAGAGGGAAATATATCTAGCAGATTGTTTCTGTTTATAAAATTAAGTGCTACGTATCATAGAGCTAGTGGTGTTGAGAAAAACTGCAGCTGAAAGTTGGAAGTGCCTTAGAAATTAGATCTCTAATCTTATTTTATAGATGAAGAAACTGAGACCCAGGGAGGGCAAGTAATCTGTTAAAGGTTACCCCATCTAATTAGAGGTAGGGCAGGAATTTGGTCCTAGGTCTCCTGAGTCCTTGGCCAGTATATGTCGCCTTTGTCTCATTGCCTCTTATAATAGTTATTTGAGGATGTGTGGGATCCTTTGTTACTTTAGTCCCATGATATGAAAAAATATTCAAATGAACGAGGTCTGCTTTGAGCCGTAGTTCTTTCTATAGTTGTATTTAAGATCAGCACTTTATTTTGCCCTGAAATGAAAAGAACAAATGCACAATATTACATGCTAACATTTCTAAAGCTTCATGAATCACTGGAAATGATATAGACGCGACAACATCGATATAGTCTATGCCAATTATCGCGCCTCTCTTATGGGATAATTAGGAGATGTTCACTGAAATATGCTTTTCATTTCCATTCACTGGTAATGACCATGCACTCCTTCAGAGAAGATTTATTTTCCCTCCACCTCTGCATCTACCAAGCTAAGCACTTCTTCTGAACTCATGCAAATGAAAGGTGTATATTCGATGCAAGAGAGTGTGTGTGTTTGTGTAATTAAGACATACATATTAACTTTTTAGCTGACACAAGGAGCTACAGCTTCAACATATTGGAAATTTGCTCTGGATAGAACACATCTTCATGTCCTCTATTCTATATAAAACAAGCGATATTTACAGGAATAATTCTCTATGTAATTACACAATTATTAAAAACATAGTAGTGAAGTAGGAGCTTTTATCAAGTCATTCAAATTAGTGCTATTTCATACTAATCACTATCTACTTGAATGTGTATTGCTTGGATGTGACTGTAGGAAGCTCATTAAATAAATTTTCTTTAAAATTTAATTACTGGGAACTTCTTCAGATAATAATGATTATGGGTATAATTAGGATCTTTGTTCCTCTTTGTTGTTAGACTAAAAGGTACAAAGACTCAGAGAAAAAGATCGAAATTGCATATCCAACACTTGGAGAAGTAGTTGTCACAGGCGTTGTAGAATATTAAAGAGCCCCATCCCGGAGTGGAGAAGCAAGATCGAAGTATGGAAATTGTAATTTGGCATCTAGTGATTTGTCTTTCATTTTCTTCCTAAATTGCCTGGGTTGTATTCGTGAACTATAAGGGAGAAACAATGAAAGCCCATTTCCTTTACTGTCAGTCTCTAGAAGATGTCAGAAATTTATAATGTCTTCACTTATAACCACTGTAGGACCCAGATCCTGTACTTTGGGAGTTCAATAAACTCACATGAGAGGTGCTGTGTGTTGCCTTCACCGTGCCAAACAAAACTAGCATATATGCTCGCTGGAGTTAATGCCTTTGATCCTTGTAATTCAGAAAGAGGAACAAACACTCTGTCTAGTGAAGTTTTAAGACCTTCTTTTTAGAATGGTGATTGAACTTTTCTATGAACTGAAAGTTATAACAAAATGTTTCCTAAGATTACTTCATTTAGAAATGATAAACACTTTGATAAGAACTACTCCATATAATTTCTGGATTTAAATACTGAAACGATCTCCCAGTCAAAGACAGTCCCAAACAGTACACACAAACATTCTCTACTATGAAACTCTGAGCTAAGAAATGAATTGTGACTATTTTGTCAAAGACTTCTGATGAATGTCAAAAGTAAATATGTGTTAGTCATCTAAACCTGATACAAATTATGTTTTTAAAGTATTCAACATAAGAAGTTTGACAATAGTTTAGCTAAATAAGGAAGCCTCTTATAAGAGTGAAGAGGGAGGCTAGATTCTTGTTCCTACATTAGTGCTAAAGCACAGGATGAAGGGGGTTCCATAGATATTAGCAAAAATAATGACTTTAGGTAGCAACATTCTGACCTAGAGCCTCTACATCACCTGGCAGCTAGGACCTTTGTGTGTAGGCTGCTGTGCTGGGCGTCCCATAAGGCATTCCAACTCTCCTTGTCATCGGAAGTACAGAGGACCAAAGTGTCACCAAGCAGATCAAAGCAAATCCAGAAAAATATAATTGGCTGTGTGAGACAGAAACTAATCGATATTTGCATGGTGTCTGAGCTGCTCTGAGCCGTGAGAGTTACACAGTCTACTTAGGGTCCCTGGAATCAGGTAGGATGAATAAGAGCTATTGTTTTCAATTAGATGAGACAGTCATATAGAGGCATAGAAGGAGGAAGCGGGGAGAGGCAGCGACACCATCACTACCATCAAAACGATAACTTTCACCACAACTCAAAAGTTTTGAGTTTTATCTTCCTGTCACTGAAAAGGCCATTTTTCTGTCAAGAAAGCTGGAATATCCTTGACAGGAAATAAAAGATGTGGGTGTGACTCTTTCTCCTCTTGGGCTTCTACAGGTTTCTACATTGTTTCCACAAGGATGGAAATCTTCTGTTCCATCACAACACTCAGTATTAAATGTAGGACTGCTGCCTTTATTGGTTAAACTCTAGGTTAGAATGTTTTTAGGCTACATTCAGCAAAGGACAGAAATCAGGGGCCCTTTTGTCAAAAAGGAAGAAATGGGATTATGGAAACGCCCACCCAGAAGTTTCTCTGTTCATTTTAATGGCCAGGATATGTGCCTCGTTTATCAACGTATCAAGAACTATGATTCTGTAACTGCCTTTCATTTCTCATATATGATCGCTTCAACATGAAGATATGTGTAAGATATGGTCTTGATAGGTAGTTCAAGTGTGAGGTCTATGGGAGATATAAGTGACCATTTACATCTCTGGGCATCTTAAAAACATTAGGACAAGTGACACCATCATTCGTCTAAATTTTAGGGGTTACAATTTAGCATGATGAAGGTATCATCCTCCCTCACACTCAGAGAGATTCACATACAAATAAAACATCATTCTATTTAGATGTCTGTTGCTTGTGTTTCTTTAAATCATTAAGCAATGTTTAGGCAGATTATTAAATCTACAGTGGGATTTTTGCACCTCTAGTTCCCAGATGTGAGGTCATTTTGGATAGTTTATATGTTAATCGATGGTAGATTATCAAAATAGTATTTTTGAAGCAATAGTGTTGTAAGTGGAGGAGAATGAGTGAGATGATCTCTAAAACCCCTTCTGAATCCAACATTGCTTGATTTGATAATCTTGAGTCTGCTGCCACAGATTGGCACCTCCTGGGGCAGTAGATTATGCTGGGGGTGGCTATGTAAGAATAGTAAATAAGAGGAAATAGCTAGGACAAAGGAAGGCTTAGGCAAAAATTAAGTGAGCATCCAATGTCTAATAGATACACCAGTGGGAAATACGTCCCTTCAGGCTTCCTTCCTTCTCTTGATTCAGATTCTCAGCACCAGTCTGCATCTCTAAGTCTGACCTTCGTGGTGAGCCCCAGACGAATACAGCCAGCTGCTTCCTGGTTGCGTCAAAGCTTCATGTCTCTAACTGAACTCGTCATGGATTTGCCCTCAAACCTTTTATTCTCCTGTTTCCAATCCTGGTTCTTACAACAGTGAACTAACAGGTTTCCCCTTCTCTAGTCTCGTTCTCATCAGATCAACCCTCCCCTCTAAGTCTGCATGATCTTCAGAGAATGAACCTGATCACGTTATTCTTCTTTTAACATTCTTCATGGATCCCTCTTGCCTCCAGAATAAAGCTTGAGCACCTTGGGATGGTATCCAAGACTCTTCATAGTCTGGTCTTTGTTGACCTTTATGGGTTTTTGAATCAAGGGCACCCTCTAGTATGAGTTCCCTCTGCACAATGGAAGCTTTATAAGGTCAAGAACTTCACCTGTTTTGTCCTGATGTCGCCTGGTCCATAGAAACCACTTAATAAATATTTGTTGAATAACAAACTGAGTGGATGAATACATGAGTGTCACTCCTTACCTCATTTTTATTATCTACCAATGTCAATTGCTTTGATTTCTCGGAAGGCACCATACTGTCCACACCTTCAAATTTTTGCTCAGATGTATCCTTCTTCTTGGGCACTGACTCCGCCTTTCTTTTCCTGGCTAATAATTCTCATCTACAAGACCTAGCTCAGGAAGTGTTTTTTATGAAGCCTTCCCAGAATCTCTAAGTGAAGCTAATCCACCTTCCTTTGTGCTTTCAGAACATTGCGTGCAAACTTCTATCCAGCTCTAACTCCAAATTACCTTGAAATGCAGTATTTATAGCTCTGTCTAACCCATTAAGCAATAAGCTCCTTAGAACCACACCTGGCACATAGTAGGTGCTCAAAAACTATTTAATGAACTGATCTGCATGAACTAAGATTTCCTCATTCATTCGGGACAATGCCAGGTGTCATTTCCTCTGGGAAACGTTTCCAATCGACCATGCGGTATATTGATCCTGTTAGAATTCCTACAATTCATCATCCCCAAATCTTCTTCCAACTTCATCACATACTGCTTTTTTGTTTGTTTTTGGTTTAACAGGTTTAATAAGGTATAATTGACATACAATAAGCTACACACATTTAAAGTGTATAATTTGATACGGTTTGACATATCTATACGCCCATGAAAAAAACCACCACGATTATGAAAATTAACACATTATCTATAACTCCTAAATATTTCCTTGTGCTCCTTAACCTCTCTTTGTATTACTCTCCCCAAATAATCACTGATTGACTTTTTGTCACTACAGATTCATTTGTATTTCTTAGAACTTTATATAAATGGAATCATAAGTATGTACTCATTTTTTTTGTCTGTCTTATTTCACTAAGCATAATTTGAGTCCATCCATGTTGTTGGGTTATCAGTAATTCAATCCTCTTTGCTGCTGAATAGTATTCCATTGTACATATATACCACAGTTTGTTTAGTCATTCAACTATTGATAAACATTGGGTTGGCTATTACAAATAAAGCTACTATGAACAGTTATATACAAGTCTTTGTATGGACAAGTTTTCATTTCTCTTGTGTAACTGCACAGGAATTGAATGGTTGAATCATATCATTGTAGGTGTACCTTTAACTTTTTAAGAAATGACGAAGTTGTTTCCAAAATGGTTGGATAATTTTATATTCATATCAGCAGTATATGCGAGCTTCAGTTCTTCCACATCTTTATTAACACTTGGGGTGGTAAGTTTTTAAAAATTTTAGCCATTAAATTAGGTGTGCAATGGTATTTCATTGTGATTTTAATCTGCATTTCCTAATGATGAATGATATCAAGTATATTTTTAATATGCTTATCTGCTACCTGTATATCTTTGGAGAAGTCAGTATAAGTGTTTTTCCCATTTTAAAAAAAGGTTGTTTGTTTTCTGATTATTGAGTTTTGAGAATTTTTTATATATTTTAGATACAAGTCTTTTAGCCAATATATGATTTACAAATACTTTTTCCCACTTGGTGATTTGTCTTTTCATTTTCTTAACAGTGATTTTAAGAACAGAAATTTTAAATTTTGACAAAGTCTTATTCATCAGTTTATTCTTTCATGGATCATGCTTTTGGTGTTGAATCTAAGGCATCTTTGCCCATCCCAAGGTCACAAAGACTTATTCCTATGTTTTCTTTTAAAGTTTTAAACTATTAGGTTTTACATTTAGGTCTATGATGCATTTTGAATCAATTTTTGTATTGGTATAAATCAAAGTAAGTTGTATTTTGCATCTGAAATTTCAATTGTTAGGCACCATTTTTTGAAAAGACTATCCTTTTTCCAACTAACACTTCTGCATCTTTGTTGAAATTCATTGATCCACATATCATATATGTATGAGTCTATTTCTGGACTCTACTCTCTTCCCTTTTTCTATGCATTTATCTTTGTACCGGTTGCCACACTTTCTTGGTTACTATGGCTTTCTAATAAGTCTTGAAATCAGATAGTGTTAATCCTCCAATTTTGTGCTTTCTCAAAGCTATTTTGGTTACTACTTTTTTCAATGTATTGTTTTGCGTCCTTGTTTTTACACTAGAACTGTAAGCTTAAAAGAGTTGGCAATGGGGCTTCCCTGGTGGTGCAGTGGTTGAGAGTCCGCCTGCCGATGCAGGGGACACAGGTTCGTGACCCGGTCCAGGAAGATCCCACATGCCGCGGAGCGGCTGGGCCCGTGAACCATGGCCGCTGAGCCTGCGCGTCCGGAGCCTGTGCTCCGCAACGGGAGAGGCCACAGCAGTGAGAGGCCCGCGTACCGCAAAAAAAAAGAAAAAAAAAAAAAGAGTTGGCAATGTTTTATTCTATCTTGACCACCTGAAAATATTTCACCATGCATGCTAAATCCTTTTTTTTTTTTGTCTAGCAATTTTATCTGATTTATGCTTTTTCAATAAACTTAGAAATACGGCTGTCTTTCCCAGTCTCTTTGGAACTTGTTCTTGCCATTTGCCAGAATTCTTTGAGAATTTTTGAAACGTGACAGTTTCCCCCAACTTTAGTTAATCACACAAAGCGCTCACATACTGAAAACACAGTCATTCTATATGTCGGGAGGCGGGCTTTCCCCATAGAAGGAGAAGAAAGATAAAGAAAAAAATCCACACACATTAGTGACAATGCTGCAGAAGGTGTTTTCTTGAACTCTAGACAATGAACGCTAATGGATCATTTATGCTGTATGCTGAAGCCTTTTGAATTCACGACAAGAGAAATCATCTCTGATGATGCTTTGCTCAGCCAAGTTCTCCAATCAACCAAATTACAAAAACTGAAACTTCAGGGAATGAGACCATCTTTGGAAGGACAAAAAGTCTGCTTGGCAGTTTGCCTACTGAATAGCATGTGGAACAAGCTGGGCAATTTTCTAGAAAGGTACGAATGTGTACAGGGTTCATCATTCTGTGTGTTAACATTGTCTAGTCCTTTCTTTATTCTTCAATACCGCTCCCTTTGTAACACAGGGATAGTAGGTTTCTGCAACACATCCATCCCGACCCATTGGTCCAGATTCTAGTTATGGGATATGACACGTGAAGTTTTCCAGAAACTTGCAGGTGTTAAAGCATCTTTACATTGTCCTAGTCAGTCCCTCCTGCCACTGAATTGAAATCACTGTAACCAATTCAAGTGGTTTAGGAGCAGAAAATTCTCCTTCTCATTAAAACCCAAATGGAAATATAAAATCTAAAATACCAGCTTTGTTTCAGAACCAAGGTAAGGATTGGATCTTGACTTAATTAAGCCACCCCACAGATGATGGTAAACACTTCTGAAAGGTTCTTTGAAGGGTCTATCTTGCAGATGGCTGGTAGGGTGGAAAGGCCTGTCCTGTTCAGATTCTTTTGCTATCTATAAAATGAGTCTTCCTTGATATCACATATTGTAGAAGGTTGGAGCAATCGTATCACAGATGTCATTTTATTGTGGTATGAAAAATTGCTCTTTGGAATCTCCTCTTTCCCTAAACACTAAATATTTTTAAAACGAGGACTTCTCATCAAAATATAAACGAAATTCCACAACATTTCCTTGTACCTAATACTAAACTATGGCCACTGAAAAATTAACCTATTTTTTTAAAAATGGTTTTTCTTCAGTGTAAACGATCTCAGTGTTCTATTAAGAACATTTAATATCAATGGAAAAATCTATATTGAGAGGCTTATTTGATATTGTTCGCATTTTCTGTAATGGGTAATTCATCCATTCAACAAATATTAAGTAAACACCTATTATGAGCCATTGTTTGGCCACTAGGAATGCGATAATGGACAAAACTCCATGAACAAGCATTTGTGTTTTTATTCAAGATGGGGGAAAACTGAGGAAGTTAGAGTTAGTTTGTTGGTATTCTGGCCATGAAGCTATGGACGGTTTTAAAGTTTTGATGGTCTGAATGACAGCAAAACGTTTACTATTGCCTTGTGGTTTTAAATTCCAAGCCCTGCAAGGGCAGGCTCATAAGGTTTCCCCACAACTGGACATCCAGTGTTTTACATGGTCCTTATCGTATATTAAGGTGCTCAGTAAGTATTGAACCATATGAGTAAAATTCAGAAAATATAAATATTTCCTGAGGTCATGAAATATAAGAGAAGAAGATGAGGGTTCATAGAAGTTCAATGTTTTGGTCTTTGTAGGCTAAGCAAATGTCAGATAGTGTTTAGTTTAACCTTACAATATGCTTTTTTTTTTTTTTTTTTTTAGTTTATTAGTTTTGGTTGCGTTGGGTCTTCGTTGCTGACCGTGGGCTTTCTCTGGTTTCGGCGAGCGGGGGCTACTCTTCATTGTGGTGCATGGGCTTCTCATTGTGGTGGCTTCTCTTGTTGCAGAGCACGGGCTCCAGGCGTGCAGGCCTCAGCAGTTGTGGCTCACGGGTTCTAGAGTGACGGGCTCTAGAGTGCAGGCTTAGTAGTTGTGGTGCACGGGCTCAGCTGCTCCACAGCATGTGGGATCTTCCCGGACCAGGGCCCGAACCCATGTCCCCTGCATTGGCAGGCGGACTCCCAACCACTGCGCCACCAGGGAAGTCCCACAATATGCTTTTAATTTTTTAATTTGTTGGTGAAAATCTGTGACATAAAACCAACATTTGGTAAATGAGGGTCTACCTTTGAGTCCACAGTAGTAAAAGGATGGCCTTTTATTCTTGAGCACCTTCCTTAATAATATATCTTTATTAAAGTACCTCTTATTATGGATGAATTTGATCATCATTATCGTTGTTGCTCAGGCTAATGGTATCTGTAAAATCCAATGGTACAAAACTCAGGCCTTATTGTAGATGGTGTATTGGGAGAGAAAAAGCCAAAGCTCTTACTTGAGCATTTTTCATCTGGAGATGAATCATAGGCAATTAACAGGAACAATTCTAATGAACTGACATAATTAAAAAACTAATAATGTTTAACATTATTGTTTTATACAATGACATTAGCCTTAACCATCTAGCAACACATCAAGGCCTCATTTCCATAGTCACAGAGTATATTATTTACCCTAGATTTCTCTGGTAACCAGTTTGACAATAGTAACGGTAATATGGGTTCCTAAATTGTTTTGCCATACAGCTTCATAATTTATGCCGTTGGCAGTAATTGTAATGTCTATATAATTTCCTTTTAATTATCAACTAATGAAATTTACATTCATTGGGGTAAAACAAATATTCACATTCAACTTCCAATCACCTGTCCATGCTTTCATTTAATTTTCTTAAGTTTGGTGCCTTTTATTTATGTTTTTAATATCAAACTGTGAGAGGAATATTAACATTTATTTTCTGATTAGTGCTTAGGGAAATACTGATTATGTGGTTCTTTTCTCTTCTTTGCCTTTAAATTTCAGTGTGTGAATTTTTTAATTCAAGAAGATACATACTTCCTGGTTTTTTCACATTAAACTCCAAGGAGTTTAAGTGGAATTAATTTAGTAAACTTTAATTGCAGAATAATGTCTGCCTGTTCCCTTATCTCTTGATTTATTACAGGCATTTATTTCTACTTTGAAAAATTCTCATCAGTTTCCCAGGGAATTAATTTAGATTTCTAAAAACAAAAAATAAATTGCATCTAAATTCAAATTAAGATGCTAATTACAATAATTATTTCATCACATTATATAGAAACTTTGTATATATGAGTATAGCAATTTTGAGGCAAAAAATATTATTTTTTCACAATCCTAATTCTAGCAACTTTGAACAGATGAGCTTCTTAGTTTAATTAGTTGTATACAAAGACACTGTCCCTCAAAAGAAGTTATGCTGAATGCCAATCAACTGCTGATTTGAAAAACTGATCATAAATAGTCTTTGTAAGTGAGCTGTCAATATGAACCCACCAAAGTGAGATGAGCTTATGATTAGTAAACTATGGGGGTCGATCATTAACAGGCATAAACAGTACACTTTGGAGCAGAGAGATCCACACTCATGGGCTGTGCTTTTCCAAATGGGAAAAAACTTATTGAAAAAGTGATTATAACTTTACTATTATTATTAAGAAGGGGAAACACTTTAGGAAGAACATTTGTTTACTCTGCACCTGGACCGGATCATTCGGGCCCATTCCCCTGTGTACTCAGTCATCGGATGGCCACAGACTCCACATCCAGTGTTTAATTCTGTGAAACAAACCACTGGGAGAGCTGACGAAAAAGCATGTGCACCTCAGTATTGGGGGAAGGAAGATTTTAGCAGTTCTGTCTTGTTCTTTTGATTGGGGGAAAAATCAAGGATTTTTGACTCTGGTTTTTTTGAGGTGGGGAGGAATTAATTCAAATTATTTCTCCTTGTACTTCCTGAGATAAATGTAGACCTGGTCCCTAAGTGTAGATAATATACATGCATTGAGAGTAGAGTTAATGGATCTCTTCTTAGGGATTTTAAAATTTTTTCACTAGACTGGGGACAAATATATTTTAACTTAGCATACTCATGCAAGGTACCGATTATAGTCATTTTTCATTCACTTTTCTTGGAAAGCTTGCTAAAAATCAGATTTTTGGACTTGAGTTTGTTACTGACCTATGCTAAAATTTTGAAGCATGTTGTGTTAGGAAGATTGCAGGATTTGGACCTAAAATAAATAGGTCAGCTACTTACTATGTAAAGACAGTAAGAGACTTTACTTCTCTGATCATTGATCCTTGGCTTCCCATTTTGTAAAATAGAGATGGGTAATAATACCTGCTACCTCTGAATTCATATGAGAATTAAATGAGATAGTAGAGGCCAAAATGATTTACAAACTGTAGTCCTAAACAAATAAGACACGGTTACAATTATTCTCTTTTGGTCTTCAGTTAAAAATGGAACTAACTTCAATGCAACTTCCATTTTGTAGAATGTTTACATTTATTAATAGACACTCAAAATACATATTTTCCAGAGTGAATTTATGATTTATCTTTGAGTAGTGAAGACTATTTTATAAATATAAATTATGACCTCCTAACATAACTGTTCTCTAATTTTGGATTTTTCATATTGATAACTTTACTTCTAAAATTACACACATTTTTAGTAGTAAGTCTCTGATAGATTGTAACAGTCACATTATTAAATATTTTTCCACTCAGTTGATTTTACTAGAGGCTGAGACTACACTATGGCCATTTTTAACAGTGATGAATAAGTAGTTACGTAGTTTTGGGACTCCCTGAGGTCATCTAGGGAGTCCCAAAATAATTCTTAGGTAAATCTCCTATGGCGCAGATTGGGAATTTGACTGCTTGATCCTTCAATTTAAGCAATTTCCTTCTAATTTTGATAAGCCAAAAATAATAAATTCACTCAATGTACAAAATGAACCACTACTTGTTAAAACAGAAACACAGGCAGTGAATGTCTTAATGATCATGTGAATAATTATTTTAATGTTTAGAGTGTTCATGGCAAATTGCATTGGTCAATGTAGGTTTGTAGGATTTATATTTGGGTCCTGTATTACTTGTGCCATTTTCCTCTTATCATAAAAAGGCTTGGAATGTGGTAAAAAAAAACACCAAACACTATTAGAATCGATGCCCCTTTTTGTTACCCATAATTTGCAATGCTCTCCAACCTGAAAACGTCATCAGCATAAACACTATCTGTTGACTGCTTGAAAAGTGTTTAGATGACAAAGGTATACTATATTTTTATTATTTTTAATTTTTATTAAGTTTTGGAAAGCATCCTAACAAGGTAAAAACAAAAGTTACAAGGTAGCTTATAGTCAGTGTAAAATGAATGGTAGAAGTAATAGGTTTACGGTAGACTTTTAGTTGGTTTGGGGCAGAAATATCAATATTGCTTTTGTCACATATTCAGGGATGCAGTACTTGTTGAAAACACAGGATGCCAGCCTGTGCATCCCTCTGGCACCCTTTACTAATTCTGTGACCTTGAGCAATTTATGTTCTCCGTGTCTCAGTTTATTCATCTGTAAACAAGATTGATTATAGCATCAACTTGCTAAATTAGTACTTTCTATTATCATTTTTATCTATGTTATTATCATCTATTATTTTCATCTTCCAGATGAGAAAACTGAGGAAAAAGGAGAGTAAATAACTCACCTAGTAATATATCTGGGATTGAAACCAAGCTCTTAAACCCCATGCTGCTTTCCTTTTCAGTAACTCTGCATATACAAATGCACAGACAACTTCTGAAAGAAAGTGCATTTCCAATTTTAACACAGGTGGTAAATGTATCCCTAAGTTATCACTGAAACTTGAAAATCTGGAATTCATGAGTGAAACTCAATAATGGAAGAAATTCCCAATTTAGTTGGAAAAAAACAGGTGTAATGCATGGAAATATACAACAAGTTGAATTGTAATTAATGCTTTAAATGTGAGTTTAAAACAATGACAACAAAAATGTCAAAAGAGTGTCTTGATAAATTGCAAATTATTCTAGCTAATAATTATTGCACTAGCCACTATTTAGAGAAATCAGGAGAAAGATACTTTTTTCCCCCTGATTGAGGAGCACACTACAAAACCCAAGAGGTTGTTCCAGTCTCTCCTAGGTTCAGCTATGAGTAATAGAATAACCCCAAGAAAGAGTGACTTAAACAAGATAGAAGTTTATTTCTTTGTCACTTCAAGAAATCATGAAGTCTAGAGGTGGTATGGTAGGACATTGTATTAGGGTTCATTCTCTCTTGTTCTATCTGTGGGTTTCCTTTGCATTGATCCTTATGGTTCAAAGTGGCTGCTGGAGCTCCAGCTATTAAGCTTATATTCCAGCCGTTTGGATGGAGAAGAGAGGGAGAGGGAGAAGGATCTTCCGCTTATCTCTAAGGATGCTTCCTGGAAGCTGTACAATCAGATTCTGCCTCTATTGTACTGGCCAGAAGTTAGTTGCCTGACTCAACTGATTGCAAAAGGCTAAGAAATACAGTTTTTTTTTTCTGGGTAGCTAAATGATCGGATAAAAGTATTTCTGTTACTGCGGGAGGTGGAGAAGACAATTGTCAGTTTCTGCCCTACTGCCTCATAAATCACCATTTATGGGCACCAGCTCAAATACTTTTTGACAGGCTAGTCCACATCCTGACAAGATTCAGAAGTAAAAAAGTGGATGGAGACTCTGGTCATTTTCACACCCTACCATAACTTCTTTCTTGTCCTGGCTGAGTGACTAAATGGCTTGGTGAAGCTAAGTTATCATCACCATGTCTTTACTTCTCTCCACCTTGGTAAGCATCAATCACTTGCACTAGGGTTACAGATGAGAAGAGCCAATGAAATAACCCCAGATAAACTTTTTAAAGCAATATACTGTGATCCCCAGGTTTGCCAAGAAAAATGTGGAAAAATGAATTCTCCACATCGTTCTCAAAAATTGAACATGTTCCCACAGTCTTCCTGAGAAAGCTCTATATGTGCAAAAAGGAAAAGAAAAGATGTGCATGGATTTGCAAAGTATTTGCAAAGCAAATAATAATAGCACACATCATAAGCCATGCTCAGGCCTGTGTTTAAATAAGAGACTGATTATGTGAACAGACTGTGGACCGAAACAGAGTCCCAGATCTCAATTTGTAGTTGTTGTTTTTGTTGTGTTCTACATGATCTTGAAAGATTTATTTAAGCTCTATGAATGTCGTTTTCCTCTTCTGCAAATGAGAGACCAAAATTAGTACCCTATTCCTTTCCTCTCAAGGGAGAAAGCAAATTAGTATAAAGCTGGGGCAGTTATTTGAGTTCCATAGAGAAAGGTATAAGCAATTTCTTATAAATTCCTACAGGGAAGACCATTATTATTAATCTATATATTTTTCTCTACCTAGAAAGCTCTTCCAATCCATCTCTGCCATCTCATCCTTCAGGATGACTTCACTGATATCCCCTGGTTAAATGTAGATGTGCTTCTTCTTCCTTCTCTAACACTCATGTGGTCCCTGACCCTTGCAGGATGTATTTGTATCTGTAATGTGACTTTTATGATCCTATCATGCTTTTTCCCTATGATCTATTGGATGGTATAAGAGGTTAAGCATTCAGGCTTTGTGAGCAGAAAACAACTGGGTTCAAACTCCCAATCTACAAAGTTTACTTTGTAAACTTCAGTAATTTAACTTCCTAAGCCCCAATTTCCTCAACTGTAAGGTAGATGTAGTTAATACCTGTTTCATAGGACTGTTCGAAGAATTAATGATGATGATGTGTGTAAAGCACCTTAATCGATCTGGCTCTAGAGCAAGAGCCTGATAAATGAATGCTGTCATCATTTTAGTGAAATTATCAAAGACAGTGATTTCTTTTTATTGCTGTGTCCCCTGAAACTTAAATACTTGTTGGATAAGTAGTTAATGAAAATATTTATCTTTTTTTATGTACAGTGAGGGGTAATCATAAGATCATACAGTTTGCAAATGGCAGGACTGTAATTTTAATCTAGGTTGTCTGATTCCAGACTTCCTGTGAGTAGTTACCAGTCTTTCCTCCAGACCACCGCGGCTCTTATAAAGCAGCGCACAGGTACCTCCAAGGACTCTCAAGAGTTCTGTCTGCGGGTGATTGTGGGGCTCCATTGGGAATGACAAGTCATCTGTGATATCTCCTGAACATCTCTATGGTGCTGATGGATTTCAAACACTGGACTCTGTCACTTAAACTTGACTCAACCTTTGGCCCCTGGAACTGGAAGGTAGTGCTGGGCATCCCCAGTGCAGGGCTGTGTTTTCCCCAACACACTGGGACAACTCAGCCCTCCAGCACATGGTGCCCTGCACTGCTGCAACTCACAATTCCTGCCCTGGCCCTGGCTCTGTAAAACGCTCTCTTGATAGAGACCATGTGGCAATGCCTGCCCTGATCCCCATCATGGGGACAGACTGTTCTATCATTATTCCCCCATGGATAGGGCCCTCAAATGCAATACTATCAATATTATTTCTCAAATATCCATGCTATTAAGGGGAGCACACATATTCACTGAAAATATTACAACTGACTTGGGTGTGCAGGAAAAATAGACTCAGAGTGATGTGATAGGGTTATGAATGCGCATTAGAAACGCAGCTACACACACATACGCACACAGACACATACATACGCACACAGCCTTACGCACATACTAGATCTCTCTGTGACATCTCACTCCCTCTATTTCTGGTTTACTCTCTAGGGAGCTAGGGCAGAGGAGTTGGGGGTAAGGGCCTTGAGAGATGGAGAAATCTTTCAAGAGTTTACTAGTTGTATAATTCACATATATGTAATTAGATGGCTATTATACGTGATGAGACATGCCAGTAGAGTGAATTGAATGATATCTGCAAACACCTACCAGAATGCCTACAGACATCCCTGAGTTTGTTGCACTATAATACTCCTTGTGGTCTACAAATACTCTTTGAACATTTTATCTTCATCTGAGTAATTTCTGTCTTCACAAAGAGAAACTGGGGGAGTTGGTGCTGCCATCATTTTGCTGTTGCCCCAAACTGCTTTAGAATTCTTTTTTTTTTTTTTGCGGTACGCCGGCCTCTCACTGTTGTGGCCTCTCCCGTTGCGGAGCACAGGTTCTGGACGCGCAGACTCAGCGGCCATGGCTCACGGGCCCAGCCGCTCCGTGGCATGTGGGATCCTCCCGGACAGGGGCACAAACCCGTGTCCCCTGCATCGGCAGGTGGACTCTCAACCACTGCGCCACCAGGGAAGCCCTAGAATTCTTTTTATTTTTTTAAATAAATAAATTTATTTATTTATTTTTGGCTTTGTTGGGTCTTCATTGCTGCACGTGGGCTTTCTCTCGTTGCAGTGAGCGGGAGCTACTCTTCGTTGCAGTGCACAGGCTTCTCATTATGGTGGCTTCTCTTGCTGCAGAACATGGGCTCTAGGTGCATGGGCTTCAGTAGTTGTGACTTGTAGGCTCAGTAGTTGTGGCTCGAGGGCTCTAGAGCGCAGGTTCAGTAGTTGTGGCACACAGGCTTAGTTGCTCCGCGGCATGTGGAATCTTCCTGGACCAGGGCTCTAACATGTGTCCCCTGCACTGGCAGGCAGATTCTTAACGACTGCGCCACCAGGGAAGTCCTAGAATTCTTTTTTGGAATAACAAAACCGGGACACAAACTTTTAATTAATCAAAGAGTGCAAGATATATTTTAGAGTTACTTTCTGAATTTTAGAGAAATTTTTTGAGATCCCTGGGAGGTAACTTTGGGAGATAAGGTGGCAGACCAGGCTGGATAGAAACATCTAAAATTAACCAGTGAAGACAAAATCGTGTCATTTTTCTGTTATGCTCACTAGATTACTTTGAGGTCAGTCTTCAAAGATGAATTAGAAGAATATGCTTCTGGTGATGGCAACACCTTGGGAATGAAAGTATAGGAGCCTCCTAGAGCAGGGGTACCAGGAACCGGGCCGCACAGCAGGAGGGGAGTGGCAGGCTGGTGAGCAGAGCTTCCTCTGTGACTCCCCGTCACTCACATCACCGCCTGACCCATCTCCCCCTCCCCGTCGTGGAAAAATTGTCTTCCATGAAACCGGTCCCTGGTGCCAAAAAGGTTGGGGACTGCTGTCCTAGAGTGTTTAATTTGAAGGAGATCAAACAAACCTGAATATACAAAATCTGGAGTTTGTTAAAAATTGACAGCTTTCCCTTAGGGTTGTGCTTTGTCCCGTTTAGCTCTTTGCTTTTTCAGATCAGTGGATGACTCTGTTTCCTGGGCTAGACCTAATTTCGGGACTTTTTAAAATTAGCAGCAAAGCAGAAATAGCACACCAAAAGATGGAGACCAGGGCACTTTTCTACCCTGCTGTTCGGCTCTATCTCAAGTGTGTTAAGTACCACTCTGGTTCAAGTCCTTGGCTTAAAATAATCTTTTTCCAAAAATCCAAGGCACTTAGTGGGAAAGATGATACAAGGCAAACTGCTTTAAATGGAGGTGTTTTGCTGACCTTTTTTTATTACCTCCCCAAGGGAGAAATGATCAACTTTTGTGAAAGTCAATCATAAACCCATTACCTTATATGACATGAGACTAACAGGTCCCCCTATAACTTAGCGGCAACGTTACAGTTAATAAGCAAAATTTTGGTTAGGAAAGATTTCTTAAAGGAACTTTGAGATCTTTACACACCCTGCTTGTTGCAACATCTGACTTTTATCTTTGGGAAAACTACCGAATCTTTTAGTATCACTTTGTAATATACCACGATTTGTTAATTACATTTTATTTCTGTACGAGAGGAAAGAAATCGTTAGCCATACAATGAGTGTGGGTGAGGTTTAAATCTAGAAAAGGGAAATTTGACCACATCTCTCCCAGATTTCAGTGCTTCTCAAATGTAATGTGTGCAGGGATCACCTGAGGTTCTTGTTCAATTGGAGATTTGGATTCAGCTGGTTTGACTGCAGCCTTAGTTTTTAATTTCTAACAAGATCCCACAAGATGCCAACGCTGTTGGCCTGAGGGCTGCTCTTTGGGTAGCAAAGATCTCAGAAAATATTCCTTTCTGAGGAATTCTTATTAAAAATATATAACAAAAAATATATAACACAACCTCCCAGTTAAAACTTCGACACACGCTCTGTTGTGATTCATGGCATTCTGGGATCTGGAAGCCATTAGAGGACTCAGTACAGCAAGGTGCATTTCTGTGTGTATTGCGCATGGGATCAATTAGCGGTGGACTAGACAAGGTGTCGTCTGATTGGTGAACGGTCAGAGGAGTGAACCTTTGTAGTTATTTCAGGTGTGGGTGTATTCCATTTTTAAAACAATAAAGATCAGGGCTGGTGGTTTTGAGGATCCAGAAACTCAGGGGCATATGGTACCTTTGGGTGAGCACATAAATCTTCAATGTGAGAAAGGAAAGGAACTCTTGGGTCTAATTAAAAAATTTGTTAGACACAAAAACCCTGTCAGATATTTTGCTTTGATGTGAATTCTTCTGCAAAAATAAGGCCTGAGTCATGATGAAGGTCAAGGCGGTTACAAAAGCAATAGAAACCATGAAAACAAAGAACTCTCCCTAGGGAGGCCATCAGGATTTTCTCTACATTTGCTGTTATTACTTATTCTGCAATATACTGTGTTTGAGGATATGCAAGGCCTAGACCTTAGTGTCCAAATGTGCTCTTTCGTATCAGGGGAGTGAATCTAACTAATTCTTGATCGTTATCTCAAGAATGGCATATACAGGCTACCATGGCTAGATACTCTGGAAGCATAGATGCAAGAAAGCGTGCTATTTGCACACTGCTGTAGAATCAGGTCAGAATGATCGTCTAAGAGTACGTTTAGAGAAGAGCAATGTCACGTGTCAGTTTGTAATAAGAATAAGATTTTTTAATCAATGTAGAGCTGAAAGTTATAGCAAATTTCTACTTATACATATTTTCTAAATATGTTCAGATTGACAAAGAACTTGAGTCATGCTCTGCATATTCTCTGAAGGTTGGATCCAGTGTCCTACAAACCTCATAGACTGGCCAATTTATGTCCCATTGGAACCCCAGTCCTACAAGGTATTTTGAAAACATGAGTCCCATTTTCACGTGTATGTTGGAAAAGTTGCAGAATATATGTTCCTTATCAAGATTCACAATTCACTCTAATCAAGTGAAGACTCTGAGACATCCTGTGATGTAAGAATTTTTATTTACCCTTATTTCTCTCTCTGGTAAACTATTAAGACCCTGCACAACACTTTTGAAAAAGGAGCTTTTGATCAAGCTTTTATATATCAGTGGTGGTTTTTTTTTTTTTTTTTTTTGCGGTACGCGGGCCTCACACTGTTGTGGCCTCTCCCGTTGCGGAGCGCAGGCTCTGGACGCGCAGGCTCAGCGGCCATGGCTCACGGGCCCAGCCGCTCCGCGGCACGTGGGATCTTCCCGGACCGGGGCACGAACCCGTGTCCCCTGCATCGGCAGGCGGACTCTCAACCACTGCGCCACCAGGAAAGCCCAGTGGTGATTTTTATATTATCAAATATCTGTGGCTTCTGTTTATTGTTTGACTGCAGCCATATTATGTTCATTGTGTTACAGTCCAGATAATTTTAGTGAGATGGAAAGACTGGTAGAAAGTTCTGGGAAATTCCTAGCTAATTCCATATACATACAGGGGTAATTTCTAATTTCCAGAATATGGTTATGAACCTTTGATCTCTTGTGAATATCACATTTGCTCCTTTAGATGGGAACTCTTAAGATGAAGTTCTAAAGTGAAGAGTCAGGAGCCTAATATAATCCTCCTATAAAGGTGCAATTAATATTCTTTTATTGATTGATTGACCAAAACTATCTATAGAGTAGCAATTACTATAGGCCTTGAATTTTACTGAGTGCTTTGGAAAGCACAAAGGGCAAAATTTCTGGCTTTTAAGAGTTGACAACATAATTGGAGAGATAAGACAGCCTCTCTTGAAAAGTTAGATAAAAATAAAGACGATATATATTTAAATGTCACATGCATGATACAGATATTTTTGACAATGGATATTTAGCAAAGAGGGAGGTTGCATCCTCCAGGGGGATGAGACAATTTCTCATTCCTTTGCTCACCCTCAAAACCTACTATAGAGTTTTGTTGAGCTGCATTGGATTCTATTGGTTGGCTTGAGTAGTTGAAGAGAGCTTCAAGGAACACAGTGGGCTTGAGAACTTTCTCACCTGCTGGCTATGTAAGCTCAAAAGGCTTTCCTCTATTGAAGTGGTGCGAGCAGCCTCACCACAAAAAAAGTTGGCACAAGAGCAAGCAAGAAAGTTAGGAGAAATTATGCAAGAGGATCTTCAAACTCTACTGGGTGAGGCCACAGCATTCCACAGACGAGCTTAAACCAGAGCTAGAATCCAGCCAATAAATCCCTTTGTGCAGAATGGTGGAAAAACTCACACACAGCTATTTTTTCTCTCTCCCTCAAATAAATATTACTCAGCCTCCACTTCTATAACCGTCAGTCTTGTCAATCTTAAAGCTCACCCTGTGTCCCAAAAAAGATACTATGGGTCCTACAGACCCTCATGTATCCTCCACAGATGTATCTGCCTTGCAGGATATTTTCATTTTCTCTGAAAGGTAACAGGAACATCTTTCCTTGGTTTCTGTGGATTTAAAGTTATTTTTAATTTTTACTTCCACTATGACTGTTTCTCTAACTTAGGACTCATTATACAAAAAAATCTCTGACAGGGAGAGTAAGGAAGAAGAACCGTCGGGGTCCAAATGAACAATATCTAGTCACCTATACACTGATTAAAATAATCTGTTACTTGGGGAATAATTTGTTTTTGTCAGTTTTCTTTTGTCTATTAATTATTCCCATGCAGGTGTTCAAATTCCACTGTGTCCATATATCCATGGTGATGTCTTTGACTATATTTGCTCAACTCGTTGAAAGCTAAATGGACCATACAGAAAAATCTGATGAATGGGTGAGATGGGAATGCAAGAGAGAAGAGGACCACAGTGTCAGTGGGATTGCTATGGTGCAAGGGACTTGGGGGAAAATGGTGCTTCAGGGATGAATTCCGTTGACTCCTGTATTCTTGTAGCTTCACTGTTCCCTGTGATTGGCCATGGGGTCTTTGCAAGCCATTTAACCTCTCTGAGCATCCTTTTCGTAATGGTGAGCTTGAAACGATGCTGTTTACTAGTTTGCAACAGGCTTTGGGATCCCTGTATGCGGTCAATTGCTTGATATTAACAATAATTGCCTACAGAGTTTTCTAAACCATTTACACGAAGAATCTCTGAACTATGATGTTCAGTTACAATATGCTAATAATCAACCAACGTGGAACAGGATACTTTCCTACACTGAGCTGACACACTTTGCCTGCTCAAAGCAAGGGCATTCCATTTCAGACTTGCATTTTTTTTCTGTTTCAAGCTTACAACTGTCTTGGCATTAGAGAATGAAAATCTTTTTTACGTCAGCTTTCCTCTACACTTCCATTGTCCCACTGTGCTTGGGAAACCATGCATGTATCTCCCTTCCTGAAGCAGTGGTGGAAACATTTCTGCATAGGTTGTGTGTAGCTGTGGTGAGAGACTCTCAGAATTCCTGTGAACAAAGAAAGCTTTGTGCTGAAACATAGCTTAAAGGAATGGCATGAAGCATGAGGAGATTTGCAGGAACCTACCCAAAGGAGAAATTGTAGGAACTAAATTTCAACCAAGAACAATGTAAATAAATCTAACTTGCTATATAAGCAAGAGACTATATAAGCCAGAGAGACAGCAGAGAGGAACAGAAATGTCAGTGACCTGGTCCAGGTTTCTAACCTGCCTGGAAGGACATGTGGCAGATGAAAGGGAGGTAGAGGCTGCTGGAAAGGTATTTTTGGCAAAATTTAAAATTTCTCCCCTTTGGCCAAGAAATGAGTCAACCAACAGGACTTTATGATAAAATACCAAGTGGAAAAAAATGAAGGCATAAAAGAAGCACAGATCAGAGTCTCTCACCTTGAGAATCCTACAGTTTAGTTGGTGAAACAAGATACTCACTCCCTAGTTAAGCTCCTCTTTATGTTGGGAATCAGTGGATTTCACAAAAACATGCATCTTGAATGAAGAATAGGATTATTTGGAAGAGTGTCTTGCGGCAGAGTCTGAGTTTCCAGGAGTTGGAATATCACTCCCAGTTGTTCAGGTACTTGATCTAGTTTATCACTGTATTACCAGCATCTGGAAGAGTTCCTGCCGTATAACATTCAATATTTGTTGAATGAACGGATTACTGAATAAAAGTGAAACTGAGCAGTGTGAGTATAGTAAATATGAATTGGGGTTCAGATGACAAGGATTCCCTTTATCATCCACTGGAAAGGGTTGGGCCATCAAAACAGCAAGTATAACAGCGAGAGAAAACATACAGGGATTTTTCTGTTTAGTGAAGTACAGGGCCGTCCAGTGCCATCAAAAACCTAGATCATTCCATGTTTCTGTTTTGCCTTCCTTACCATATAGGCTTTGTCCTTCATGGTCTGTCACCTCATGGTCACAAGATGGTGGTTGCTGTTATAAATATCACATATGTGGTTTGGGCAGGGAAAAGGGGAAAGGGGCGCTAGAATGAGGGGGAAAAGCTGAGCTTCTCCTACGGAGGTTTTGCCCTTTATGTTTGTCAGTTTCTCCTTCCCCAAGGATTCTTGCAGGCATTTTCTTGTCCAGAACCATGATAGGAGGCTATTTCTGACTGCAAGGGAGTCTGACACCTGAAGAGTCTGACAGCTTTCACCTTTGTCTCTCACAAGGCATTACCAAGTAAAGAATCCAAGTAGATTTCTGGAGAGATAGACCATGAGGGGAGAGAGAGAGAGGTTAGGTGAAATCTCAATGTCAGATGGCTAGTCAATGGTGGGATTAGGACCCACTTCCATCTGTCTCTGAGGCTCGTACACTTAACCTTTCCTTTTCTAGCTCTGTGGTAACGTGCAGTTGTTTAACCCCTTGTAAGACTTAGTTTCCCCTTTTTATATAATGGGATAGTTATAAATTCAGAGGCTTTTAAAAAAAATTAACAAAAATAATGTTTATAAAATGTTCAGTCATATACACACACACATACGAAATGCACACAAAACTGAATGACCGCCCTATTAACATATGAAAATCAGAGATTTACACACCAAAACCAGGTCAGACAATCCCTTGTGTAAATGACACGGTTATTTTATTATAGTAGCAAATTGATACAGAACTTCACTGGAGTCAGGATTCATGGCAAAAGATAGTTACTTTCTCCAAGATTGACAGCGTACCGTTTGCTGGTCCCCAAAGCATTAAGGTTTGGATGAGTGAGGGTCACATCAGACTTTCTGGAAACGCGTCAGGCTCTCTCTGAGTCCATCCTCCTACACATAGGAGCTTTCTGCATTTGTTAGCCTGCGTCCTGCCAGCCAGCTCATCTGGGCCAGGCGCAACCCCTCAACCTTGGAGTTACACAGTGGACTGTAGATTGCAGGGTTCTACAAAATGCAGGCATAAGCAAAGACTCCGCTTAAACTACACTTGGACTCTGCAGTGAAGTGCAACCAGTGCCCAGGACGTCACTAACCTCAGAGCCAGAAAACTAAAAACAAAACCACTTTACAAAATTCAGTTAATTTTCTGAAAAAGTAGACTGACAGCAGTTGTACAATAAGATGTGCTAGT
Source organism: Lagenorhynchus albirostris (assembly GCF_949774975.1). NCBI lineage: Eukaryota > Metazoa > Chordata > Mammalia > Artiodactyla > Delphinidae > Lagenorhynchus > Lagenorhynchus albirostris. The sequence goes on from NC_083108.1 coordinate 19,162,960, forward strand.
GATTTCTTTTTACACAGAAACCTCTACCGGGAGAAAACTGAAAGCTAGGATTTACAGCATTACATATAATTACAGAGTAATGAGGCTGATGGCCACCTGTGGTTCTCACTCTCAGTAACTCACATAGACTTGCCTTTCCGCTGCCAGAAAGTCTTTCTTGACTATGCACTGGTTAAATATAAGGGAGTTTGTAAAACTGTTCAAAGAACGAGATGCTAGAAGTTCTTAGCAAGAAAATTATTAGGTAGGTATTTTTTAAAAGACATGTATACAATGTTTTTAATTTCTTTTACCTAACATAAAAAAAGATGACATTTTAGAAAACATAGGAGAGCAAAACTAAAAAAGGCACCCAAAAGTCTATAATTTAAACATAACCACTAATATTTTGATCTATTATTTTCTAGTCTTTTTCTTACAAATGTATTGATTAGTACTATATATATATTTAGCAACTATGTTATATATTTTTAAGTGCCGGCATGACTAACATAATAAAGTGAACATTTTAACATATTATTAAATACTTTTTACCACTTGCATCAATCGACATACAGCCTAAATAAACTGACTTCTAAAGCAAGAGAACCAATCCATAGTTCCACTCGTGTTGAAGAATATTCATCATCTTTAAACCTACAAGCACTAAATATTCCATTTGATTTCATTTTAAACAAATAAAAATCGGTATGTCTTCAATTTTTAGAAAATATTTATTTGATTACTGCAGATTTAAAATTTTTCCATGTGCTTTTTGACCAACCATATATTATCATTTGCAAATTACCTGGTCTTTTCCTTTATATAGTTTGGTGGGAAGTGGGAATGGAAGGTCTTATTTGTTCCTTATTGGTTAGTAAGAACTATTTCTGTAAAAGAACAATAAACCTTTGTCATTTATTGTAAATATTTTTCTCGGTTCGATATTTGGCTTTCTTATGGTCATTTTCAGTCACAGGAATGTAATATTCTCATATGTTCAAATCTCAGGGACTTGGAAAGGATTACAAATGTAAATGCATACGTAAATAAATCTTTCTAATCAGGACATTCCTAAAATAGTTTGTAAATGGGAATGGGTATATTTGTGTATGCAGGTGGCTGCTGGCTGGTGATCGTCCAGCCTCACTCCTCTGCCTCTATCAGGGTGGCCAGGTTAAAAATGCATTTGCTGCAATTGCTCTATGGAAAGGTACGGGTTAGGTGCTCTTTCTGCTGCTAAGAGGTGGATAACCTTGTGAAGAACCCAGTCAGAGAGTGAGTTACTTAAAATAAAATGGGAGGAAGACTTTTAAGAGATGGAACATCTGTGATAAACTCATTTTCTGTGTGAGCACCGACGGAGATTCCTGTCTAGGTCAGCTGAACGGCATTTCTATAGCAGTTGAAAATTCATTTCATTTCATTATCGGAACTTTCAAGCACCACGGTTTGGATCAGGGAACAGCTTCTTAAACCTACAGGAAGCTCATTTACCCCTGCTAAGGCTCCAGCTCCCTTTCTTATGGGAAGGTAGAGAGGTAGAGATGGCTCGCTTACAAATCCTGGCAGATACAAATATATAGATCTATATCTCCCTATATATATATCTTCCCTGATCATATATATAAATATGATTTGTATTGAAGGAATGTGAACATTTCCATCTCAAGCAGCCTTAATACTATCCTTTTTCTGTTTGATTTTGGTCTGCTTCAAGGCTACTTTCCCAACTCCTTCATCAGTTAAAAATACTGCTCTCGGGGCATTAGTAAACAGAGAAGCACAGTGGAACAAAGGACAGAGCGTCAATTCTCTCAACAGCCAGCAATGAAGCAAGTTGGAGTATTTTTCAAACAACAAACACTGATTGAGAAAACTTTTAAAGAATCCCAGATGGCATTTACAGAGTCAGAATGAAATTAATGGAGGGGAAAAACAATCCACATTACTTGAAGCCTTTACAATGAGAGCCACAAGATTTCTACCTGTTCTTCAGTTGTGGCTCTCCGGGGCTCAAAAGCCGTAACCGAAAGTGCGTTCTTGTATCCTCCACGTCAGAGAAGGAGCCAGAAGCCAGTAGACACTGGGAAGAGGCAGACTGAGTGACTGAGACCAGGGAAGGGGGCACACTGGTAGAGACGGGGGCATGGTGATTGGGGTGACACACACATGCTGATGACAAAAGACATGCAGCCAGTTACGGCAATTCTGCGTCCAGAGAGTGGAGTGGCAAGGAGAGGGTGGCAGCATCCCAGGGATCAGGGAGCGGGTGCTCCAGGGGGATTCCAGACGGGTGGGCCTGGCATCAGGGTGAGAGAGTTTAGAAAGTGAGTTACAGTAAAGGAGAGTTTCTGAGGGGAACTCAGTGCAGGCCTCCATCCCTGGGTACTGGCAGGAATAAGCCACAGGCCTCTCCACCTCCTTCTGAAGGAGACCTGGAAAGGTCACTGAAGCATGGACCTGGGCTCAGGGAAACAAGGCAGATTCCCGTGAGAGATTGTTCCCAAAGATGGTAGCAGCCCCACTGCTGAGCATGGACAGGGCAGCTCCTCAGAGGGGTCCACGTGAGGCCCCCCTCTGCACGTCTGGGGTTCTGACTCCTTCTCTTCATCCTTCTAAAGATAGGATTGGCCTTCTATCTCCAGAGTGCTATGTCTGCAGGGGAGAGAGACAGACAGACAGAGACAGAGAGACAGAGAAAGGAGAGTGTCCAGCTGGGCTAAGGGCAAATACCTGTAATAATAATATGGTCAAGTTCTGCTACTTTTAAGGAATTAAAATTGAAAATTTTACTAATTTTACTAATATTTTACTAATTTCAATGCCTGGTAGTATGTGTGTGTGTGTTTTTAAAATTGGACTCTATGAGCAGGTCGTAGAATGATGGAGGGCAGTGCCAACGGTAACACTGCAGCAGATGACCTTGCTTGAGTACTTACTACAGGACACACATTAAGTGAAATGTTTCACAAGCATTGTTTCATTTGCAGGAGCCCTTTGAGATGGGTGCTCTTTACCAGTGTAAGTGGTAGAACTTGCACAAGATTTCTCTGACTTGGAAGCTTACAGTACTAGCTGCTGTAGCATATCTCCTTGGTCTGGGAATGTCTGTTACATGTAGGATCAGGCTCAGCCTGACGGATTCACTGCTGTACTGAACGTACAGGATCACATATCTTGTCAACACAGGCTATTTGATCTGAATTCCCGACCTTCAACTGACTTCACCTTTTGCCCACGTGAAATTAGTAAAATGGCTACATTAGCATTTCTTTTAATGCTCTTTTTTAAAGAGTACATTTTTAAGCACGGAAATAATGCATTTAAATATGCTCTACAAAATGCACGTTTGTTTATAATAGACCAAGAAAATTGCAAATGCAAAAGTACAAATTGTTTTAGACATGAGCAATTTTTGTTCTTAGAGTTCTTATAACAGCTTAAAATACACATTTTAGTCTATATGTGCTGAGAAATGTCTTTTTAAATGTTGACCTGTGATTTAGACATATCAAACATGCTCATTAATTGCAAATATAACTCAGTTACTCTCTATTTCTTGAATTAGAATAATACCTACCTCATTTTAATGACCAATATAGAGGAATTCACACATACGTAATTTATAAGTAGGAAGCAAGATGGAAAATAAATGTACAAAATGCTAAGTCCGTTACCTCAAAAGACAAACACCTTTATTTTATGTATTTGAACAATTCGGCTTGTTGCTAGATCTGGACAATAAAGGTGGAAATAGGGAGAAAGAAAAATAGAAAGGAAGAAAACAGAAATAGAATAATGGTGGGAGTTTGGGGAAATAATAGTTATTTAGCCACGTGACGAATAAAAATGAATGATTTTTTGGCAGAAATATTTCATTAAGGTAGGGCTGTGCCTTTTTTACTCATTTATATTAGGCTTAAATGCAGGAAAATGTAATTATTTTGCTGACTCTCATTTATTAAAATCATTTTAAAAGTGTAGTTCCCAGACACCCATCTGTCATATCAGGAAATAGGCTAATTTTCTCTTTCTTTCTTTTTCAAATACGCTAGAAAAAATTAGATAAACTAATGTAATGTAATTTATTATATATCTTCTCCACTGTCTAAGAATAATATACTTGTTAGAAAACTTTGAAATAAAGAAAAATAGAGGGGAAAAATCATTATTTTTAACCACCCAAAGAAAACAAATCTTAACATTTTAGTGAATTTCCTTCCTTCCAGTCTTTTTTTCCCCCTATGACCACTTAACAGGTTTAAAGCAACATTTTTGCAAACCACTAAAATATTTAATAATTACTGATACATTCTTATTATTTTGTCCCAGATTGAAAAGAAGCAACAAAATGCTTCAGGAACCTTTAGTTCATGCATCTTTCTCTGAGTCCTGCAGAAATGATGTTTTAGTCTACGCTGTTAATTTCAACCTTGCATCCCTCACTGCTTTTGATGTATTCAACCATATGTGCCACAGAGCAGAGCCTCTATAGACTGTTCCCAAGTCTCTCTCCCAAGTGCATCATAATGATGATGGAACCATGAAAGCAGCATCAATGAAGAAATCGCACCATTCAGAGTGTCAGTGTAGAATAAATCTAATGAACTTAATGTCTCAGGAGGTATCCATTGGTTCCAAAATTGGAACATAATATATGGTAAGAATTTTTTTTTTCCCTGAAGACATTAGCCAGTAATAGGTCTGTTTTGATTCCATTAGCTTAAAGCGTAAGTTGCTCCCTGCACTGCTTAGTCTTTTACCAAAGATTGATGAGAAAACAGTCGACATAGTTCAAGTGAAGGGAAATGTTGATCGTTCTGTGGGAAACTCAAGTTCTGTAGGACTGGACTTTGCATCTGACTGTGCATGTCCATGCTTACCCCACTTGAACTGCTGTGTGGCTGCTTGAATGAGGACTCAGGAGACCTTGGAAGTTCATCTGCAACAATCAGTCACTCAGCAGGCTGACCCTTACTCTCTTGTCTCCAGTGGAAGCACAAGAGAAGTTATTCTGAATCTGAGAATGGAGATTTGATATTAATGATCACTGATGTGGCTTACAGACCTAAACATTACAGACTCAAATTACGTATGTTTGAGTATTAGCATTTGGTGCCTTCATGCATGAGGGGTCAGCTCAGTGTGAGAGGAATGATGGGAGGTTTTCTAGCTTTGGCTACTTTATCCCAGAGTCAGTGCTTTCTTCCTCAGGAAAGTAGTTCTGGTCTGATGTTTTCTATGACTTATTGTCTCGGGAAGGCGCTGTTGCCTTAATCTTTCCAAAGAGTATGTAACTCAACGCAGGACATCATCCAATTGTTATTTTTGGATAGGCTGGGTGCTCTTGTGTTATCCTCACATACTTCCCAAGAGGTTGACACCTACTTTTAGCGAATCAGAGAACTGGATTTGGCAGAATTCTCTAGGTTCTATTTTCTCTGCCTTAGTCGTGTTATAGTGTCAATGTTGTTGATGTGCACACACATACAGTTTTAGGAATTGTATACATCATTGATTCATTTCTGTGTTTTATTATTGCCTTGGTATACAGAGCTATTCGGCATGAAGATGGTATTCCTTGTTCTCCTTCACTGATAACACAAAACTTTATTTTATTTTTTATTTATTTTTTTTTTGTGGTACATGGGCCTCTCACCACTGTGGCCTCTCCAATTGCGGAGCATAGGCTCCAGACGCACAGGCTCAGTGGCCATGGCTCACGGTCTCAGCCGCTCCACGGCACGTAGGATCTTCCCGGACCAGGGCATGAACCCGCGTCCCCTGCATCGGCAGACGGACTCTCAACCACTGCGCCACCAGGGAAGCCCACGAAACTTTTTTTTACTCCCTCTTCCTCATCCAGTCCCTCTCCCTTCAAGGGGATCTTTACTGTTGTCCTCAAATAAGCCAACTTCTATTTATTCCTTGATGTTGCTCTGCTCACGTCATCACTTGCTTCTACCATGGTTACTATTATTGTTTTACTTGCTAATTAGTGAACCAGGGTCATTCTCGGAGTCTCTTCCTTTGGTATTTCTCTAAGTATTGGATTTCCTTTAGTTCCAAAATATTCTTCCCAGATTTCTTGTATTCACTTTTTGGTCTGGATAGGGAGATGACAAACTTTTTCTGTCGAGGGCCAGATAGTAAATATTTTAGGCTTTGCGACTATGCTGTCTCTGTAGCAACTACTCAGCTCTGCCGCTGCAGCACAAAAGCACCACAGACGATATTTAAACAAATGGCTGTAACCGTGGTCCAATAATATTTTATTAATAAAAAGAGGCAGAAGACTGGATTTAGCCTCTGGGTCACAGTTTGCCCACCTCTGTTCTGGACTATCACCTGCCAGGTCAGACTTGCTGGTATCCTATCACGTTTTTGGCACATTAAGAATTTATAAATATTTACGGGCACAGTTATGTTCATTGCTAACCGTTAAAAAGCTAATAACAAGAAGAACAACAACAACATTTCTTGAACACTTAATGTGTCCTAGGCACTGTGTTAAGCATGGTATATGAATTATCTCATTTAATTTGCTCCATGGCCTTATGAGGTCGATTCTAATATGAGTCATATTTTAAAGATGAGGATATTGACGCACAGAGAGGTTGAGTATCTTTTGCTCAAGATTGGTTGAAAGATATCCAAGTGGTCAGCCTCCAGAGCCCACACTAGTTACCACTGTTCAGGTGATTGTAGGTGTGAGGATTATAAGCCCAATGGTACCACGGTGAAAATGGCTCGTTGAGTGTGCTTTAACCAGCTGTAACCCAAGAAATAACAACAGTGCCATCGGTGATCGCCCATTCCTCAATGATATTAAAGGTTGAGTACCGTTACCTCAGAAACCACTCTAAAGCGTTTTAGCCATGGTAACTTCCTTCTCTTTTTCTTGCTGTCTTTTGATTATCCACAGAGAATGGAAGGGGAGATTTAACTGTTGGTGGAGAACATCTTTATTCTATGATGCACTGACATCGTTGCTTATATTTCCATTCACATGATTAATGGCAGCAGCAAGTCAGACAACTTTTAGCTTTTGGCAAAAATTTGGGGCTGGAGTAGCACATCCTTAAGGGTTTACGCTGACTGAAGCCTGTAAACAGCATATCCTTACTTTGCTTCGTAGAGCGTAGGTACAAGGTGAGGGATTACCCATATTATAACTTCTGGTTTTATCACTTAGTCTCTGTAATAAATGAGTGCATATATTTTTTTAAAAAAATCTTAGTCTATATAAGAAAGCTAAAAAAATCTTTCTCTTACATGAAATAGTTCGAGAGCAGCTTGTGCATGGAAATGCCCTCAGAATTTTTGTGAGAGTGTCTTTATGTAAAAATGAATAAATGAATGTTCTCTGAGCATCTATTACATAAAATATGTATTCATTACTTAATATTGTTATAGGAACTGTTGAGAGGGGGGTAAATAGTGTACCTGTCGTACAATTCAAAAAACGTTAAGAACATTAAGAAACAACGTTAAGAACAACATTAAGAAAGGAAGTTCCAACTCCCCAACAACGTTAAGAAAACCTGATTATAAAAAACCGTTCAGCGTTGAAAATCTGAAGAATAAAAAAAAGAATGAGGAAAAAAATTAAAATCCTCTTTAATTGCCCGAAGAGAACCATGTATCAATTTGTGGTGTTTCCTATCTTCCTGCCCATATTCTACACATAGATCATTTTTTAAAAGTAGATCAAAAGATCTACTTTTCCCTGTACATACTCTATCTGTAGCTCATTATTGAGATAATACAGAATATAGCTTTACTTCCTTTTTTGCCATTCAACTTTTAGAGGGTTTTTTTTCCGTATCATTAAATATCATGCAAAAGTATCTTTTAAATTATATATTGTATTCTAATTCCTCTTCACCAGGTAACAGGATTTCCTTCTCACAGTTATCTGGTACTCAGTTGGAATCCTCATCAGAATGGTTTATCTAAGAAATAAGGATGGGAATTCCCTGGCAGTCCAGTCAGTGGTTAAGACTCAGCGCTTTCACTGCCACGGCTTAGGTTCAATCCCTGGTTGGGGAACTAAGATCCCGCAAGCCACGCAGCCAAAAAAAAAAAAAAAAAACAAGGAAAGTTAAGACGTTTCTATTAAAATGGTTAAAATAAAAACTTTGTGGGTTTAATGTTGGTTATCTGGAAAATTCACTTATGCCAAACTTATAATGGTAAATAAATGAGCTGTTAATGAATTCACATCATGTCTGGTCCAAAAATGTCTATCTACATGACAGAATATAATCACTATTCCTTTAAATCAATGCAGAGTGGTAGAAGCTGTTTATCAATACAGGTGCATTTTTAAATGAAAATCCAGAGAACTATAGATATATAAGCCAAACAAAAAATAAATTGACTACTTGGCAAAATTAATTAATATGAATCATTACTGTGATTTAGATATTCAAGAACTTTTATTTTCAAATTAACATTTTTAATCTTGCCACTCCTTCTCCCTTCAAAATACATACACTCACCCAACATGTACAACACATAACACATAAGACACAAGCACACACAACAAATACACACACTTGCTCACAAACACACATCCACATTCCTGGATTAGTCAACCAATTCTCCATTTTGCTGTCGAGTTTAATCATAAGATTTAGTGACAGATATTTTTCATATCTTGTCATATCTAACTTGTAGAATCACGTACATATGGTGAATTTTGGTACAGAATCACGACCAGATTTTTTTCTAAAGCACAAATCAAAACATTTTGATCTTTCATTTAATATAAGCAATAAACCCCCTTGCTTGACCTTGTTTTGTAACTTTGTAAAACATGTGATTTGGGTGGGGGGCTGTAGGGGTGAGTTTCACTGTGTCAAAAAACATCTTGAATCCCTCTGCCTTTTTTCCCCTCCTCCTCGAAGCTTCTTCAAAGTTGGAATTCAGCTCAAAATCTGAGTCTAACTAAAATTCAATTCAGTTGTTAATCCCATAAGGGGATACAATAGCTGCTACACATGCTGGCAGACTCAAAAATCTACAAATTTTTGCTTTTAATAATGTTTTCCCAGTCTCTAATTTCTTGTGTAAGAAAACATTCTCTTGGACAATTACCCCCGTAATGTCCTTGCCAGAATCAATTTCAACTTTAGCTGTCTCAGAGAGTTCAGTAGCAGTCTGAGAACTTTTTCCTACAATTTTCATTTTGTTGCACAAGAAAACTAAGTTTCCTTTTTCAATGCCTTCTCAAATGCTCTCACATATTGTTCAACACACACAAGACATACATGTTTTAACGATATGGCAAAGGACAGTATTCAGACTGTCTCCAATTTACAAATGGGTTAAGTTCCTAAAACCCTTTTATCAACCATTTAAAGCATGTTACACATCTCCCTAGAGAAACAGTGGTAGCATTAAAGGGTAGAGTCCAAGAAAAACAAAAAATAATTTAAACCATAATGCATCAGTATAAAGCACTTTCAGCAATATTTTAATGGCACGTAGCCACCAGTGATGATAAGAAATTCATTCTGAATTCCAGTAACACATACCAGAAACACATCTCTCCCCATTCGGTGGTTTCTCTGCAGGGGACAGAAGAACTGGCATGTGAGGTTAGGGTGGATTGCGTGACACAGGCGAAAATAATCCCTATGCCAATATCTTGTTAACACTCCACAGCTTCAAAAGGAAACACATTTCTCCAGATAACTCACACCCCAGGCGGATCCAAACGGAGGGAAAAAAGGATAAATTTATCCAGAAGAAATGGGAGCTCTAGTCTTCAATATACTCATTGGCCTGGTGTTTGTCTATCAGATTCTTTCTTTTTTTTTTCCTCTGAGAAGAGGGTAAATATTTTTTTTGAATACCTTGAAAATGTAATGACATCCAACCTCCACAATACTGGGGTCTCAGAAGCTACCTTCTGATCACCGTAGCATTTGGATCTAAGCATTTCATCAGCGGAAGTGACCAGCAAGCTGCCTGCAAGGAGACAGGTGAAAGCATCACTTAGTGAATACGCCACCATTGAGGGACGAAATGGCAACTTCATGTCACGGGAGCAGCTATCCACTTCCTGTACGCAGATCAGGCATCACTCATCAATTGCCCTATTGTTTCCTGCTGAGCCTGAATGAGGTTTCAGAATCTTTTCCTGTAATGGTGCCAAATTTTTTCGTAAAAAAATACATAAAAAGCCAATCACAGTCATCAACCATATTATCAGACCAAACAAGAAAAACCATATGATCATAATAAGAGATACATATGTAAATCTAACTCTAAATGGATCATGGACTTAAATACAAAACCCAGAACTATACAACCACTAGAAAAAAATGATAGGAGAAAACCTCTGTGAAATTGGGGAAGGCAAAAATGTATATATATATGTCCAAAAGCATGATCCATAAAGGAAAAAGTTGATAAATTGGGCATCATCAAATTTAAAAACTTCTGCTCTGGGAAGACATTGTTAAGAGAATGAAAACCAAGCTAGAGTCTGTGATAAAATATTTGTATATCCGATGTTTTATAAGGGATTTTTTTATAAGGGATTTTTATCCCGAATTATATAAAGAACTCTTAAAACTTAATTATAGGAAACAAAAACCCTCAGTTAAAAAATGGGCAAAAGATTTGAACACACTTTTTACCAAATAAGACATACGACTGGAAAATAAACTCATAGAAAGGTGCTCAACGTCCTAAGTCATTAAGGAAATTCAAATTGAAACCATAATAAGATACCACTACACAACAAATGGAGGGGCTAACATGAAAACGTCTCACCATACCAAGAGTACGGGGAAACCAGACGTGACTTCCTGGTGGGAATACAAGATGGTGCAACTAGTTGGTAACTTCTTAAAAAGTTAAACATACAGCCGTCATATGGTTCAGCCATTTGGCTCCTAGGTATTTACCTAAGAGAAATAAAAGTGAATATCCATACCAAGCCTTGTACATGTAAAGCAGCTTTATTTATCTAGCCAAATACTGAAAACAACCAAAATGTCCATAAAAAAGCGAATGGATAAACGTTCACTTATGGTGTATCCACACAGTGGAATACTAGTTAGTAACAAAAAGAAATGAACTACATGATGAACATGAAGGAATTTTAAAATGATTTTGCTGAGGGAAAGAAACAAGGCAAGGAGAGTATATAATGTATGATTCCATTTACATAAAATTCTAGAAAATGCAAACCAATCTAAAGTGACAGAAGCAGATCCGTGGTTGCCTGGGGACCATGGGGCAGGAATAAGAGAAAGAGATTACAAAAAATGACAAGGAAATGTTGGTGTTTCACAGGTGTGTTCGTATGTCAAGATGTAGCAAGTTGTACATTTTAAATATTTGCAGCTTATTGCATATTAGTTATACCTCCATAAGGTTGTTACAGTACCACAAAAAAACCAATCATCAGCTTTACAGAATGATTCAATCCTCTGGAGAGAATCCAACTGGATGGATAGTTCAGTTTCATGCAAGGAAAGAGTATTAGTGTTCAAGAATGGTTTCTAAACAGAGAGGAGGTTAAAGATGAACTATGGTAAACCTGTCTAACTCAGCTAACACATCGAACTATATTGATCATTTTTAAAGAAAACATTAAAATGGGCTATTTATTGGCAATAGTGGAGAAAAAGGCAAATGTACAATGATCTGAGCTTTTCCCCACTTCTGCTATCAGGGCTGAAGACGCTGAGCTTCCAGGCATCTTCAGCTCAAGAATGGATGGGACTGGTGATGGCTAGCCACCTTGGACCATTCAAGGCTCTGGCTGGAAAGAAAGCATCTCTCATTTTAGGTCTTTGAAGAGAAAGCACAGCACTCCCACTTCCAGACCCAGACTCAGCTGATTACAATGCTCCCTTTCTGTCTCTGGTCCTACCAACCTAGGCCAGTTTTGGGTTTTTTTGTTTGTTTGTTTGTTTTTTTGCGGTACGCGGGCCTCTCACTGTTGTGGCCTCTCCCGTTGCAGAGCACAGGCTCTGGACGCGCAGGCCCAGCGGCCATTGCTTACGGGCCCAGCCGTTCCACGGCATGTGGGATCCCCCCAGACCGGGGCACGAACCCTCGTCCCCTGCATCTGCAGGCGGACTCTCAACCACTGCGCCACCAGGGAAGCCCCTAGACCAGTTTTAACTGCTCCTTCTTACCCATAGTCAGGGCTTAGCTCATCAGCTGACTCACTTATAGAAAAGCTGTATGTTCTAGTTCCTTACCCTGCATGGGGAGAAAGAATTTAAGCAGTGTGTAGAATCCCATCATTGCTACATTCAAGTCTTGCACAGAGTGGTAGCTAATCGACATTCTTTAAAAAAAAAAAATCTACAGCCTAACCTCTCTATCTACTTCTTAAGGTGACAAAATCCTAAACAAAACATTATACTATGTAACAAAGTCCCTGGAAAAAGCTTCACCCACTTTTCTTTCCTAACTAATCAAAGGAAGAGAAAACAAACAGAATTTTAAGGAGTCTTCTAAACACGAAGGGGCTGTATGAGCTTGGGCCAGTCACAACTTGTTAGTCCTTGATTTTCCCAGCCATAGAAATGAAAAGATTATACAGAAAGATCTCGAAGGTCTCATTCAATTCTATGCAGACACATATGTTCCCAGGCCTTAGTGGGTTTGCAGTCTGGTAGGAGTTGAAGACTAAGCATCCTGAAAAAACAGTAAGCATTACTAGAAAAAAATACAATTAGGTGTTCAGTTATGCAGTACAGATTCTGAGTATTCTAAGATTTGGGTGCACAGACATTTCTGAGGTTGCAGAAGCAAGTGAAGGTTCATGGAGAAATGGTCGTTTCATCTGGGTCTTAGACATGACTTATTAGCATTGTAATTCCAAAATCCACTGGGGCAGTGGCTAATTTTCCAGGCAGGAACTGTGTCTTCCTAATGGTTGTACTTTTTCTCCTGAGAGCTTCTTGTCTACACCATCGGATTTAGCTCTAAATCCATTCTATCTTGTCCTGTTTACTGTGGACTTATGCACGCTAGTCCAACTCTCTTGTACGGCTTTTGAAAGCCAAGCCTCTGCTCTACATTTCTGTATCCAGATTCATGGACTCCTTGGTTCAACATCAGACTAAATCCTATGCTCTTTAAGTCACAACCCTTTCTAAACTCTTTTTCATAGAATTGAAATAATTTAAAGTGTGTAATAAAGACAGGCTTCAAATGAAAAGAAATTATTAAAGAAGAAACGAGGAGCCTGCAAAGGAGCAGATGGTGATGGCAGAAACTTGTGTGGTACATACATACCACAAAAGTACATATATATGCCTATATACCCATAATTCCTTTGTGGTCATGGGCTGAAGCCCCAAGTTTTTTTGGTTATTTGGTGTATCTTGTTTGTGTTTAGCTCTACTCTCTTCTACCCTGTTTGTTGTCTTTTAAAATCCTTCCTCCACTCTATGTAAATTGGTGCCCCAGGCTGAGGTCATTAGAGAATTGTAGTCTAGTGATAACCGTGTCTGTATCCCTCTCCCAGACTCCAGTATGGAGCTGGGCATAGAGTGATGCTTTATAAGACATCAGTTTCTTCATCTGTTTATTTATCCCTTATATTTAATTTTCCTTAGATAATCGGAATGTTCTCTGCTTTACTAAATTAGAGTCAAATTTCAGGGCATGGTTAATTCTGGTGTAACAATTGGCTGAGGCTAGAGGCTCCACTGAACCTAGACCTGCCTGAACAGTATAGAAATTTGGGACATGATGGCTTAGGGGACTTGAGCTAGACTAGGCTCTGTGTAGAATATGGGTCAGGAGGGGTATAGTAGACTGAGTCAATGGTCTCCAATGGTCCTCATTCCTTCCTGAACTTGTGCCTTCTGCCACGTGATTTTGCAGTTTTAGTCAAGAGGTGAACTCTATTCCCCTCCCCTTGAGTTTTGGCCCGACTTGTAACTTGCTTTGGTCAATTAAATACAGCAGAAATCACAGTGTGACAGTTCCAAGTCCAGGCCTCAGGGGCCCAGGCATGTTCACGCTTGCTCTCCTCTTGCTCCTCTGTGGTGGCCATGAGAACACACCTGGGGGAGGCTGCTGGAAGCTGTGATGTAGGAGCAGAGCCCCACCATCCCAGCCAAAGCTAAACTAAACGTAAAACCCCGAACGCATGTGTAAACCCAGTCAAGGTCACCTGAACCCAGCCTGTGTTGACTGAACCTTGAAAACATGTGAGCCCCCAAAATGTTTATCGTTATCTGCCACTAAGGTTTTGAAGTTGTATGTTCTGCAGCTTTACCGTGGCGATAGATAACTGATACAGAGGGCAGCCACAGAAGTGGGACTGGTGTCCAGCTGCAGCTCTAGTGACAGAGGAGCTGTTGGACTTTACATTCCTGACTTGTTGGTCCTGTCTGTTATTTGGAAGCAGAACTGGCCTCTTCTGGACACAGTCAGAGATGTTCTTGGGCAATTGGAGGGCACAAAAGTCCTCTAGGTGGTGATGCTGTACTTTCTGCTAAAAAGGGGGCTTCTTTTGGAGAACCAAATGATATAAAAGAGATATGAGCATCTTTTGTAAGAAGGACATGCCAGTTAGACTATATTTCCAGGTAACTTAGGAGAAATAGAACAAAAGGAAAACAACTAAATGTAGTACAATTCCTATCCGAGATATGGTGACATTTGGATCTATTAAAATGTCCAGAATGGGTAGACTGATCTATCCATTCATGCAACAAATATTTATGCAGCAACTTACATATGCCAGACACGATTTTGGATATTGGAGCTGCATCGGTGAACAAATCATAAAAACTTCTTCTACTTGTGGAGCTTCTGTTCTAGTGAAGGGAGAGAGAGAATAATCAATAAACATAGTAAGCAAATCATATAATATGCTGAACGGTGAGACAGGTTATTGGAAAGAGAAAAAAAATAAAGTAAGAGGCATTGGGAGTGCCACAGGGGAGGGTGCAGGGCAGTTACAATTTAAAGGTGACACTTAAGCAAAGACTTGAGGGGAGAAAAGTGAGGTGTGTGGAGGTCTGAGGAAGAGGCTCCAGAAAGAAGGAGCTGGTGGAGTAAAGGCCCTGAAGCAGGATCTGGCCTCATGGTTAAAGCAAAGCAGGAAGCTGGTGAGGCTGAATAACAAACGGGAATGGAGGAGTAATAAGAAAGCTCAGAGAGGGAGCAGGAAACAACATGGTCTAAAACCTCGAAGACGGTTAAGAGAATTTGCTTTGTACTTGGAGAGAAAATGGGAGCCCGTGGAGGGTTTTAAGCACGGAGGTGGTCATAATCTGACTCAGCTGCCTGCTGGGTGAGGCTACACTGCCCTGGGGTATGGTGGAGATCAGTTAAGAGGCCATTACAGAAATCCAGGTGACATGCAGTGGCTTGACACAGTGCTGGCAGAGAATGTGGTGAGAAGGGGGCGGATTCTTGGTATATATTCAAGGTAGAGGGAAAAAGAATTTGTTGATGGATGGGATGAAGGGTATGAGAAAAAGCGAGAAGTCAAGGATGACTACAGGCTTTGAGAAACTAAAAGAATGGGGTTGCCCTTCACTGAGATGGGAAGACAGTGGGAGGAAGAGGGTTTAGAGGAGAGACTAGGATTTCTGTCTTAGACACATTAATGGTGAGCTATTCGCTAGACATTTAAATAGAGATATCCTATAGGAGGTGAAACTAGGATATTACTTTCTGGATTCATTGGAAAAACTACATTTTCCTTTTAAAATCATACAAGCAAAACCAGAAAGCCATAAATTCCTGATTTTCTAGCAGGGTGGTGACTATTAATACCTGTTTGCTTTAGTTTCCCTTCTAAATAACTTGACCTAAACCTTTGCACACACAATTTAATTATTCCTTATCAGGATAGACCCAGTTATGTTATTTCCAAATTATGAATTTTGTTTGGTGACGTAAATTACCAATCAATGTCACAAAAATCTCCCAAATCATCCCTTACATGATTTCCAGTGCAAACAGAGCTGAGAAAACCAGCATACCATCCAATTGCATATTTAGTGTTTTAATTTTAGATATACCTAAATTTATTTTATTCACACAAAAAACAGTTATTAACTAAATACCAAAAGTCTGGCATTGTGCTAGATACCAGGGGGTGCAGAGATTTTTTTAATTCCTTTTTTTTTTTTTTTTTTTGCAATTAGGATCCTGTAGGAGGCAGAGGTGCAGGTGATGGAGGTGTTAAGGAGTCAATGAGTAGACCGAAATATTCATTATAACAGAACCAAGTGCTGTAAAGAAAAAGTTTGAACAAATTGTGTGGGTGCACTAGAGGAAAACACTGTCTCTCCATTCCACATGCAAATTCCATCCCTAGTATGCGGACAATTCCTTGAGTTTTTAGTTCTTAGTTTCAACCCTTCCTCCCTTCTACCCCAGCAAGAGGGGCTGGTCGAATTCAGAAACAACAGGCAAAACTGAGTTAATTCGATCAAATATTCAGAGATTCTGGGTTACCTTCCCAGATAGCAATCTTTTATCCCCTAAAAAGTGACCACTCAAGGGACTTCCATGGTGGCACAATGGTTAAGAATCCCTCTGCTAATGCGTGGGACACGGGTTTGAGCCCTAGTCTGGGAAGATCCCACATGCCACAGAGCAACTAAGCCCGTGCATCACAACTACTGAGACTGCGCTCTACAGCCTGCGAGCCACAACTACTGAGCCCTTGTGCCACAACTACTGAAACCTGTGCGCCTAGAAGCCCATGCACCGCAATGAAGAGTGCACACTGCAACTAGAGAAAGCCCACGTGCACCAAAGACCCAATGCAGCCAAAAATAAATAAATTAATTAATTAATTAATTAAAAAAAAAGAAATTGGCCACTCAAGTTTGAATTCTGGAGATGCTTTGTCATATAGGAGTAAGGAGGATGTACCTACTGCAATCCTACTCCAGTGGCACTGCCTACTCTATTTCAGCCCAGGGGACACATTACTTGAGGTCCTCTTGCTTTCTTTCTTGGAAGCCTAGAGCTACTCCAAGTATCAAGTATCGTATACACTCAACAAAAAAACATGAAGTCACCAACCTCCCCACCCAATGCCATATTTTATAAGATGATGTCCATTCTTGATCTCTTGCACAAGATAAATTGAGGGAGTGAGTGATGTCTGTTCACTTAAGAGCCTGGACTCTGCATTCAAACCTCAGCTGCACAGCTTGGGACCAAGTGACTTGGGTGAGTCACTTAATTGTCCTATGCCATGGTTTCTTGATCTGTAAAATAGGGAGATATATACATCAGAGATATATCAATCATATAAGATATCCAGGTAAACCTTGGCACAAAGTAGATGCTCAATAAATGTTAGGCATTTCTCATTTCTGTCTTCTGGTCTTGATACTTGATTTTACAATGCAGATGTTGATGATTCTAGAGCTTATGATGACCATGTGAAACAAGAGGGCTGTATAGGGCGGTGTGGAAGGTACCCCAAAGTCCCGGGTTTTATGATCCTAAGTATAAACACAGTATCAGGAAACTGGATGTCTAGACATTTTCTGAAATGTCCGCTAGGTGGCAACATGTTGTCATATTTACTGTCCTCACTGTCTAAATTTGCAGCAAGAATCCTGAGAGACTACATTCCCCTCAACTGATAATTAAGAATTTTGTTATCTCAAACAAAAACGCGTTGGCTACATTCATCATTTGAAGAAAGGAAACGTTTCAACTAGTGGCTTCTTGTTTAAAAAATAACATTTTTTATTCACATGTTTGAATTGGTTATCCTTGTATCGTAAGAGCAATGTAATGCTAACTATTACACTCTAGGATTCATTTCCTATTCTTGGGCTCTTCTTTATTTGAATTTTGAATGTTCTAACTTGTTGGTTTCCTGACGAAGGATGAATAATTTAGGAGATGTTCATATCCATGATTCAAAAAATTTCATTGCCTGCCCTTCTTTTCATTTGCCGTGATAGTAACAACTTAGAGAGACAAAGGATAAAGAAGTTTTCTCTTCTCATGGATTTTGTGTTCTTTGATCAAAGTATTGATGCAGATGAAAACAGTAAGGAACAGCACATGGGACTGATTGTGTGACAAAACAAGGGCGGCATTTTTTCACAAATATCAAAGTAATCTCTCCAAAGTGAACTTCTAATTTACGTTCTTGTGCTACTCCCTTTACAGCGTGTTTATTTGCAGAGGCATAGAAAAGGCACAAGGGAGAAGAAGTTGATGAATCTGACATGAAGCTTTGGGAAACAGCTATCAACGAGAGAACAAGGAGTAAATAAAATAATTTGTGGATGAGGTAGAAAACATTCCTAATGATTCCAATTGACATTAAAGATTTACATCCTGAGGAAGGGTTTAGGTTTATAGGGAAAGCGCAATTATATAACAAAACCATTATAAGGAGATGAATTGGAAAATATTTGTAGGATGAAACTTTGTTACTTTACATAATACATATTTGAGTACATTATTGAGAGTGCTTTGAAAGTCCCATGACACAACTGATTGCTTACTTACTTTTACTGTAAAGCATTAAATGGATGGGGAATAGTTGATATTGATGAATGAAGTTCCAGAACAAGGGCTGTCTGTAGGCATTGCTTCTGAAATCCCATTGCCTAGAATAAAACAATAATATATTCTTGATCAATACACATGCTAAGTCTTTACTTTTTAATTCAAAGTCATTCATGATCAAATTATTACTTGAAAATGAACCTGTCAGCCTATTATAAAATTCTCATTCTCACACTCAGATTTTTAAGCAACATTTTAAAATTACTTTTGCTGTTATTAGTGATGGTACTGGGGCCCATAGTGGAAAAGGAGGCTTATTGATTATAATATGTATTATTGAGGAAGGGTCATCCAGCATAAACTTCCAATTATATTGAAAGTCACCCTGTGGTAATATATAAATAGTTGCAAATGTTGTAGAGTAGGGTTTTATCTGTTTGTTTTGTAAAGAATACTCTGTCAGTATCTGAACGGTTTAGAATTATTGAGAGTTGTAGTTGCTGAGAGCTGGAAACTTAGCCTGAGCAAGAATAAAGTATATCATTGTTCATCAAACAAATATTTGTTGACTTCAGGATGTAGGCCTTTAGATGGTGAAACATGAATATCTGTCAATGTCGTATAGTGCTGCTTCACCGGCTTGTTTTGCAAAAAGCACATGAATGGTATACATGAATGGTTTAGAATTATTGCAAGTTGTAGTTGCTGAGCGCTGGAAACTTAGCCTTAGCAAGAACAAAGTATATCATTGTTCCTTAAACAAATATTTACTGACTTCTTGATTTAGACCTCAGGAATTCAGTGGTGATCCAGATAGACATAGTCTCTGCCCTCACAATTACTCATAGGTTTCAATAGGAAAACAGACAATAAGTAAACATTTGTATTACATATAGGAATGATGGGAAAGCAGGCTAGTGAACATTTGAAATAAAAGAAGAAAGTTTGCCTAGACTGCATATTGAAACTTTACTAAATCAGTGATTTGTACATGTGAAACAAAAAAACCCCACAAAACCCCATGTTGTTTAATGTGACTAATTAATGATCTTTCAAATAATCAGTAGACATGTTACACTACCACTTTGTTGGTACCCTGTGATCCTTCAAGCTAGCACAGAATCTACAAAACTCTATCTGATCCCCACCTCACTGACTCACTGGATGTAACTTCCAGTGTCCATTCCATTGATGAAATCAGTGAGTGATACTCACTGCCCTGAATATGGGCAGCTGGTAAGGTATGTCTCTAGAGCCCCCAAATACTTCTGCTCACACCAGTGAACTGTATGCTTATTAAGTATCAATTACATTTTTCCCCAGACCTGTTTATGCCAGTTTTACTCTACATTTTAGTTTTTTTAATTTACTTAAATATTATGTAAACTGATAAAATAGTGTGAAAAGGAGTAGTTGTTTTTATGAAAACAAGTTGAATGCTTTGAAGGCTTAAAGACAGATTGCTAAAAAAAATTTTTGCTTTTGAAATAGGTATAGGTAAGAAAATTAATGGATTAGGAGAAACAGTAAAAATCTAGAAGGGGCGTACCCTTAGATGGCTTCATAAGTGTGTTTAAGTCTCGGCTTTTTTAAAGAAACTGAATTTGGACATTGTAGTATGTTCCCTTTTGGGTGCATGCATTTAGAATCAAGATGCCCAAAGATGATTCAACAGACGTCAGCCACTTACTCAAAGACTTGGGCCCTGCCTCAAAATATTGATGAATAAAGGTACACTTACGTTTGAAGTTAAAGTGAAATGTTTAAAGTATTTACATGCCATTTTTTATGATTCTACCACTTTAACCAACTATTTGGATCCCACTGCAATTTTTTCTTTAACCAAAAAACTGTTTAAAGTGTAGTTAGACAGCCCCTGCTTCCATTTCTGTACCTTTCTTCCCCCTTAAACCCTTGAATCAAGTTTTCAGTGATCTTAAATGGGTCACCCGACAGCCCAGCACCAGAGCCAGGGGACTGTGCCTTTCATTTCCTTTCCATTCTCTCTCCATTCCCTGTTCATTCCACATTCAGATGCTCAGATATTGTAGAAGACTCCCAGCTAGCTCACTCCCTCCAGCCGGCACTCTACATGGAGGCCAGATTAATCTTCCTAAAATACAGCTCTGTTCAGGTTGCCCAAGTCCTGCCTGAAAGGTCTGTGGGGCTGGGCAGGAATAGGTCTGATAAAGTGGGGTGCGCATGGAAGAGGGGGAGGGGAATGGGGATGCATGTAGGTGTTCCAGAGGCAAGTTGAATGAACCCCATAGAACAAATCAGCAGAGTTCACAGAAAAAAATCCAAACTGTGGTTGAGGGAGAGCCAGGAAAACTGTGTCAAATGTGAGGGCTGAAGGGTTACACTGAAGGGGGAAACCACAAAGGGAAATAGGATTGGAGAACTGGAACGTGGAATATATATTGAATGTGGTCTGAGTAACAAGAAGGCCTTGAAGTAAGCAGGAGTGTGGGGTTGGCTTTCTCCAAGCTACCTGATATTTGAATTGTTGAGCAATCTCAGGTTTGGGGTTGAGTTTAAGAGCTGTGATGCCTTTTTTTTTTTTTCTGCGGTACGCGGGCCTCTCACTGTTGTGGGCCCTCCCGTTATGGAGCACAGGCTCCGGACGCGCAGGCTCAGCGGCCATGGCTCACGGGCCCAGCCGCTCCGCGGCATGTGGGATCCTCCCGGACCGGGGCACGAACCCGCGTCCCCTGCATCGGCAGGCGGACTCTCAACCACTGCGCCACCAGGGAAGCCCTGTGATGCCTTTTTAGTTATATACCTATCCTTAGAAATTCCTTGGAAAACTATCTGTCTCCACTGCCTGCATTCTTGTCGGGACTGTTGACCAAGATTCTCTTCCTAACTTTGGCCAGATAATGAGCAATGACTCATACAGACCAATAAGATTCCCTGTCTTGGAAATTTGCATCTTGGGTGGACAGAATTTGGGGCGTTGACTCACTCTAACAGAAGCGTCTTGGAAGGACTTCCTACTGGGTCCTGCCCCTTGCATCCTGGCCTAGTAGAGCTATCTGGGTTTCTCTTTTTCCTGAGACTTGGTTGTTCAGCTTTTCCCTTGATTCTGTGACCTCCTTCCAATTAAATAATTTAATCAGGGCCCAATTTCTGTTGCAGGCTGCCGAAGGCACTGACATTCTTCAGCTTAAAGGACCGTCTTGGCCTATGCCTATGGGGCTTTTCTGTCCAAACATTCAATCGTTCCCGAGGACCTGGCATATTAAGTGTACGTTCCTCTCCATGAAGTTTCAGGCCTTCCAAAATAAAATAATGGTCTACTTCTGAAGTTTTATTTCCTACTATTTTTCCTATTTACATTCTGCTCTCTAGTCAATAAATTACCTGACATTAGCTTAGCCATCTGGGATAACTGTCATAATAAAGATTGACAGTGAATCACACCCCCGGGTATCCATGCCTTTGCAGAGTCCCTCCTGCATTGACACTGGGCTTGGTCATGTGACTGGCTTTGGCCAATGGGACATTAGTAAATGCACAGAAGCAGAGGCTTTCAAAGAAAGCCCTTGTGCATTGGGGTTTGTCCTCTTACAACATTGCTGCCACCAGGTGACAAAATCCAGTCTAGCCTTTTTGAGGGTGAAAGAGCAGGCAGTTCCTGCCCCCAGCATCCTCCTGCTGAAGACTCATGAGTGAGCAACCCACAGAAGCCAGTTGTGAGTTTTGATAAATGATGGTTATTTTAAACTACTAAATGTTAGGATAGCTTGTTACAGAGCAATAGAAAACTGAGACAAAAATGTTCCCATCTCCTTAATCAGAGCCATAAGTCCATTAGATATATTTTTTAATTTTCTAAGTATTAATTTTTTATATTCCACCAACAATCCCCTTACTGCTGCTCCAGCCTCTGCCTGCTGCCTGGACACAAAGTCAAAGCCACATATTTTCGTTTACTTTTGTGGCAGCGTCTGCATGACCAGTTTCTATCTCTTGCAAAATTGCAAGTAAATTTTTAATGTATTACAACATTTTAAAAATGCTACTTCTTCCATGAAGCCTTTCTTCCTGTACCAGGTGTGGTTTCTCCCTTTTTGAAACTCTCACCGTACTGGAACTTCCAACTTCTCTCATGGTACTAAGAATTTGCATCGTATTCTTTCCTGCCTTGTGTTTGTCTTCCAGATGGCCTCCTGCGTGGCATTTACCAGATGTTAGAGCACTTGTCTCTGCACGCCCTCGGCTCTGCTTCTCAAAATGTGGTCCCCAGACCAGGAGCAATGACATCACTTGGGAGTTTGTCAGAAACGCTAAATCTCAGGCCCCACCCCAGAAATACTGTAACCGAATCTGTGTTTTACCAAGATCTCTAGATAACTTGAATGCATATTAAAGTTTGAAAAGCTTTACTTTAATGCAAAAGTATGCAGCTGTGCATTAGAGTACCTTGGGGATTAAACATAAAAAATCTATCCCAATGCCTGGGAACCACACCAGATGAATTAATTTACAGTCTGTGTTGACACCCACCATTCTAAAATAGAATTGCCAGATTTAGCAAATAAAAATACAGAAACACAGTTACATTAGAATTTTAGAACAAAAGTAAAGATTTCTTTTAGTATAAGTCTGTCTCAAATATTGCATGGGACATACTTACACTAAAAAATTCTTTGCTCTTGATTTGAAATTCAAATTTAATGGAGCATCATAAATTTTCTCTGGCAGCCCTATTCTAATGTTTATTCCAGAGCAGCGAGTGATTTTCAAACATGAGAGTGCAACAGAATCGCTTGGAGAGATTTATCGAGTCCTAGGCCCCCATCCTCAGAGTTCCGGATTCAGTGGATTTGGGATGAGGAAGAAGAATTTGTGTTTCTAACAAGTTTCCTGGGAGAAAATGTTGATCTGGGAACCGCATTTAAGAACCATTGATCTAGCATTAGATTCGTCTGAATGGATGCCTTATATGTATACAAATCGGTGACTGGGAGAAAACCTCTGGGTAGATACCATGGTTATCTTCATCAGCAATGCTGAACATGAAAAAACCTTATAATGGAGATGAGGATTATATAAAGGTCAGGTGTGTGGGTAAGAAAATCCGTTCCCTATTGGACTCTTTAAATTCCACCAGGGTCCCTATGTGCGCCCCTCCCTCCAGGGCAATGGGAAGCTTGACTTATCTCTAAGAAGATGGCTCTAAACCAGAGCTATCTCGTAGAAATACAATGTGAGCCACAGATATAATTTAAAAAATTTTAGTAGTTACATGAAAATAATTAAAAGAACATATGAAACTAATTTTAATAATAGATTTTATTGAACCCAGTATTTCCTTCATCTTAATCTGTAATCATTATCAACAATTAATAAGATCATTGACATTCTTCTTTTTCATAGTAAGTCTTTGAAATCTGGTGTATATGCTTAAATTTCATCTCAGTTAAGACCAGCGGCCACATCCCACATGCTCAATGGCCATATGTGACTCGTGGCTGCCTTATTGAACAGTGCTGCTTGAAGCTACTGCCTGACTCTGAACTTGGGGACACAACCTGACCTTGGACTGATCACCTGGTCCAACCACCGCATTCTTCTCTGACCACAGACTTGGGCTGGTTTCCAGGCCAGTTGTATTCTGTGATTTTTCCTTTTTCCAAATTCCTACCCTTGCGCATCCCCTCCTCACTCCTGAGACTTTGCTTGAGAGGAAACCACATGAATGAAAATTCCAATGTCAAAAATAACTAACGGGGCTTAAAGGGACCTTGTTGCCCATCCAGTGTCACGTTAAGTGGCTGAAATGTTGCGTGAGACCATTGCTTCTTTGCTTTGGAAAGGTTTACCCATCACCCAAGAGGCTTAACCAGAGTCTCAGTCCAAGAAGCCCTTGTTAATCTGGTTTTAAAACCCTAAGTGCCAGAGAGACTAACATTTCCCTGGGATAGCTTGACTCCTATAGCTTTCCTGTTCAAGGAAGTTGACTCCATATAAATAACACAAGTGAAAGAGAAGAAATACCATGAAAAGGTGATAGGCCAAAAGTCTTAAGTTCCTGAATAAAACATAAACAGAGTGTTATAACTGAGACTATTATTTATATTTTTTTCACAGATCAGTGGCATATTGATCTCATATTTGAAACTCTTTAAGTTGCAAAGTTGTCAAAGAGTTTAGTCATTTTATAGTTACAAGTCGAAAAGAAATTATTTATCAAACTATTTCTCTATGAGACAGAACAGACAGATTCACAGATTTTCTGTATATTAGTTCTACTTTCATAGCCTTGGAAGGTTCACATAAGTTTCAGACCGAGGTTCTGTGAGAGTTGGAACTTGGCTACTTTCATGGAGAAGCAAAGTGGCAGGGGATTCAAAAGCTAGGATCACTGCTGTGATCTAGAATTATGTGTGAGGTCCTGAGACATGGGTTAAATTTAACTTAGATGATTAACTAGATGAATTTTCGGCTACGATTTCAGCTGTAAACAATCTGACAGGGTGATTGGCAGCCTCTCATTATAGAGGCGTAGTGATTAATTAACACAGATCTTAATTAATTTTGTAAGGCAAGGAACAGTATTTCCTCGCAGTGAAAATCAATATTTGAATACTTGGGGCCCCTTCTCTGAGTTAATTTCACTCAGATATTTAGCTCACTTTAAATTCCCAGTTCCTAGTAAATGTTATGTGCTTCCAACTATTAAGGTAATTGGGAATATTTATGATATTCTATCTCAAGCTATTTTTGGAAAGATGTGAAGTGTAAATAAATATATTTTAAAATTCTAGTTTCAATTTCAAAAGCATATTTCTATTTTTGTACTTGTCAGGATGTTAAACTACGTTGCTAAAAGCAAAGAGGTATATAGAAATGATGGGAAAATATCTCCCCTGCCCCAGCCCTGCCTTTGGTAGGAATTATCTCAATGCTGTGCTCAGTGCACATTTAAATCATTTTGCCACTGTGAAAGCCTAGAGAATTATTTCCTTAAATATTGGAGTGAGTCTCAGGGACTCCACAGAAAGGAGATCATTCCCTTGGCACATGACTTAGCAGTAATCTCCATCCTGCAAATAAAACAAGAATGGGAGATTTTCTTCAGCCTGGAAAAGTAATGTGCTGGGAGAAGCCAAAGATTGCTCAGAGGTTGGAAAGTGGAAGGGCTGAGATTCTCCCTCTAGCTGGGAAAGAGGGGCGATGCCTGCCAAGTGGCTTAAGATGCGCACTGAACTGCGAGGTGGTCACTTGGACCATGCAAAGTTGGGGTCAGAACAAATAAAGATGCTCGCTTCCCTGAGGAAGACGGCAGTGAATGTGGCATTGACCAGCGGTGCAGGGCAGAGATGCAGAGGGAGATGGCACAAGAGGGGGGGCTGGCCCTCTGGAGGAAAAGGTGCTCCAGAACATTCCTGTAGAGGGAATGTGGAACCTACTAGAAGCCCAGAAGCCCAGGGAGGACTCAGGGGTGAGGGGATGGGGATCTTCTTTTTCCTTTTGCTAAACCAAGGGCTAGAGCAAAGCTTGAGGGCTCTGGAAGGGCAGAGTGAAGAAAGCAGACAGGAAATGACTCCGCTCTGAAAGGGCCAGAGAGGATTGTGGGAAGCGATGGTCAGGAAACAAGTTCCAGCCTGAACACTGTTGGTGGGAATGTAAAATGATACAACTGCTGTGCAAAACAGTATGGTGAGATTCTTCAAAAAAACTAAGAATAGAATTATCATATGATACAGAAACTCCACTTCTGGACATATACTCAAAAGAATTGAAAGCAGGATTTCAAAGAGGCATTGTAATGTTTTGTAGCAACATTATTCACAATAGTTAAAACATAGAAAGTGACCCAAATGTCCATCAGCAGGTGAAAGGATAAGCAAAATGTGGTCTATCCATTGCAGTGGAATATTATTCAGGCTTAAAAAAGAAAGAAATTCTGACACCTGCTACAACATGGATGACCCTTGAGGACATTATGCTGAGTGAAATAAGCCAGTCACAAAAAGATAGATACTGGGGGCTTCCCTGGTGGTGAAGTGGTTGAGAGTCCGCCTGCCGATGCAGGGGACATGGGTTCATGACCCGGTCCGGGAAGATCCCACATGCCGCGGAGCGCTTAGGCCCGTGAGCCATGGCCGCTGAGCCTGTACGTCCGGAGCCTGTGCTCCGCAACGGGAGAGGCCGCAGCGGTGAGAGGCCCACGTACCGCAAAAAAAAAAAAAAAAAAAAAAGATACTGTATGATTCCACTTATATGAGGTACTTAGGGCAATCATAATCATAGAGACAGAAATTAGAATGGTAGTTTTCAGGGGCTGGGAGTGGGGAGAGAATGGGGTGTTGCTGTTTAATGGGTACAGAACTTCAGTTGTGCAAGTTGAAAAGAGTTCTGAAGATGGAGGGTGGTGACGTTTCTACCACAGTGTGAATGTACTCAACTGTACCCTTAAGAGCGGTTAAGATACGTAAGTTTTCTGTATGTTTTACCACAAGAAGAAAAACTTAAACAAACAAACAAAAAGAAACAGTTTCTAGGACTGATGGAACCTCCTGTCACACATAAAACCCATGATGCGGGTATTTCACGTCTGCAGGAGCAGTATTTTACTTTAGTTTGCAGGGTAGTTCTCTCCAAGCAGTATATTGGCTTGGTCAAAAAGTTAGTACACCAAATAGTAGTTATTTGGTATAGCTAAATATCACTCCTTTAAGGTCTCTTTAAGGTCATAGAATGGGGAGCAGTGTCTTCTTAGGACTGAAGTGTGGGAGTGTCTGAGTCTAAAAGCCCAGGGAGAATCAGTGATGTGGGCAGGGGGAGATGAGGTACCAGAAGGAGAATTTCAGGATCATCTGTGGACACTTGGGGCCCAAATGCCTGCTTGTTACTAAAGCCATGCTCCTCCCCAGGTGTCTGTGACTGCTTCACACCATATGTACAAATCGTGTGCGCACAGAGGGGACATTTATTTGCTAGTAAAGATATGCTGTGACCTTTGGCAACTCTCTGCTTTCAGGAATAAGATGCAAATTAGACTTCTTTCCAGATTTTAAACTGATTCACGTGTTTGAGCAGTCCTAAATAGCTTCCTTTTTTATTTTTAATAAAATTTAAATTTCCCAGTTCGTCATCATGATAACATACACACATAAGCTTTCAATGGTTACATACTAGTCATTTTGATTCATTAATTGGACTTGTGATCGAATCCTATTTTCATGGCATCATGAAATTTACAAAGAAATCTGAGACTTCAAAGCTACATAAATCCAGTTTTTCTCCCAATTCATTGGCTGTTTTTCCTCAGTTTTTGCTACATCCTCCTCCTATTCCTGTCATCTCAATATTTACTCTCTGCTCTCATTTCCTCAGTTCCTTCATCCAGTTCTATATTTTTCCCATGGCTATAATAATTCATATATATTTATATCCAATTTTGAATTCCAGACTCATATATTCAACTACTTCAGCGTTATCTGTCCTCACTGGGTATCTAATAGGCATTTTAGTCATAAAAGTTTGAACAAAACACTCCATTTTCTCTAAGACTTGTTCTTTCTTCTATTACTCCAATCTCACAAATTAGTTATTCAACAAGTATTATTGAGTACGTCTTATATGCCAGGCATTGCTCAAGACTCATCAGGGAACAAAAAACGGAAGGGGTAGAAAATAAGCAGCAAATAGAACACCTAAATAAATTACCTAGTGTATCAGAGGGAAATAAATGCTTTGTAAAAAAAGAAAAAAGAAAATTAGATCGGGGTGCAGTGGAAAGAGGCCAGCATCACTAAATAAGGTGG